>NW_006921840.1:4385004-4388670 GCF_000298275.1 Orycteropus afer afer | reverse complement strand
TTTCCGAGGCAGTATCACTGGGAGGTAGATTGCCCAACCTTCCTCCTGAGGAGTGGCTGGTGGGTTTGAACCGCCAGCCTTCTGGTTAGCAGTCAAGTGCCTTAGGCACTATGCTACCAGAGCTCCTCATCCAAATACACATGTAAAATAACTCTGTCTTTCTTCTCGACTATCTATGTAGTACACAAACTATGAACTTGGTAAGGAGCCCTGGTGGTGCAGTGCTTAAGCACTCAGCTGCGAGCCAAAAGGCACGTGATTTGAACCTACCAGCTGCTCCACTGGAGAAAGATGAGGCAGCTGCTTCAGTAAAGATTACAGCCTTGAAAACCATATGGGGCACTTACACTCTGTCCTACAGGGTCGCTGTGAGTTGGAATCCACTTGATGGCAGTGGGTTTGGACTTTTTTTTTTTAATATAATGAACTCAATGGGTAAGTATACATTGGTTTTGGAAATAGGATTAGCAATATGTAAAACTGGCTTCTTTAAAAAAATGAATGTGAAATGCCTATCTACTCAGATTAAGAGCAGAGTTTTGGGAAGAAATTGGGTTAAAAGCCCTGCTCTGCTACTTACTAACTGCATGGTCTTGGGCAAATGAATTCCGTGAGCCTCAGACTCACCATCAAATGGAGGTAATATATCATAGGCTTGTTGTAAGAAATAAATAATATATATGAAGAGCCTAACATAGTGCTTGGTAATGGGAGCAACATCACCCATTCTCCTATACACAAACTCCATAAAAGATTTAAGAGTATGCTATATTCGTGTTAGGACAGAAAATACAGTTTCAAACAACTTTATATTTTAAATAAATACTTGGGGCTACAAATAGAGGAACTTTGTAAGGGTGATGACTATGAAGACCAAAACTTAATGCCAAAAACTGAAATAATTTTCTCTGGAAATGTATATGGAAAGATCTTTATGGAGCAACCATATGGTCATTTAAGTGTTCTAATTCTAGCTTCATGATTCTGAAAGTTTTATTTCTAATAAATGCTAGAATGAAGTGCTAACAAGCACAAATTCCAGTAAATGCTACACTTTCATGTTCTTACACAGGCCAGCACCCAAAGGCATTACTGAGGCAGGCACATAGTTAGGAGATTAAGCACCAGTGCTGTAACCACCATAGCCCCTAAAACTAAAAACATTCAGAACTAATTTGGTTTAGCCTCCTCTCATGTGGCAGTGAAATGTTTTACAGATGAGACAACTGTGATTGTGAGCTTATAGGGCCTGCCCAAGGTCACACAGTTATTAAGTGGTGGAGAAGAGTCCAAAATTCTGGGGGTTTGTGCCTCTGAGCACAGCACACTACAGCACCATCCCAGGTATTCTTTGGTCGTGGGATGATCTGAAAATCAAGAAGGCTGTATAATAGGTTCCTCAGTTCTATTTGCTTGACCTAAGTAGACCTAGCCTCTGGGATAACATTTATTTAGTTTAGCCTCTCTCATTCCAAAAGGACTAGCAAGTAGCTAGCTCAGGAAGCAACTGAAAACATATACAGGCAAGTCTGCAACAGATGCACGTTAGGATACCTAGGTAGTCCTGGTGGCATGATAGTCAAGCACTCAGCTGCTAACAAAAGGTCACAGGTTTGAATGCACTAGCCACTCAGCATCCCTATAAAGCAGCTCTGTCCCACCGGGTTGCTAAGTCAGAATCAAACTGACAGCACACCACCACCACCACCACACAGTGGACTTATGGAAACTTTAATCTTGCAAATGTGAATTTTTAAAAGTTAAAAAAAGCTCTTCCAAAATTCTTATTTTTAACGTCCTGAATTTTGAATTGTTTTTAAAATCAGAATGGTACCCACGTCTTTTTCTACATAGTCCAGGTACAATTTAAGTAAAATATTTCTAGTTGTAAAAATTAAATTGTTACCTCTGCTTATCAATTATGCCACATTTACACATATGAGTCATTTAATTCAGTTAATGATTGTGATGCTTACCTCTGCACTGTAGGTTAATTTCACAGAAGGTGTGTCCTGGCAAGGAAGAATTGCTCTGCAGTGGATGGCCTGGGAGGGGAAGCAGAAAACAGAAGTAGCTATTTTCCATTCTTACGGATCAAGTCATTAAAAAAATACTAAAATTACAGCATTATTCTTAGATATGTTCTTTTAAAAATAAAAATTACATCTCACATTTCATGAAGTCTTTTCAAGTAGCAAAACTTAATGTGTGAATAGTAAAATGTAATTCTCTATTTTAATGTGTGGTCCAGCCCTCATTTTCAGTTGAAAAATGAAGCAAACTGTTATGCAGTGCTTCTTATTCTATGCTTTGAGTAAGAGTAGTGTCCAGTAAGAAGCTCCTAGCAACCCTGAGAAAACTGAGTTTTTTGTCAAATAAATTTGAGAAGCATGGCATGCTATCTACCTGCCTTGGAGAGTAACTAGGCACATTAGTCTTCTGGAGGTTCTGAAAAGACCTGCAGCAAAGAAACCTGCTCAATTTCTCACACTTCTTTTAACATCAAACTGTTTTTCCCCCTCTGGTTAGTTATTAACATCTAACAGAACACCAGGCTTCTGAGGAACACAACCTGAGAAATGTGGTGTTGTCTTGGTATTTTCAATTCTGCAACACTTTGAAACTAAAAACAAGGAAGCAAAGGTGAGAGAAAACACAATCACTCTCAACACAACCTAGACATGTTCAAATAACATGCAAAATGTTTCTCTGCATCCACATTAATCTGTCATAAACATTGGTTCAATCCAGATGAATGGCCAGAGTACCTGTGATTTTACACCTAGCCTGTCTACAGTAAGTCTATGTTGATTGCTGGCGAGCTAAGGAACCCCGGTCTCATTAATACAGGTTCTACCGAGCTTAAAGGAATACTGATACTAATAGCACTCTCTGAAGCTGTTTGAAATCCTATGCATACTTCATTCCACTACAAACTTCCTTAAAACCCCCAAACTCCAGGCCTTTTCATTTCAGATCTAGAAAGTCCCCATTTCAGATCTAGAAAGTCTAGAAAGTATGGGCTCCTGAACAACTTCTTGATAAAGTAGGACTAGAAGGACCACCTGATCCTCTTTCCCAAAACAGAATTCCAGGACCATGCCTCTAAAATTCTCTAATGGCCCCTTGCTGCATTTGGTCTTGCATATATCTCATTGTATAAGACTAAATATAGAGAGAACAACTGTAAGAAAAGTCATCAAACAAAATCACACCTGTATATTTCCTATCAATTATAATAATTTATTCATTTAATTGAGATCTCTTTCCTATATTTCCAACACTGCTGCCAATATGAAATGCAACAATATAAAATTCATATGCTGTGTGATTCACATATCTTGCATTTCTTGCTTAATTTAGCTTGTGGACATTATATGAGAAATACTGCCTGAGAATCAGATCTTACTAAATAATAAAGGGTGCACAATTTATACATTCTTACCAAGAACATCACATCTCTTCTAAATTAATAATCTAAGGGTTTCTTCAATTAAGGAGATATTTCAATTGACAACAGAAAGTAAACATGATGAATTAATGTGCTGATATTATTTCTTTTAAGTTAGACTCTACCACAGTATCTGTCACACATGAATCTGAGGAGGCAAAATACTAAGCACAGTACTTGGACAAATACTCACTCTCAGCCGTCGAGTCGAACCC
>NW_006921840.1:4367151-4378664 GCF_000298275.1 Orycteropus afer afer | reverse complement strand
GCAGATATACCCATTTAAATCATGAAAGTAGCACTTACTGGTGCTATGAAGTTGGGCAAATTATTTGATTATGCCATAGTTTCTTCATCTGTAAAAAGGGGTTAATAATACCCACCTCCCAAGTTATGCTGGGGTGTTTCCTTTTCCTTTATTAAAGGGGAAGAGAAGGCATGAAAACATTGGCCACCAAAAGGGAGGAGTAGATCACCCTTGTTCTTAGCCAGCAGTTTTCTACCTTTTTCTCCTCTCCAACAAACCCAAGGCGTATGATATACCCCCCATATGACAATTCTGGCTATCAATTTCTTGAATACATTATTTTATTTCTCTATGGTTCCCTTTCCTCATCTGTGAAATGCAGGTCATACCACTGAAGAGTTGCTGTAAGGTTTAGATACAAGAATGCATCTAAAGCACTTATCCCAAAATCAGTACATAGTAACCATTCTATGTTTGTTATTGTTATCATTCCATTAATAAAAGTGACTGGCCTCTGGGGCAAGGAAGTGCAGCTGGTAAAAGCTTCCAAGGGGATCTTGAAAAGCCTGCTTAAGATGGCATGCCCCTATCACCACTCTAGATGTCAGTAAAAATGATGAATAATTAAAGAAGTAACACTACTTAAAGTTCAATTCTTGAGTATTTATTTACTCAACAAATTGATAGAGTATCTTAAAAAAAACAATACTTGTTGCCATCGAGTTGATTCCAACTCATAGCAACCATATAGGACAGAGTAAAACTGCCCCACAGAGTTTCTAAGGCTATAATCTTTACAGAAGCAGACTGCCACATCTTTCCCTCATGGAGTGGTTCAAACCACCAACCTTTTGGTGAGGCAGCCAAGTACTTAACCACTGAGCCACCAACGGTCCTTTTAGAACATACAATTTTCACACAAGCTTCAATGTGAACAAAAGTTCAGTAGGAACAATATACCAATTGCTATGTATACTCTAACTGAAAAAGGAAAAGAAAACATTCTAAAATAGTTAAAAATACACTGTCATCATTATTCAACTATGGAAGAAAAAGAAAACACTCATACTTGCTCAGAGGAATAGGGAGAAAGATTTCCATTGGTGATCCTTTGTAACTTTGTCTTTCTCCAAGAGCATATTTGACTTCTTGTCCGTTGATCACCACTTTTTCTATTGTAAGGTCCTTTGTATCCAAAGTCTACAATTAAATTAATATTTTTAAATGATGAGAAAATAGTTTTACATGCCAGAGAAAATTAATAATAGTTAGCTACAAGCTACAGTAACTACAGAGTAGAACTACTTGCTCATGGAGAGTAAAATACAGTGAGGTTACAGGAACTAAAGGACTCAAAGTTGGTGCCGGTCCATCTCTCAAGGCTCTGAGCTTCCTGAAAATGACTGGATCTGAAGATTTACATGTATACTGTTAGATAATTCTAATACCGTTGTCGTTGTTCCTTGCCATTGAGTTGGTTCCGACTCACGCAGGCCCCATGTGTGCAGAGTTGCACTGCTCCATAGGGTTTTCAAGGCTGTGATCTGTCAGAGGCAGATCACCAGGCCTGTCTTCTGAGGCACTGTTGTTGTTGTTGATATGTGCTGTTGCATCGAACCCGACTCATAGAGACCCCTCCTTGGGTTTCCAAGGCAGTATCACTACGGAAGTAGATTGCCCCATCTTCTTTCCAAGGAGTGGTTGATGGGTTTGAACCGCCAGACTTCCGGTTAGCAGTCATGTGCCTTAGGCACTACGCTACTAGAGCTCCTAGTCACATACATTTTGGGCTTTAAGTAAAAGTCAAATCTAAACTAAAATGGCTTTGCTTCTGTCTCCTAAAACTTAACTTCTCTGCTATTGAAAACCTCACTTATAATTTAAGTTTCCTTCATTCTCCCTAAAATTCTTATTGTCCAACTGCTACCTACTGCTGTATAATCGAAAGTTGAAACAAACCTTGGCACTTTTAGGCAAATGAGCACACTACACATCACTGTTGCGTATTTAGAAAAAGCCGGACCTATTATGGCAACTCTGACCAAATGACCCAATGCAGGATTGAAAACCGTATTTGCCTAGGCCAATTGTTTTTTGCAGGAACAGAGTGACAGCAAGAACATATGAATATTTTCCATCCTCATAATCCTCTATCTAAACCCTAATAACCATATCCTTCCCTTATCTCTCAACTAATCTCTTGTTCTAGATTCTTCAACCATCCTGTGCCATAAGAGTGTTTCCAAACAAACCTGAACAAGCCTGGCATATTATTTTAAAAACTTCACTTGATCTTCCCACCCACTCTGATAATTATTCTATCTTTCTCCTTCCTTTCTTCAGTTCCAAGGACAATCTATGGCTGCTGGTTTCACTCCCTATCACTCCTCCCTTTGCCCTCTTCAATCTAGCCTTGCACTCTTCTGCCACTTAAAGTGCCACTCTCCTGATCAGCAGGTCTTTTCTGTCCATTCACCTTGATCTCTGTTGACTCACAGCCATTGTGATCCACATCACATGTTTAAATCCTTTTCTTGGCTTCTGTAGGTAATTTTATGTGTCAACTTGTCTAGGCCATGGTGTCCAGCTGTTTGGCCAAACACTAGTCTAGGTCCTAGAGTAGTTACATGTGATTAAGTCAGTTGGCCTTAGGTAGAGCAGAGTATTTTCCATAATGTAATGTAATGTAATGACCTTACCTCTAATGCTGGAGTCTAATGTGATATAATTTATCAATCATACCAGTGTAGGGCTGGTCCTAAAGCTAATCACTACTGAGTTATTAAAAGATCGGAACAGACAGAGACAAACACACAAGGGAAGACAAATCACAAGTGAGCATCATCCACAAGCAAAGGAATGTCAAGGAGCACTGGCAGACACCAGAAATGAGGAGTGAGGTCTGCAGAAGACATCCACACAGCTGAGATCTTGATTTGGACTTTCAGCCTCCAAAACTGTAAGAAAAGACATTCTTATTCTCTACAACCACCCACTTGTGGTATTTGTGTTATAGCAGCACCACATGACTAAGGCAGCTTCTTTGACTTTATACCAAAGTAGTTTTCCTAGTTGTTCAATGCCTTTTCCTTTCCCTCCTTCTTTCAAAGTCCTAAATAGGAATAAGCTCCAATGTTGTAGCCTTGGTCCTCTAATTTTCTTACTACATTCCTCACTCCCTAGCTTTCCCTCCCGCCTATATCTTCAGCTAATATCTCAGTGTATATGACCACCAACATATTTCTACAGCTGTATCTCCTCCCCAGGACTTCAGCCTGGTAGCTCTAATTTCCACGGGAAATACCACATCCTATTCAATAACCAAAAGAAAAAAACCAAACTCGCTGCCATCGGATCAATTACGACTCATAGCAACCTCCTTTGGGCTTCTGACGTGGTAAATCTTTATGGAAGTAGATTGCCCAGTCTTCCTTCTGTGGAGTGGCATGTGGGTTTGAACTGCCAACCTTCTGGTTAGCAGTCAAATGCCTTAGGCATAGGCTTCTAAACATTCTAAAAAGGAATTCACCATTATGCCTTTGATTTCATTTAACTGATCCCACCTCCTATCCTAAAAAGCCAAGTAGACTATTTTTCTTTCATGCTAGCTTCATACTTTGGTTTCTTTCCTTCTGTACCACCTTAGATCAGGATCACTATTACAATGTGGACTATCTGTTCTCCTTACCTCTGGCCTGGATGGCATGGGGAATTAGAAGGCCACAAAACAGCTATTTTCCAGTCACCTCTTTTATGATACAGAAGTTAACCTTAGATGATAAGCTCAGAAAATGTCACAAAGGCAATTGCTAATTTTGTTCCCATTGCTCTCCACCTCTCTGGAGCCAACAAGTTTTGGTTGGGAAGAAATTTCCATCCTGGTTTAATTTTCTTTTCTTTCTCTCTCGTGAACTCTAAGAATTGAGAGGAAAAGGAACATAAGATGTCTCCTCACCCAGCATTGGCAGGGGTCTTCTCTATCAATAGTGGTTAGGTAGGCTGCTATCTCACACTAGAAACTGCTAGAAAAGTGTAGACCACATTAAGTTTAGGTACTGTTTTCTAATTGAGTTCATCCACTAATTAACTCATTAAATTTTTGAGTGTCCTCTATATGCCAGGGTCAGTACTAAGAGCTGGAGACAAGAAGAATCCATACTTTCAAGAGTCCATGATCTAGGGAAAAAATAAACAAGCTAATTCCAAATAAATAAAACCAAGTTTTTGATCTTGGGTTATTGTCATAAAATAAGCAAGAGATTATAAACAAATACTGCTTTGTACTAAAATTAACATTTCTTGTATAAAATCTAATATTATAATTCCAGGCTCTAATTTACTAAACAGACATACCAACAAGAAATAATAATTTTTAAAATCTTATTTTTCTCTAGGTTTGGGGAATGTAAAAACGTGTAGGTTTCTAGAGTGAAGGGGACACTGCAGGGACATTCCTTTAAAAAATTAAGCAACCTGGCTGTTGCTTATTCATGGGACAGAGATAAAGCTTTCATTTTCACAAAACAGATGAGAGTGCAAGGTCATATTAAATAGTGATAGGCTATCAAAATTCAATTTCTTTTAATAAAAGGAAAGATTGCATTGGAACAGGACTTGACTTCCACCCTGCCCATGCAAGCAGCCACTGCAATAAAAGTTAGCATGGAACTTCAAGTGGACCAAAGTACAACCCACAGGGAAATACTGACTTCCTTGCTTATAACACTTTTACTTTTTTTTAATAGTACTTTTGTTGACTCCTAGGGGGATCAACTTATTTTTCAAATCAGAATTAGTCTAATAAAATACTAACAGAGAAAGAGTAAGAAAGTTATGTGCTGGAGGTCATATTGAAGAGCTGAAAATACAGACCTCTGGCACAAGAAAACGAGGTATAAAAGCCACCAGTTCTCATCTAAACTTATTATTTTGCCCAATTATTCATCCCCATCACTTCACTCCATTAAGCCTACAACAGACCTGATCTTTCGATTGCTTATTTCTTTGGTTTAGTATATGTCACCATGCTACACTGTGCAAAATAACACATCCTAAATTGATAAGGCCAACTGTGGTTGGTATTTTCATGTGCCCCACTCAATTCTTTACCTCACTTTGTTAGGTGAAAGATACAATCCCAATACTATCAGACAATTTGAATATGAACACTAAAAACAGGTTATGTTGTATAAATAGGACAACAATAATTTCCCATAACTCTAAATAAATTTTCAGTTATTTGAATGGCTGGAGAGCTTGTAAGAAGTAAGTATTTTTCGAAGAAGTACATTGACTACTTGCTTTTTGGCACCACCTACTAACACATCCTATTGAGCTATCCTTACAAAGCTTGGGTGCCTCCAAAACAAAGACCCGTGGCTGTCGAGTGGATCCTGACTCATAGCGACCCTGTAAGGCGCAGCAGAACTGCCTCATAGGGTTTCCAAGGCTGTAATGAGGAAACAAACTGCACATCTTTCTCCCATGGAACAGCTGATGGGCTTGAAACACTGATCTTTAGGTTAGTATACGAGTGCTTTACTACTGCGCCACCAGAGTGCCCCACCGGGCCTTAAATGATAGAGAATAAAGGTGATAAGACTCAAAGGTAGGAAGAATCGTGATCCAGAGAGAAAGAGCTGCAGCCAGAGTTGGAGAAGGCAGAAACTGAAAGTATTAAACCAGGACGTGGGGGAAAGGGTTTGGGGCTGGGAATTCTAAAGGGAGGAGAACGACTGGCAGGGAAGTAAAGAGAATAGGGCGACCTGTCGTTTCCAGCAGACCTACGAGTTGAATTAAAGATGAACAACAGGAGGGAAGAAGAGAGTCAGGGATGAGCAAAATACGGGGTCTGAGACTTGGATGAGATTGCCGACATAGGTAGGTAGGCTGGAGTCAGAGTAGTCTGGGTTTCGGGCTCTGGCCCGAGGAAATGAGGAGGCCACAGGAGGCTAGTGCTGGGATTACAGGAGGAAGAAGGATAGGTGCAAAAAATGAAACCGGAGGGCTAGACGAGGCTTGGATGGAGCACTAAGGTGTGCTCAAGGCCCGGGGAGAGGGTCACAGGGAAGAGGAGCGTTTAAGTAGACGAGGTGGGGTGGGGGAAGGAATGCAAAGACTTAACCGGAGTGGAGAAGTGGGTGCTAAGAGTGGGGTCTGAAGAAGAGGTGCAGAACACGGTCTGGGGGATGCGGAGCTGCACGAGGGATGCGTGGGACTGAGGAGAGGCAGCAGCCGGGTGAGCCAAAAATCCCTGGGTTCGCGGGGGCGAGGGGCTAGAGGCAGACGGCCCCGGAGAAGAGGGAGGGCACCGAGCGCGCTCCACAGTACCAGGCTGCGCAGATTGTCCTCCTGAGACTCGACAGTAAGGGCGACGGTCCCGGTCAGCGTCTGCCGAGTAAAGTCCACGCGGCAGCGCAGGTGCAGGTGCTTGGTCCGGCAGACAGAAGCCGCAGAGGCGAAAGAGCATGTATCCACTACCTCCTGCATGGCTCCAACAGTGCCGCGGCACACCGATCCCCACCGCAGCTCTCCTGCTAGACTGCTCGACTGAGAGCGAGTGGAGGTAAAGAAGAGGCGGAGGGATTCGTGGCGCACCCTGGGAAAGGAAGTTTCCTAAAGTCGGAAGAGAAAGGGAACGGATGGCTAGAACTACTAGTTCCGTGGTGCAGAGCGAAAAGGCATGCGCTTTGCTACCTGGGAGTGAGTGTGTGTAGGATGTGTGTGTCTGTGTGTGTGTGTCTGGTGTGTGTCGGGGGGAGATTGTGTATAAAGGATGTGCTGAGGAAAATGATAAATGGGGCGAGGAGGTCTTACTGAACATTTCAGTCAATTCTAGTGGCACTGCAATGGCTATAAAAAAATATGAAAAATGGAGATAGTGAGGACGAGGGTGGAATGGAAATAGATAAGAGTCTTGTGAGGAGGACTTCACTTGTGCGGTTCCTCGTTAGTATAGTGGTAAGTATCCCCGCCTGTCACGCGGGAGACCGGGGTTCGATTCCCCGACGGGGAGGCACAAGAAACGTTTTTGGTCATTCTTAAATTCTAATACAAATAAGCTCAGGCAAACCCGTATGGAAAAGAATAGTCAACTTCAACTTAGTTCTTAGCTCTAAGATCTGCATTTTAAAGAGCTCTTCTGTGGCTGTCTTGCCACAACAGCAGCTCACTGCAAATGAGTTCAGTTTCATCAGTTCAACAAGTACTTATTTAGCACTTATTTCCAGGCATTTGGCATCTAAAACGAAAGAAAACTACATTCTCATTTTAGTAATTTTGGCCAATTATTTCAATATAGTATAATGAGAAAATTCTCTTACATGAACATGCGCTGGCCAC
Organism: Orycteropus afer afer; assembly: GCF_000298275.1. Lineage (NCBI taxonomy): Eukaryota > Metazoa > Chordata > Mammalia > Tubulidentata > Orycteropodidae > Orycteropus > Orycteropus afer. The sequence continues at coordinate 4,371,344 of NW_006921840.1, read as the reverse complement.
AATGGTATGCAGATCTGGAACTTCTAGCTCAACTCTGGGACCCTTTCCTGAGACGATGAGGGAGGATTGAAAGATGCCTTGCCTTTAGGGCAGAGTTCAGAGTTGTTAACTGGAGATACTGGAAGAGATCAGGTGTTAGAGGAGTTTAAACAGCTGGACATGAGTGAAAGACTCATTGAATTTTAAGCAGGAGAGTGACATGATCAGATTCATATTATAAAGGAGAGCACAATTCAGAGAATGGATATGATCTACCAGAACCTGAGAGTTAGGAAACTATTAAAATAGTTCAGGAGAACATGCCTGGGGCCTGACATAGGTGAGTGGAAGTGCATATAGAGTGGGAGGGATGGATGGAAATAATATTTAGGAGTTAGTGAGATTCACAGAAACTGGTGATTGAGGAGGAGCCTAAGGATTCTCAGGTTTTTGGCTTCAGTGGCTGGGAATCATTAATCAGAGATACAGACTTTAAGAAGAGGACAGATTTAGGTGGGAAGATGCTACGTTCAATTTTGGACATAGGGAATTTGGGAACCGGACAGTCAATGTGGAGATGTTCGTGTAACTCAGTCAGATACTTAAGTTCATTTCTCTGGAGAGGGGTCAGATAAGAGATCCATCACAGATTGTGGTGAGTGAAACCATGACAATGTACTCAACCCAAGAAGAGTGTGTAGAAAGAAGAGCAATGGAAACAAGTTGGAAGCTGGAAAATACCAGAATTTAATAAAAGGCTGGAGAAAGAGGAGCCCGTGAAAAAGCTAACCAGCAATGTCAATTGCATCTGTTGTAGTTAGTTGCCATCAAGTCGATCCCGATTCATGGTGACCCTGTGTCAAAGAGTAGAACTACTCCAGAGAGTTTTCTTGGCTATATTCTCAATAGACTCACCAGGCTTCCCCCTCCCCTATGACACCCCTGGGTGAGTTTGAACCACCACTAAAATAAAGAGTGAAAAGTGTCCTTTGGATTTGGAAATGGGATGCGGAAAGGGAGACGGTGGTTTTGCTGACTTTTATGGTTTGGTTGAAGGTGGAAGCCAGAGAGCAGTGAGCACAATGAATGTCCAGAGAGGGAAGTAGAGCATAAGTTGTTCTCTCAAAACAAGACACTTGACTTAATGTGAAAAGAGGAGATACAAAGTGTAGCTGGAGAGGAATTGTAGCACGGAGGGAATGATTTTTATTTTTTAGGGTTAGAGAAATTTTAACGTGTTTAGAGATACAGGTAAGAGTTTCTAGGGAAGAGGAAGTTGAAGATTTAAGAGATAAGAGGATAACTGAGAGTGCTGGCATTGCTCAATTCTATATCAAGAGTGATCTAACAGTTAAATTTGGCTCTAGCAATAGAAAAAGTTGTTATACATTTGGGTGCATTTGTGTTGACCTCTGCAAGGCAAAGTAAAACAAAAACATCCCAAAGTATAAAAGCCAATACTTAGGTCCTAATTTCATAGGGCCTAAGAATTCATGCCATGATCAATATTCAAAAACATTTTGTGTGTGTGTGTGTTCTGGATGTTACTAAATATATGGTGACAAAAATAATAAAATAGAATTGATTTATTCAAAGAATACACAATCAAATTATCTTACTTACTTATGGAAGAAAGGATTATTTATTTCTTTGACTACAAAGAATGTCACTATCATTATCTTTTATTATTGTTTGCAAGGAACCCATAGGATTTGTGCTACTGTGTTCAAGAAAAAAAATACACACACAAAACAAATGAATTTTTCAAATTGATTAATAGATTAATCAAAAGATATGCAGTAGGAATTCTTTTCTAAGATGCCTCTGACCCCAAATATAATGTATAAAATTAACAATTTTTGTTAATAAATAGAAGTTTATTTATTTCTGATGATGGATGGGGATGGTTTTTAAAATGAGGCTTTCCATTTCTTCTATAACACAAGGATAGTATCAGAGTCTTTCTACCAAAGGAGATATTAGTAAAGATGAAAAAGATAATGTATGTAAGGCTTCATGAAAAATAATTAGTACATAGATTTACACAGTCATGTGAACAGGAAGTATTTCCACCCTGACACTCACCTGGCAAAGTTACTTAATCTCTCTAAGCCTCAGTCCCCTCATGACAGGGGTTGTTGAAGCGATGAGATGAGATAATTTACGTGAAGTCTTTAACCCTATGCTTGGCATAGAGTGAGTATTCATTACATGTTAGCTGATATTATTACTGTTGGCTTTTATTTTGTCTGTTTTAATAATTTCAATTTATTTTATTTTATTAGCCAAAGCTTTTTAGGAAGATGTGAGAAATGGGAAGCAACCAAAATTTGTTCGACAAAGCAGGTTACTCCAAATTAGTCCTCTTGAAAGGGTTTGCAATATTATCAGTGATCCAATATTTTGAAATGAGTTTATATTTAGGAAGTTCAGGAAATTGCAGTTGGTGATTAAAAGGGTACAAAGACTTGCCATTATTTTCCTTCATGTAGACCATTCCTTTCTTTAAACATTCAGTGCAATTTGCAGATATTTATTGGGTGTGCTGTACTACACTGTGCTACCTAGAATAGAGTTAGGGAAGGCTCCATCCCATCTGTTGGAGAATTTACATGTTGGTTGGTACATGGCTGTACCAGTGACCTAAGACAGCACGATGTAAGATCAAAGTCAAGGCCCAAGGAGAACCATAAATGAAGTTCTACAGGGAGAAGTTCTATCCTTTTAAGGAGGGTCAGAATATCTTCATGGATGGGATAGCATTCGAGATAAAACTTAAAAGATGAGCAGAATTTCAATGGGCAAAATGGTAGAGGCTATAGAATTCAGTACAGAGAATTAGGGGTGGGCAGCTTTCCCCATGCTTTCAGCAGGGAGCTAAAAGCAGGAGCATGCTTGGGAAAGAACAATTCTGGGAGTACAAATCCTACAAGTTTACCCAATGCCTCACACACTCCTTAATAATCTGTCTTTCTTCTTCATAATATATGTCTGGTATGGTACAGATTACCAGTTATCCCCTTAATAAAATATCTATTCTTATTTTCACCTTTAGTAGTAAAACCTCAATGCTGTATGGCTGGGTACGTGACCACCCAGAAGAAGGCTACATATCCTGGCATTCTTTGCAGCTATGGCCATGTAACTAAGTTCTGGCCAATGAGATGTTAACTGGAATTGTCAATTAGGATTTCTGGAAAGTGTCCTTAAGAAGGCCTCTTCTGGGGGAAAAAAAAATCACCTTGTCTATTCTGTTTTCTGGAATGTAGACATGATGGTTAGAGCTCTAACTGCCTTTTTGCATCATGAGGTTGTAACTGTGTACTGGGAGTTGGTAGAGCAGCAAGATAGGGGACCCATCTTCTAGGGGTCATGGAGCCCCAATGTGGGCTAGCTACCTCTGGATCCTTTTCCTTGAGAGAGAAAAAAACATATGGTTTGTTGTTGTTAGCTTAGCAGTGATCCCATGTATCAGAGATAGAACTGCTGCATAGGGTTTTCTTGGGTGTTACCTTTATGAAGCAGTTCCCTAGGACTTTGTTTCATGGAGCCACTAGGTGGGTTTGAACTTTTATAAAAAGGTTATAACAGGTGATTGCAAACCACATATACCACCCAGGCTCTTTCTACTTTGCTTAAGACAGTGTTATTTTGGGTTTTCTGTCATCACATGGAACTCAATCAACTGGTCTCAATTGGATGGCCTTGTCAGTTTTGACCCAGGTACTTGCCCAATCTATCAATTGCCATCACTTTATTATGGTCTATTATATAACTTGAGAAATGTTATTTGTCAGAAAGAACTTTCTTCTATCTTTTATTATTTGCTAGAGCATTCTATCTAATTTAATCATCTCACTACCTTACTTAAAATCCTTCAAGGTCTCATCAATATCTCCAGCAGATAATCTGTACCTTTTTTGGTTTGGGGCCCATTTTCAAATACTAGGATATTTGGCATATAGTCAAAAGGATTAAAGTGAATGTGTATGCATTGTGTGTGTGTGTGTGTGTGTGTGTATTTAAAGCAAGTTTTGGCAACTGTGCTAGCTCAGTTTGTGTGTCACCTTGGCTGGGCTGGTGGAGTGGCTGGGCAGCTGGATGTAGTATTCCCCATGATGAGACTAGTAATCAACTCCATGGTGGAATCTACTGTGAGCAGCTGAGTAGCTGCCTTAGGGAATGTGGTCTCCTTCCTGTATATAAGCAGAAGG
>NW_006921840.1:4364168-4367016 GCF_000298275.1 Orycteropus afer afer | reverse complement strand
GTCTGAGTGAAGAAGTGCCTCTAGCTCCACTGGGCTGGGAGCAAGAGGCAGAGCTGGACCCCAAGGTTGAGGGGCTTTCACTCAGCCCCTAGAGCCTGGCACTTTGAACTTGGACTTAAAGCCTCCAAACCGTAAGATAACAAACTCCTGTTTGTTAAGATCACCCCATTTGTAGTATATTTTTGTCAGAGTGGCACTAGGTAACCACAACAGCAACATTTTTAAAATAACCTATTATCTGACAAAGACAAACAAACCCACATTAGCTCTTCTGTATAATCTCTGGAGCTTGGGGCAGTAGCATGAGGATCTACCCATCCTGGGGCTCCCCAGGACCTCGCTTTGTGTGTAGTTTTCCCTATAACAAACCTTAGACTGCTTATTCAAATAATAATAATAATAATAATAATAATAATAAAATAACCTATTATCTATAATATATAATTATATGTAGTTAGTACATTTGTATGATTTTCATGATTTTTTTAATTTGAAAGTTTTGTTAAAATGAAAGATGAGTCTTATTTCTTGATCAGGTTCATTTTTTTTTTTTTTGTATTTGACATCTATATGAGTTGAGAATCCTAATTTGCTAAGAAATGGCATGGAAAACTGCAGCAGCAGAATGCAGACTTGAGTTTTCTTCAAGACTTTGTCACCATTTGAATAGAATGTCCCTCGATCTTGGCTCTGCTTATTTACATGGTCTAGTTGACTGCTAACCAGAAGGCTGGCGGTTCAAACCCACCAGCCACTCCTCGGAAGGAAGGTTGGGCAATCTACTTCCGTAGTGATACTGCCTCGGAAACCCAAGGAGGGGTCACTATGAGTCGAAACGACTCGACAGCACATAACAACAACAACAACAAGTAATCCTTTGATTCTAACTCATTAAATTCTGCCTCTTGTTTCTTGCAAAAATGTGTACCCCGACTTTCACCAAGTGATTTAAATCACTCAACTTAATGTTCTGTCTGACAGACATTACCAAAACATTATAATACAGTTGCTTTTGAGTCAATTCCAACTCGTGGCAACTCCAAAAGAGTCAGAGTAAAACTGAGCTCCATAGGGTTTCCAATGGCTGATTTTTTCAGAAGTAAATTTTGAAAGGCCCCTCTGACTGGACTTGAACCTCTGAGCATATTAACTGTTTGCACCATCTAGGGGTTCCAGAGTAGTATAAACCCACATATTTAAAGTAAACATAATTCTACATATTGGTCAACAGCAACATTTATGATTACTCAATGTCATAGCTCTGGTAGCATAGTGGCTAAGACACTTGCCTGCTAACCAGACGGCTGGCGGTTCAAACCCACCAGCCACTCCTCGGAAGGAAGGTTGGGCAATCCTACTTCCGTAGTGATACTGCCTCAGAAACCCAAGGAGGGGTCGCTATGAGTCAGGGCTGACTCGACGGCACATAACAACAACAACAACAACAACAATGTCATAGAAACACCAGAGTCTTATCGTGGCAGCTGACCCTTCATGATCTCATTGATCTAATTCCTGCTAACCTTTCCCATCTCATCTTCCACTCTTCCATCCAAAGTACTCTGTTCTCTGACTATTCCTAAATTTCTGCCTGTTCCTTCAAATGCTGCTCTTTCTTACAACTCAGCTTCCTTACATATGCATTATCTCTCCAGGAACATTTTGCTTTCCTTTCCTCTCTTCATATTGTACCTGGAAAATCCCCTGAGTGGCATTCTCAGTAGTTAGTAAGGTGAGATCATAGAGTGCAGACCTGGGAAGTGAACTGATCAGGAAGGCAGAGGCTCAATTTAGAAGGACTTGTCTATCGTGAAAATGACTAATTTTCAAGGGAGCTTGGTGGTATAGTGGGTTAGACATTTGGCTGCTAACCAGAAGGTCAGTGGTTCAAACCCAGCAGCTGCTCCATGGAAGGAAGATGAGGCCATCAACATCTATGAAGATTTATAGCCTTGGAAACCCAATGGAGTCATTATGAATTGGAATCAACTCGATAGAAGTGGGTTTGGGTTCTTGTCTTCAAGGGTGTAGGAAGTCACTGAAGAATCTTAAGCTGGAATATGCATGATCAAGACTTGCCTTGTGGAAAGATTTTCTATGGCAGCATGGAAGAAAGAGTAAAGGGATGTGTGTGTTGGGAGGGGGGAAAGAAAATAAATTCCCCAGGTACATTCTCTGACTACCCTCTTTCCTTGTTGCTTTTAAAGTCAAAATGTGAATCTTTCCAGTCTTGAAATTGTTATAGGAAAATGAACTGTAGGGAAACAAGGGTGGAAGCTAGGAGACCAAATCTGAGACTTTTGCAATAATCTAGGTGATGGATGATAGTGACTTGGAACAAGCAGTTATCAATAACATTGCTAAGAAATGACTAAATTCAGCAAAACTTTTGAAGACAGAACTACCAAGATTTCTTGCAGATCAGATGTGGAATGTGAGAGAAAGAAGGGAGTCAAGGATGATGTCAGGACTTTTGGCCTGATAAATGGGAAGAAAAGTTTTGATTAACTGAGATAAGGAGAGAAGGTAGCCACAGAAGTTCAATCTTTTACATGCTAAATTTGAAGTGAAGAAGTCTGCCTTAGCTAGGAGCACAGACTATTCACCCATAACCACAGGGGAGAAGGTGAGTATACAGACGCAGGTAGGTGGGTAGATGAAGTAAGGAGAATTTGAGGACTTCCTCTTCTGATGAGCTATCTCCATAAAGTAAGAAGCAACGTTTGAGAATGTGGATGGGGAAGAATGAGGTGTTGGAGGTTCAAGGGAAGAAGAGAAAGTATGATAGTTGCACTGTAGTAAATTACTTTGTGAGGCTTTTCTACCCATAAGTCTTTGTAAACTCCAA
>NW_006921840.1:4340100-4363583 GCF_000298275.1 Orycteropus afer afer | reverse complement strand
GGTTACTGCTGGTAATCCTGTCTTCCTCTTGGAGGGTTAGAGGAGGTCAGAACCTGTGGCCTCCTTGCCGTTTTTGCAATAGTCATCCTAGAAAGTACGATAGTGAAATGAACTAGGGAAATGTAGTTTGGTTGCTGGAAGTTTTTGGTAATGTTTAAAGGATCAGCATTATTGTGTGGTTTCTCCTTTAGTGAATGTGGCTGCTTGGGGGCAAGAATAGCACAAAGCATGGTGCTTAGCTGAGAGAATGTGTGCAAGCTGGGCAAGAGGGGCAGGGAGAGGACACTAGGGGTGTGAGACAGTGAAGAGGTAGAGTCAACAGATTAGAGTTCCTGTGGGGTCAAAAGATGGTTGGGATCAAGAGTACATAATCTGGAAAAATGAGAGGCAGTGTAGTCAGAAAATGTAGCAAAATATAGATTGTGGGTGGCTTGCTATTTTTTAAATTAAAATGACAGGATAATTACATATGTATATAATTTGTTTCTATCTACATAAAGTATTTCTGGAAGAATTCTGAAGAAGCTTATGGTATCTGTTGCCTTGAGGAGATGAAATAGGGTAGCTAAGGAACAGAAGTGAGAGAGAGATACTTGAAGTGAATAACTTTCTAAGTCTTTTGAATTTTAAGGTATGTGAATATATTACTTGTTAAAAAAATTATTTGTATTAAAAAAAGAATGAAGGCCACCAGAAACAAACACTACAAACAAAAACAAGCACAGCTGTCTATGATTCCTGTCTTAGAGGACCGCTCAACCCCTCCAGCACGGCCAGCGAGGCCCAGCTTAGTCCCTCCGCTTCCACCGTTGGTAGTTCTCCATGCCGTGCTTCAGCCATGCTGAGCTCTCGATGTCCAAGCCCTCAGCCTGCTCCTGCTCTTCAGTAGGCCTGGAGTCCTCCCTGGCATCCCACCACTCTTAGCCCTACACCACACCTTGGCTGGGCTACTCCTCCCCTTGTCAGGACTCTTTCTTCCCTCCCTTCAGTCTGGCATAGAATCTCTTTCTGTAACAGAACAACTTGTGTGTTGTACCCTTATCTTCCTTTTTTCCCAGAGTGTGATAAGATAGAAAAAATTATTTCTACTACCATTTTTTTTAAAATGTTTTGTTCACAAAATGGTTGAGGCTGCCCTGACTCATTTCTCCATATTTCTGTTAAATTTGTTTTCGCTTATGCAGCCTTGTAAGGGACTTAATGTTTATATTCACATTTCCATTCTCTGCTTCATGTCAAGAAAAGGTTTGGGCAGCTCAGGAGGCCAGGAATGGAAGGAGAATGTGAGAAAGCTCTGCCAATTTTGTAAAATACCAAAGCGTCCGGTGGTGCCTCACTCCTTCTCTCTCCCACCCCCTATGGTTGACAGCTGGAAGCATCTGGAGAGCCTCACCAGTCACCCACTTCTCCCACACAGGTCTGCCTTTGGTTTCTCCATTTGTGCCCTCCAGACGGACTGGCCTGAGCAAGCTGAATTGTCAGTAGGGTTGGCGCAAGAGAATTGTTGCTGGTCACATGATCTTCTCTTGTCCTTTAGACAAACTGTGGCTTGAGGACTATGACATCAACATCTCCTTGAAGCCTTGTCTGAAATGCAGAATCTCAGCCCCTACCCCAGACCTACTGGATTAGAATCTGCATTTTAGCAAGATCTCCACGTGATTTGTGTGCATGTTTAATTTAACTTCTCCCTTAGAGGCTCAAAGGATACTTGGGGCTGGAGGTAATTCAGTTTGTGAGTTAATCAAACATACCAAGACTCCTTTTAGAGTCCACTGCATTGGACCCCAAATCAGTACTCCTTCAATACCCCAACGTTACCCCAAAAAAGCACCTACCCCACTGTCCATAATTGTCAGTGTATTTGTCAGGTTCCCCTACTAAATGGAGTGCTGGACTATATATTTTTCCTCTCTGAGCATGTTTGTTGGGTGAATGAACAACTGTGTAAATGAGTTAATAAAGTTTCACATGGGTTTTAGGCATCCTTTTATTTGATGCTTTACTCTGTGGTAATTCTGTAGCAAAGAGAGAGCCACCCTCTGCCACCTTCTTGGTCCTCTGATGCTGCCAGGCAATCTGCTTGCAACAGCGAATGCCCTTGCTACCCTTCTGCTAATTGTGTTGTTGCTGTTGTTATGTGCCTTCAAGTCGGACCCGACTCCTAGCGACCCCTCTTTGGGTTTTTGAGGTGGTATCACTACAGAAGTAGATTGATTGCCCAACCTTCCTTCTGAGGAGTGGCTGATGGGTTTGAACCGCCAGCCTTCTGGTTAGCAGTCAAGTGCCTTAGGCACTATGCTATCAGAGTTCCTTCTGCTAATTATATGCACCCTAAAATATTTTGTTGAAGCATTCATAAAAGTGCACATATCATAAGTGTATGGCTTGCTGAATTTTCACAAATTGAACATACCAGTGCAATCAGCACCCAGATTAGAGACAAGACATTGCCAGCTGGATGTCCCCTTCCAGCTTCTGGCCAGTCCCTATAAACTCCCACCCTCCACCCAGGGGTAACCAGCACCTGACTTCTGATACTATAGTATTCTGTTCATTCTTATTTATTCTTCCTTGTGTAAATGAAAATGCATAGTATGTACTCTTGTGCCTGACTTCTTTTGCTCAGCATGATGTCTGTTAGATTCTTCCATATTGCTGTGTGTGGTTCTAGGTAGTCCATTCTCATTGCTGTTTAGGATTACATGTGTGGGTGTACCACAATTTATCCATCTGACCGTGGATCAGCATTTGAGTAATTCCCGGTTCTGGGCTAATATGAATGATGCTACTCTGGACATTCCAGATATGCCCTTGGTGAACATTTTGTAGCAAGGTTTTGATGTGCTGCTTCAAAGTTTGGAAAGCTTAGCGTGTGCCTAGAAATTTCCTTTGGGATCAGTGTACCAAGCCCAAATCATTCATTATAGTGCCTCAGATTCTATAGCTATCGATACAATTTTCAACAACACCCCTTGCTTGGATTGGGAAAATGTGGGAAAAGTGAGGAAGGGAGATATTTTCAAAGTTACAGGAAAAAGATGTTTTGCAACTACTGGTCTAGATCATACTTGATTCTCCTTTCAGTCACTTCTGTTTGTTTTCTAAATCTGCCCAATTGCAAGGTTTAGATGTTCTGTTTTATTCTGACTCAGACATTCCAGCTTTATGTATGTTTTCCCAGTAAGTAGCTACTGGTATTTCATCACACCAGATAATTATACCTTTTTTTAATTTTTTTTCTCTGATGGCCTAAAGCATGAGGTTTGAGATGTGTCCACAGTGTTTTATTTCCAAAAGAAATCTCTGTCTCATATAAGTTGGCTTTGAACCCAATGTTTCACATTATGCCTACAGAGTAGGTTATTGACGCTCAGTCATGAACTATGTTTTCATGAATGAAGACTAACTTACAGGGCTTTCTCCCTAAACATTCTTTTCATCTACAAATTTATGTTTGAGGAACTACCTAGTATTTTTCCATTTTTTACAAAAGACCTGTCTTAACGTGGTATTTGGAGTTGAGCAAACCCTTGTAAGTGACTTACATAGTTGACTTACTCTTCACCTTCTCCGGAAAATACTTCTCAGTGTTTCTCAAGCAGAACCTCTATTTCCACATACCTGCTTGCCCTGGCCTCAACCTTCCCTCTAAGCATCTCCTTGGCTGTCTCTCAGCCCAGTCATCTCCTCTGGCCAGGTTCTACTTCCTTTCTCACAGACCCATTTCACTAAGCTCAACTCCACGGTGTACTCATCCCAGTGGGTCCAAGAAGACCCTCCCAACCCACTTCTCTCACCTGTGCAGGGCCTATTCACTGCCCCCCCCCATACATTTTCCCCAATATATTTTGTCCTTTTCTTTTAGTCCTTTATATATGTATGGGGGGGGGGAGAGGGAGAGGGAGAGAGAGAGATTGATTTTAAGGAATCGGCACATGCAGTTGTAGGGGCTGGCAAGTGGGAATGCTCTAGGACAGGCAACAGGCTAGAAACATCAACAAGATATCTATGTTACAGTCTTGGGGCAGAATCCTTCTCCTTTGGGAAACCTGTTTTTGCTCTTAAGGCCTTTAACTGAGTGGATGGGGGAAATGTGCTTTACTTAAAGTCAACTGATTGTAAATGTTAACCATAAGTAAATACCTTCACAGCAACATCTAGACTAGCCATGTTGACACCTAAAATTAATTATCACAAGACCAGGAAAATGAATACCCATGCCAGGCATGAATATACCTATGAGGATTACACATCTTTAGTGGGTATCAAGCAACATGGATGCTCACTTGTCCCTGGGAAGTTCATAAACTTATTGGGAAAATGAGGGCCACAAATTGAAACAGCTAAAGACCAGTATAGGAGACTGAATAATCAAAGGGTAACCATGTGGACCAATCTAAAAATGCTGTAGCATTTTGGTGGAGAAAACAAGGGCATCTTCCTAGAAGTGTTTCAGTGAGTTGCACTGAAACATAAAGGAGGGGTCTCTGATTTTTTTTATTATTATTATTATTTGCTCATTAATGACAGTAAAACATTGGGGACACTCACCTAGTAAATGTTTAATTGCTTATAAATTCTCTATATGTATTTATTAATATTATAACATTAATTAATATCTCAGGGCACAGCATACATTGAAGGCAAGGTTCATTGTCAATAGTGAATATAAATCTCTGTTTTAAGTAACTTTCTTAATAATCTTGATTTGCTTGGAGGTTGGGGAATGTAACTTCTTGATCATCATGGTTTGGCTTAGTTTGTTAAATCATGTGATCACTTTATCTTTGTTACTATCTTCTCATTGCTCACTTAGACTTACATTATTAGTATTATTTTCAATCTATTTCTTTGAAGGAGTCTTTAAGCTGCTTGTCTACTTTTTAAAAATAATATTTTATTGTGTTTGTGGTGACAGTTTACACTGCAGTTTAGGTTTCCTTGACAATTACCACACCAATTGCTCAGTGGCATTGGTTACATTCCCCACAATACATGAACATTCTCAATATTTCCACTCTGGTCGTTCCATTTGCTATTCTACTTTTTTTGTTGTTAGTTGCCAGTGAGTCAGCTCTGACTCATAGTGACCTTACATGTAACAGAAGGAAGTGTTGCCCATCCTGCACCATCATCATGATGATTGGCATGTTTGAGTTCAACCTAGGGGACTCATCTTCCAGCACTGTATTGGACAATATTCTGTTGTTATCCATAGGTTTTTCATTGGCTAATTTTCAGAAACATATCTCCATGCCTTTCTTTCTAGTCTGTCTTAGTCTGGTAGTTCTGCTGAAGCCTGTCAAGCAGAGATGCCCTGCTGGTATTTGAAATTCAAGTGTGGCATGTGTTCCAACATCATAGCAACATTCAAGAAAACAGTACAACAAACTGACCAAAGGGTGGCTTATGGATCAGTGTACAATAAATCCTTGGGTTAAGAGTGTCCCACTTCATTATGCTGAGTGGAATAAGTCAATCACAGAAGGGCAAATATTGTATTAGTCCACTATTGTAAAAAATCAAGGAAAGGTTTACATATGGAAGGAAAATGTATTTGTTAGTTACCAGGGATAGGAGGGGAGGAGAGGAAAAATTGCTAGATAGGTAAGAGACAAGTATTGATTTGGGTGAAGGAAAAGGCAATATACCGAAAGTGAGTGACCAATACAATAACACTAAGGGAAAGGAAGACAGAGAGGTACACAAGAGGTACAGACAACAAAGATAAACACCTTTACATATGCAATACTGCATTATCAGTAATAACAAACATAAACCTACAGTGGATACATAGGTAGACAGGCAAAATGATTAGGTATACTAGGCAAAAAGGAATAGACCCATGACCATATATAAGTTTGGCAGTTGATATTTCTACACACACATTTTTATGCACTATAAGAATATCCATGGAAGCTCTGGTGGCGTGGTGCCTAAGGCATTTGACTGCTAACCAGAAGGGTGGTGGTTCAAACCCACAAGCCACTCCTCAGAAGGAAGAAAGACTCGACAATCTACTCCCATAGAGATACCACCTCAGAAACCCAAGGAGGGGTCACCATAAGTTGGATCCAACTCGACGGCAGTGAGTATGGTTTTGGTTTTTTTGGAAGAATAGTCATATATATATATAATAGAGCTAATGGGGCAAAGTTGTGATAATTCTTCCCCTCAGCCAACCACCCTGAGGGAGTGGGGTGTTGGGCCCATGGGCTTGGGACCATAGTCACAGAAGATATCAGACTCCATTGGCATAACATATTGCACAAAAACATTGTAGGATGTAACTACTTTGGAGAGTAGTGACTGGGGTCTAAAAAAGTTGTAAGTGGGCATCTGAGATGCAACAATTGGTCTCTTCTCGTTTGGAGTAAAGGAGAATGAAGAAAATCAAAGATACATGGGAACAATTAGTCCAAGGGACTAGTGGACCATGCAAACCTCAGCCTACATGACCCTGACACCAGATGAACTAGATGGTGCCTGGCTACCACTGTCAACCACTCAGAAAAGGATCAAGGAGATCCTGGATAGAGTGGGAGAACAATGTGGAACAAAACTCAAAATCATAAAAAAGTCCAGGCTTACTGGTCTGATAGAGAGTGGTGAAACCCCAAGACAATGGCCCCTAGTCACCCTTTGGGCCTGGAATTGAATTCACTCCCATGACTTCCAGCTAAGCAATAGACAGGCATATAAGGTGAATATTTATACCAGGTAGGTACACTCCTTACAACAATCAACCATGGGAGATCAGAAGGGCAGTATTTGCACAGGGAGATAGCTCAGAGGGCAGGAATATAAAGGAAAGAAGGACACAGGGAAAAGGTAACCACAGGGAGGAGGTGGGAAGAGTGCTATTACATTATGGGGATTTTAATCAATGTCATGAAACAGAACGTGGATGAAACTTGCACAGAAAATGAATTTGCTCTGTAAACTTTCAACCAAATCACAGTAAAGGAAAAAAAAAAAAAAGTACCGTGAAGGAAGGGTACAGAGTTTAAAAAAAAGAAAAAAAAAAAAAGATGACCTAATGCCCTATTATTCCAAACATATATGTATTATATATATTTGGACATATATTTTATGTATTTGGACAAAGCTAAGTTATAGTATATGAATAACTAACTCAATCTATGTCAAGATATTAAATGACATAACTGATGGCTGAAAGCATAACTTCTAACAATCTTACCATGTTAATGTAACAAATAAGCAGCTATTTAAGAGCTTAAACTGTTCTTTCTTTCAATGTTGTGTATGTCAGGAAAAATAAATTGCTATATCAGGTGATGAATTATTAACTTTGAGATCGAAACCAAATATATCACCTGATTAGTCTGGTTTAAAAAATAAAAAAAGAAAAGAATGTCCGGCTTATGGACGGCTTAAGAACTGACTGCCGTAAAGCTTACTATATTAAACATTTGAGTAAATACAGTGATTCATAATAATAAATGCAAGCACTGCCTTGTGACGCTCGTGAAAACATTGCACATCTTCAGTGTTTAGTCAACTTGAGGAAGGAGTATGCTGTCTGCCTTTTTAACTCAGATCTTGTTGCTGTTAACATTGTGTTGAGTGTGTAACTTTGTACTTGAATTAAATTTTCCTCTTATTTACCCTTGTAGCCATGTCCCCAAAGTGCAAATCTGATGAAAGTACTGGTGATACATCAAAGAAAAGGGAAACAATCATGACTGAAAATAATAAAGCCATTGGAAAGAGGTAAAACACCATGAGTCATTGGAAAAGCATTAGGCTATAGTCAGTTAACAATTGGAACAATATTGAAGGATAAAATGGGAATAATGGAGCATGTCACAGGCTCTGCCCCAATGACATCTACAATTACCACCAAGAAACGCAGTGGTTTAATTATTTAAATGGAAAGGCTATTGATGATTTAAGGAGTGTTGGTGATGCAGTGAGGAGGTCTGGTGGCCTGTGGTTAAGGCATTGCAGTGCTAGTCAAAAGGTCAGGGTTCATACCTACCAGCTGTGCCACAGCAGAAATATGAGACAATCTGCTTCTGTAAAGATGTACACCCTTGGAAACCCCATGGGGCAGTTCTCCTCTGTCCTGTAGGGTTGCTCTGACTCAGAATGGTCTGGACGGCAGGGGGTGGGTTATTGATAATTTGGTTAGACAGTCAAAATCATTGTAATGTGTTTATTACCTTTATTGGAAGAAAAGATGTAAAAGCTGCATGTGCAGCAAGTGAACATGATTGTGATGAGAAATTTGTTGTGAATGGGCGTTGGTTCAGTTGTTTCAAAGAAAGGGCACATTTACATAATTTACATAAATGAAGCAGTGAGTGCTGATGTAAGTGTTGTGAGTGATTTTCCTGAAGAATTGAAAAAAAAAAAAATTATTGAGGAAGGTGGTTATTTGCCAGAGCAAATATTTAATATAGATGAGACGGGCTTATTTTGGAAAAAAAGTACCTGAAAGAGCCTATATTTTGAAAGAGGAAAAAAATACACCAGTGCGTAAACATTGAAGGATGGGGGGGGAACACTTTACCTCCATGAGTTGGAATCGGCAACCCTATAGGGCAGAGTAAAACTGCCCCATAGGGTTTTCTGAGGCTGTAAATCTGTGTAAAAGTAAACTGCCCTATCTTTCTCTCATGGAGTAGCTGGTAGGTTTGAAACACTGACCGTTTGATCAATAGCCAAATGCTTTAACCACTACACTACTAGGGCTAATGTAAGCTCAAGCTTTTGCTGGTGTGTTATTGCTGTTAGGTGCCTTCAAGTTAGCTCTGACTCATAGTGACCCTATGTACAACAGAACGGAACACTGCCCTGTCATGTGCCATCCTCACAATCCTTGCTGTACTTGAGCCTATCGTTGCAGCCACTGTGTCAATCCATCTCATTGAGGGCCTTCCCGTTTTACACTGACCCTCCACTTTACCAAGCACGATATCCCTCTCCAGGGAGTGGTCCCATCTGACAACATGACAAAGTAGGTGAGAGGAAGTCTGGCCATTCTCGCTTCCAAGGAGCATTCTGTCTCTACTTTCGCCAGAACAGATTTCTGGCAGTCCATGGTACTTTCAGTATTCTTCGCTAACAGAACAGCACAACTCAAAAGCATCAACTCTTCTTTGGTCTTCCTTATTCATTGTCCAGGTTTCACAGGCATATGAGGCTATTGAAAATACCATAGCTTGGGTTAGGTGCACCTTAGTCTTCAAAGAGACATCTTTGCTCTTCAGCCCTTTAAAGAGGTCTTTTGCAGCAGATTTGCCGAGCGCAATACGATGTCTGATTTCTTGACTGATGCTTCCATTGGTATTGATTGTGGAGCCAAATAAAATAAAATCTTTGACAACTTCAATCTTTTCTCTATTTATAGTGATGTTGCTTATTGATCCAATTGTGAGGATTTTTTTTCCATTATGTTGAAGTATAATCCATAGTGAAGGCTATAGTCCTTGATCTTCATCAGTGAGTGCTTCAAGTCGTCTTCACTTTCAGCAAGCAAGGTTGTGCATATCTCAGGTTGTTAATGATTCTTCCTCCAATCCTGATGCCATGCTCTTCTTCATATATTCCAGCTTCCTGGATTATTTGCTCAGCATACAGATTGAGTAAGTATGGTGAAAGGGTACAAACATGACACACATCCTCCCTGATTTTAAACCATGCAGTATCCCCTTGTTCTGTACAAATAATGGCCTCCTTGTCTATGTACAATTTCCTCAGGAGCACAATGAAGTGTTCTGAAATTCCCATTCCTCTCAATGTTATCTGCAATTTTTAATGATCTACACAGTCAAATACTTTTACATAGTCAATAGGACACAAGTAATCCTCTTTCTGGTATTCTTTGCTTTCAGCCAAGATCCATCTGACATCAGCAATGATACCCCTTGTTTCACCTCTTCTGAATATAGCTTGCATTTCTGGAAGTTCTCTGTCAATATACTACTGTAACCGTTTTTGAATCATCTTCAGCAAAATTTTAATTGCATGTGACATTAATGATTGTTGTTGTTGTTGTTATGTGCCGTCGAGTCGGCCCCGACTCATAGCAACCCCACCTTGGGTTTCCAAGGCAGTATCACTACGGAAGTAGGATTGCCCAACCTTCCTTCCGAGGAGTGGCTGGTGGATTTGAACCACAGCCTTCTGGTTAGCAGTCAAGTGCTTTAGCCACTATGCTACCAGAGCTCCCGACATTAATGATAATGTTCAATAATTTCCACATTCTGTTGGATCACCTGTCTTTGATATGGTTACAAATATGATCTCTTCTGGTCAGTTACCAGGTAACTATCTTCCAAATTTCTTGGCATAGATGAGTAAGTGCCTTCAGCGTGGCATCCGTTTGTTGAAACATCTCAATGGGTATTCTGTCAATTCCTGGAGCTTTGTTTTTCACCAATTCTTTCAATGCAGCTTTGACTTCTTCCTTCAATACCATTGGTTCTTGATCATATGCTACCTCCTGAAATGATTGAACATTGATCAATTCTTTTTAGTATATTGTCTTTGTGTATTTCTTCCATCTTCTTTTGATGCTTCCTGCATCATTCAATATTTTGCCCATACAATCTTCCAGTCTTACAACTTGAGGCTTAATTTTTTTCTTGAGTTCTTTCAGTTGAGAAATACCAAGCATGTTCTTCCCTTTTGGTTTCCTAACTCCTGGTCTTTGCACATTTCATTATAAAAATTGACTTTGTCTTCTCAAGCTGCTCTTTGAAATCTTCTGTTCAGCTCTTTTATCTTGTCATTTCTTCCATTTACTTTAGCTACTCTCCATTCAAAAGCAAGTTTCAGAGTCTCTTCTGACATCCATTTTGCTCTTTTCTTCTTTTCCTGTCTTTTAAATGATCTTTTGGTTTCTGCATGTATGATGTTCTTGATGTTATCCCCAATTCATCTGGTTTTTGGTCATTGGTGTTCAATGTGTCGTATCTATTCTTCAGATGGTCTCTAAATTCAGGTGGGATATAATCAAGATCATATTTTGGCTCTCGTGGACTAATTGTCTTCAGCTTCAACTTGAATTTGCACATGAGCAGTTGATGGCCTGTTTCACAGTCAGCTCCTGGTCTGGTTTTGGCTGAAGATATTGAGCTTCTCCATCATGTCTTTTCACAGATGTTGTTGTTGATGTTGTTGTTAGGTGCCATTGAATCAGGTCTGACTCATAGTGACCCTATGTATAACAGAACGAAACACTGCCCAGTCCTGTGCCAGCCTCACAATCCTTGCTGTACCTGAGCGCATCAATGCAGCCTGTGTCAATCCATCTCGTTGAAGGCCTTCCCCTCTTTGGTCACCCTCCACCCTACCAAGCATGACATCCTTCGCCAGGGAATGGCCCCTTCTGACAACATGATCAAAGTAGGTGAGACGAAGTCTGGCCATTCTCATTTCCAAGAAGCATTCTGGCTGTACTTCTTCCAGGACATATTTGTTGTTTCTTCTGGCAAGATCCAAGTGTATAGCCACCATTTGTTTATGTTGTTGAAAAAAGGTATTTGCAATGAATAAGTCATTGGTCTTGCAAAATTCTATCATGTGATCTCCAGTGTCATTTCAATCACCATATTTTCCAAGTACCAGTGAGTCTTCTTTGTTTCCAACTTTTGCATTCCAGTCATCAGTAATAATCAATACATCTTGATTGCATGTTAGGTCAGTTTCAGACTGCAGAGGTTTGTAAAACTCTGCAGTTTCCTTGTCTTTGGCTTTACTGGTTACTGCATAAATTTGAATAATAGTAGTATTACTTGGTCTTCCTTGTAGGTGTATGGATATTATCCCATCACTGACAGCATTGTACTACAGTATAGATCTTGAAATGTTCTTTGTGATGATGAATGAGATGCCTTTCCTCTTCATTTTGTCATTTCCAGCATAGTAGACCACATGATTTTCTGATTCAGAATGGCTAATACCAGTCCATTTCAACTCACTAATGCCTAGGCTATCGATCTCTATGAGTTCCATTTCATTTTTGACAACTTCAAATTTTTCTACATTCATACTTTGTACATTTCATGTTCTGATTATTAATGGATGTTTGCAGCTGTTTCATCTCATTTTGAGTCATGCCACACCAGCACATGGAGGTCCTCCAAGCTTACTCCATCCATGCCATTAAGGTTAACTCTACTTTGAGGAGGCAGCTCTTCCCCAGTAGTAGTTTGAGTGCCTTCCAACTTGAGGAGCTCATCTTCTGGCAATATATCAGACAATGTTTCAGGGCTATTCATAAAGTTTTCCAGTAATATATCAGATAGTGTTTCACTACTATGGATAAGGTTTTCACTGATGAATTCTTTAAGAAGTGGATGACCCCTTACTTCTTCCAAGTCTGTCTTGGTCTGGAAGCTCTGCTGAAACCTTTTCACCATGGGTGACTCTGCCAGTATTTGAAATACTGGTGGCATAGCCTTTAACCTCACAGCAACATGCAAGCCACCACCATATGACAAAACTGACAGATGAGGGGTACTGCTCCCTAAATCTGAGAACACTTTACCATATCATTCAGGCATGTTTTCCCATTATTTGGAAAGCAAATGCAAAGGTTTGGGTTACAATTGCCATCTCTGAACATCAGTTTTTAAACAACTTTTTCCCTGCTCTTAAACATTATTGCTTGGCCAAGAAAATTCCTTTTAAGATTCTCTTTGTGTTTGACAATGCACCCAGACATCCAAACACTTTAAATGACCTTCACCTCAATGTAACTGTTGGATTTTTATCCCTCAATGCCACATTGCTATTTCAGCTAATGGATCAGGGAGTCATAGCCTTTTTTAAGGCCTATTATTTATGGTGGACCTTCTCACAAGCAGTCAGGGCTACTTAAGCTGGTGTGATGCGCTTAAGGGAGTTCAGGAGAAATTACTACATCTATGAATCCATCAGATATATTGATATTGTTGATTTTTGGGATGATGTGAAGCAGTCAGAGATGAAGAAGCATGAAACAAATTGTGTCCCCAGTTCACACACACTTTTCAGGGGTTTACAGCTAACGACATTGCCAAAGCCAGACAAGTGATGTTTGAAATTGGTAATCGATTTCAGTTACACATCAGTGAAAATGATATTGTATTGTTACTTGGCTCTCATGCCAAAGAACTAACCAATGAAGACCTTATGGGACTAGAGCATCAGATGATGGCATTTGAGGAAGAAGAATGGGACTTAAAAACTCCAAAACTGAAAAAGTTTTTAATGAAAGAATTAGATGAAAGTTTTTACCTCATTGATGCAGGGATGGCAAAATGGAAGGAGCAAGATCCTAATATAGAGAGGTTCACCTAAGTTTACTGTACAGGCTATCCAGGGCCTCAGCTGCTACAAGGCCATTTATGATGAGAATAAGAAAAGCTCTATACAAAACTTCCTTGATGCCTACTTTAAGAAATTGACTTCAGTGGTAACCACCCCTCTCCAGCAGCAGAATCAAACCCTGACTCCCCAGCACAAGGCCCATCCTCTCCAGCACGAGGCCCATCACCCTCAACAGTAGCCATCTCTCCATCATCTTCTCCTGCATCATCCAGTTATCAATGTCTCACAAGTGCCCCCTCTGGTATGCAAGACATTGATGGAATGAGAGTAAGTGTTAACCTTTAATCATGATTTTTTTTTTCTATCTGATACTGCCTCAGAAACCCAAGGAGGGGTCACTATGAGTTGGGTCTGACTCGATGGCACATAACAACAACAACAACAATCTAATCTGTTTTAAGAACTGTTTTTATTTATTTTTTTACAGCATTGTATATATATATATATCTTCAGTACAGTCCTATATGTAGTTACTTTTATTATTGCTGTATTACTATTATTAGGTACAGTATTATTATGTTTAAGATGTTTTAGTGTATTTGGAAGTGTTTAAGTTGAAGGGTAAATTATCAACTATACACTAAGACAAACATTTCACTGTTGTTGTTATTATGTGCCATCAAGTCGGACCTGACTCATAGTGACCCCTCCTTGGGTTTTTGAGGCAGTATCACTATGGAAGTAGATTGCCCAACCTTCCTTCCGAGGAGTGGCTGGTGGGTTTGAACCTCCAGCCTTCTGGTTAGCAGTCAAGTGCCTTAGGCACTATGCTACCAGAGCTCCTGCAACATTTCACTAACTGACCCTAAATAAGAACCATATGTACCTGTTCAGACTTCCTTACAAAATTGACTTAAAGACAAATCTCAGGAATGGATCTTATTCATAAACCAGGGAATGCCTATACACAAAATTACATTAAAAGTATGACACAATATGAGAGAGAAAGCCAGTGTCAACACTTGTGGATTGTGAAACTCCCCTCTTCCCTCCAGATAACTTAATTGCTGAAATTGACCACCAAAGGTTTATGGGGTAAGGGAGGGTGCCTGAGTTAGCTTGCATATTAAATATTATTAAAATCTAATTTCTGTCTTATATAGTTTAATCAAAAATAAATGTGACAGGATATTGACAGCTTTGATTGAGACTTCAAGACAGTAGATATTATATATGTAGTGAAGTGAGTTGTAAGACTGCTCACTCTGGAGAACTCACAAAAAGAACTCACTTGGCCAAGAACAAGTTACATGACTTTGAACTCTTCAACTATATGGAAGGAATAAAAGTGTTGGAAGAAGAGGACTTGTAAGGAGGATTTATTGAAAGAGAACTGTGCTGTGAGCACTCCTTTTATCCAAGAAGGAGTAGTAGCAAGTGATATTCCCTTTACCTCAAGTGAAGAGATAGATAGATAGATATCATTGCACCTCTGGTGCAATGATTAAGTACTCAGCTGCTAATTAAAGGGTTGGTGATTTGAACTCACCAGTCCCATGGGCAAAAAGACCCACCAATTTGCTTCCGTAAATATTTCAGCCTAGGAAACCCTATGAGGCTTTTCTACTCTGTCCTATAGGGTTGCCATGAGTCAGAATTGACTTAGTGGAAAACAGGTTTGTATATACATAATTCAGTCCATGGATTATAAACAAGTCCCATTCCTAAGTCTGTCTTTAAGTCAAATTTTTATGTAAGTTGAAACAGATAGGTGTAGTTCATATCTAACATTAGTTAGACAAATGTATGTTTTAGTATATAGTGTAATTTCCTATGCATAAAAACATTAAAGAAACATTTCTAAATACACTAAAACATCTTTTACATAATAATAGAGTAATAATAATAAAGTTTTGATGCATGATTCAGAGTACTGCCCATTTGTTATTATGAACCATTGTATGTACCTTAATTATGGGTTGCATGTAAGTTGGATGTTCATAACCTAAGGACAGCATATGCATGTGTGTGTGTGTCTGTATAAAATTTATATATATATATATATATATATATCTTTATGGAAAAAGACTGCCTCAAACCCACAGGTGGGTTTGAACCACTGATCATTTAGGTTAGCAACTGAATGTGTTTATGCCTATGCCACCAGAGCTCCCACATATAGTTAAAGTTTTGTGTCAACTTGGCTGGGCCTGGTTTTGAGTGCCTGGGCAGCTGGATGTAGTAGTCCCCATGATAAGACTGGTTATCAATTCCATGGTGGAATCTACTGTGAGCAGCTGAGTAGTTGCCTTAGGGATGTGGTCTGCTCCCAGTATATAAGGAGATGCTTTAGGAATGGTCTGCAACTTTTGGTACACTTGAATCCTGCATGTAGCCGAGTCATTATTCAGCAGTCTACTGTACTGTCTGCTGATCTTGTGACTCTTAATGAACTTGAATCAATGGCATGCAGTGTGGTTTGGTAATATCAGAACTGTGCCTTTTTACTTGTTAACCTTGGGTTTGTCAGCCTCTGTAGCCAACAGGTGTCTGAGTGAAGAAAGCCTCCAGCTTCAGTGGGCTGGGAGCAAGAGGCAGAGCTGAAGCCCAAGGTCAAGGGACTTTCACCCAACCCCTAGAGACTGGCATTTTGAACTTGAACTTATAGCTTCCAAAACTGTAAGAGAAAAAACTGCTGTTTGTTAAAGCCATGCCATTTGTGGTATATGTCTGTTAGAGTGGCATGAGAACTAACCAATGTATCAACTGCCATTTTGTCATACTGTTATAGCTTGTGCATCGCTATGATGCTTGGGCTATGCCACCAGTATTTCAAATACCAGCAGGGTCACCCATGGTGGACAGGCTTCAGTGCAGCTTCCAGACTAACACAGACTTGGAAGAAGGAAGGGGACAGCCACTTCTGAAAAAACTGGTCACTGAAAACCTTATGAATAGCGGTGAAACATTGTCTGATATCGTGCCCAAAGATGAGCCTTCAGGTTGGAAGGCACTCAAAATACAACTGGGGAAAAGCTGCCTCCTCAAAGTAGAGTCAACCTTGATAATGTGGATGGAGTAAAGCTTTCTAGACTTTCATTTGCTAATGTGGCATGACTCAAAATGAGAAGAAACAGCTGCAAACATCCATGAATTAATTAATTAAGAAGAAGAACATGGAAGGTATGAAGTATGAATCCAGGAAAGTTGAAAGTTATAAAAAATGAAATGGAATGCATAAAGATCAATATCCTAGGCATTAGTGAGCTGAAATGGACTCGTATTAGCCATTTTGAATCTGAAAATAATATGGCCCACTGTGCCAGGAATGAGAAATTGAAGAGGAGTGGCACCACATTTATCATAAAAAAAAAAACATTTCAAGATCTATCCTTAAGTACTATGCTGTCAGTGATAGGATGCTATCCATCCACCTACAAGGAAAATCAGTTAATACTATCATTATTCAAATGTACCTACTAATCAGTAAAGCCAAAAATGAAGGAATTAAAGATTTGTATTAATTTCTACAGTCTGAAATTGATCAAACATGCAATCAAGAGGTATTGATAATTACTGATGATTGGAATGCAAAAGTTGGAAACAAAAAAGAGTCATCCGTAGTTTGAAAATATGGCTTTAGTGATAGAAATGATGCCAGAGATCATGTGATGGAATTTTGCAAGACCAATGACTTATTCATTGCAATTGTCTTTTTTCAGCAACATGAACGATGACTATACATGTGGACCTCACCAGATGGTATGCCCAGGAATCCAATTGACTACCTCTATAGAAAGAGGCAATGGAGAAGCTCGATATCTTCAGTCAGGATAAGGCCAGGATCTGACTGTGGAATAGAACATCAATTGCTCATATGAAAGTTCGAATTGAAGCTGAAGAAAATTAAAACAAGTAGATGAGAGCCAAAATATGACCTTGGTTATATCTCACCTGAATTCAGAGACCATAAGAAGAATAGATTTGACTGAAGACTAGACAAGTTGCGGGATGACATTAAAACATCATAAATGAAGAAAGCCAAAGGTGATTACAAAGACAGGAAAGGAAGAAAAGACCGAAGTGGATGACAGAAGTGGCTCTGAAACTTGCTCTTGAATAGAGAGTAGCTAAAGCCAATGTAAAAAATAATGAAATAAAAGAGCTGAGCAGAAGATTTCAAAGAGCGGCTCAAGAAGACAAAGTGAAGTATTATAATGAAGTTGCAAGGACCTGGAATTAGGAAACCAAAAGGGAAGGACACTCTCAGCATTTCTCAAGCTGAGAGAACTGAAAAAAATATTCAAGGCTCCAGTTGCAATATTGAAGGATTCTAGCGGCAAAATATTGAATGATTCAGGAAACATCAAATGAAGATGAAAAGAGTACATAGAGTCACCGTACACAAAAATATTGGTCCACATTTAACCATTTCAAAAGGTAACATATGATCAAGAACCAATGGTATCGAAGGAAGAAGTCCAAGCTGAACTGAAGGAATTGGCAAAAAAACAAGGCTTCAGAAATTGATGGACTACCTACTGAGATGTTTCAACAGGCACTGGAGGTTCTGACTCATTTCTGCCAAGAAATTTGGAAGACAGCTACCTGGCCAACTAACTCGAAGACATTCATATTTATGCCCATTCTAAAGAAAAGGGTTTCAACAGAATGCAGAAATTATTGAACAAGGTCATTAATATCACATGCAAGTAAAATATTGCTGAAGATAATTTAAAAATGGTTGCAGCAGTATATTGACAAAGAACTTCCAGAAATTTAAGCCAGATTCAGAGGAGGACATGGAACAAGGGATATCATTGCTGATGTTAGATGGATCTTTGCTGAAAGCAAAAAATACCAGAAAGATGTTTACCTGTGTTTTGTTGACTATGCAAAGGCATTCGACTGTGTGGATCATAAAAAATTGTGGATAAAGTTGTGAGGAATAAGAATTCCAGAACACTTAATTGTGGTCATGAAGAACCCGTACATGGATCAAGAGGCAGCGTTTGAACTGAAAAAAATGGATACTGAATGGTTTAAAATCAGGAAAGGTGTGCATCAAGGTTAAATCCTTTCACCATACTTAGTCAATCTGTATGCTGAGCAAATAATCTGAGAAACTAGACTATATGAAGAAGAAAGTGGCATCAGGATTGGAGGAAGACTCATTAACAATATACAATACACAGATGACATGACCTTGCTTGCTAAAAGAGAAGATGACTGGAATGAAGCACTGATAAAGATGAAAGACTTACTGATGAAGATCAAAGACTACAGACTTCAGTATGGATTATACCTCAACATAAAGAAAATGGAAATCTTCACAACTGGACCAATAAACAACATCACTACAAATGAAGAAAGATTGAAATTGTCAGGGATTTCATATTACTTGGATCCACAATCAGCGCCTATGGAAGCAGCAGTTAAGAAATCAAAGTATTGCATCAGGCAAATCTGCTGCAAAAGACCTCTTTAAAGTGTCACTTTGAAGACACTTTTAAGTGTCACTTTAAATGTCACTTTGAAGACTAAAGTGCACCTGACTCAAGCTATGGTATTTTCAATAGCCTCATGTGCATGTAAAAGCTAGATAATGAATAAGGAAGACTGAAGAAGAATTGATGCCTTTGAATTGTGGTGCTGATGAAGAATACTGAAAATACCATGGATTGCCAGAAGAACGAACAATTCTGCCTTGGAAGAAATGCAGCTGAAATGCTACTGGGAAGCAAGAATGGTCAGACCTCATCCATCTTGTGTACTTTGGTCATGTTGTCAGAAGGGGATGATTACCTGGAGAAAGATATCATGCTTGGTAAAGTAAAGGGTCAACGAAATAGGGGGAGACCTTCAAGGAGATGGATTGACACAGTGGTTGTGATGATGGACTCAAGTATAGCAAATGTTGTGAAAATGGTGAAGGACCAAGCAGTGTTTTGTTCTGTTGTAATATAAGGTAGCTATGAGTTACAGCCAACTTGATGGCACCTAAAAACAACAACAACAACAACAACTATATCCAAACTCAAACCAAACTCACTGCTGTCGAGTTGATTCTGACCCATAGCAACCCCTCCTTGAGTTTCTGAGGCAGTATCTCTATGGAAATAGATTGCCCAGTCTTCCTTCTGAGGAGCCCCTGGTGGGTTTGAACCGTCAGCCTTCTGGTTAGCAGCCAGGTGCCTTAGGCACTGCGCCACCATGCTACCATGTCTATATCTATATCTATCTATATGGGATTGCAAATTAAATATTAGATTTTAATATTTAAGTTGCTCTGCAGAAGGAAGATGGGACAATCTATTTCTGTGAAGATTTATGCCTGGGAAACTCAAAACCAAAAAACTCACTGCTATCCAGTCGGATCCGACTCATAGCACCCCTCCTTGGGTTTCCAAGGTAGTATCATTCCGTAGTGATACTGCCTTGGAAACCCAAGGAGGGGTCGCTATGAGTCAGGGCCGACTCGACGGCAAACAACAACAACAACAACAACAACATCACTACAGAAGTAGATTGCCCAGTCTTCCTTCTGAGGAGTGGCTGGTGGGTTTGAACTGC
Source organism: Orycteropus afer afer (assembly GCF_000298275.1). Taxonomy (NCBI): domain Eukaryota; kingdom Metazoa; phylum Chordata; class Mammalia; order Tubulidentata; family Orycteropodidae; genus Orycteropus; species Orycteropus afer. Next base: position 4,343,723 of record NW_006921840.1, on the reverse strand, counting down.
CAACTTCCTGGTTAGCAGTCAAATGCCTTAGGCACTATGCTATCAGAGCTTGTATATATATATATATATATATATACATGAATAAGAAATAAATCTGTAAAAAACTATCTATTGGGTAAACCAGAATTCTTTGGGTGGTGTATATGGTTGCATACTAGGCTACTAACTGAAAAGTTGGTGGTTGAAACCCACCCAGAGGTGCTTCTGAAGAAAGTCCTGGCTATCTGCTTCCAGAATGTGACAGCCATGAGAATCCTATGGAGGGCAGTTCTACTCTGAAACACATGGGGTTGCCATGACTCGGAATTGACTTGATGCCAACTTGTTTGATTTTGGTTTTTAAGGAGTCGATTTGGACAATTCAAATAAATCTCTGATGGGGGAGAGATATGGTGGATCTGAGGGTACAACATGGGCTGGCTGACTGTCAATGAATGAGCCAAAGGAGTGTGAGTTTTGTTGAGTTTCTTGCATTCCAATAATTTGTTCAGGAAATAGATGTGTGGGCATTTCCCACATAGCAGAGGTGGATCATGAATGAAAGAAAGCCAGAGTGGGATAATATAAGGTCCTGTGCAGTTGTGGCCTAGTGCCTAAGGCATTCGACTGCTAACCAGAAGGCTGGAGGTTCAAACCCATCAGCCACTCCTCAGAAGGAAGTTTGGGCAATCTACTTCTGTAGTGATACCACCTTCGAAATCCAAGGAGGGGTTTCTATGAGTCTGATCCTACTCGACAGCAGTGTGTTTGGTTTTTTTGGTTGGGTGCAATGGGACCACTTGACTGGGGTGGTCCACTTCAGTGGAGGAAGCTAAGAACATTGATTCCTGGGATTGTGCAAGGATTGAGAACTGCCAAAACTGCAGGAGAGATTTCCTTAGCAGGGGGTTAGAAGTCTTACTTTTGACTGCAAAGTGACATGTTGATTATCATAAGTATCTGGATATTTTAAATTCTGGATTTAGGCCACAATTGGTGAAAAGTAACCAGAGAACTTTGAATTGCTTGAGTGTTCAGAAAAGTTATGAGCTGGTTTAAGATTTTATCCCAGGGTAGAGGAAAGACTAGCCCACTGAGAAAAGTTAAAATGGACATAGAAGAACAAAATATGGTTGTTTGTGATTACATTTCACAAGCTGTGCTTGTGAAACAGCCAGTTACAGAACTAAAATTGCAGACTGAACATTGCCTGCCTGCACCTAATTGATTGCTGCATGCATGTGGCATCACACTTTGGAAACCTGTCCTGAAAGAGTATGTAAAGTTTGGATGGGCAATTGGAAGGGGAAGTTCTTCCAACGAGGTTGACAGTTAAGAGCAGTCAGAAAACAAATTCGAATACAACTCATACCTCTTGGACCTCTGGGTGTGCTTCCAAAGAAGAACGACAACATCATTTTTTGCATGCTTTATAGCCTTCTGGTTAGCAGTCAAATGCCTTAGGCACGTGTTTGATTTGTTTGGTTATGTGCATGGGCTGTCCACTGCACCCTGGCCTGGAAATCGGCATAGGGATCCACTGAGGTTTCCTATCCCCTAAAGGAGTCCCTGAGTGGTGCAAAATAGTTAATGCATTCAGCTGCTAATGGAAAGTTTGGAGGATTGAGTCTGCCAAGAGGCGCCTAAGAAGAAAGGTCTAGTGATCTGACAAACCAGCCATTGAAAACCCTGTGGAGCACAGTTCTGCCTTGACACACGGGGTCACCATGAGTCAGAATCAACTCAACAGGTACTAGTATTTCCTAGGAGTGGAAGAAATGGTAGCCAACATTAAGCTGACATTATTGAGTTTTGGAAGCCACATACTATCAGTGCTGAATCAAAGGGAGGGGACTACACAAAGCCATGACTACCAGGAGGCGGGGACCACTGGGGGCCTTCTTAGGAGCTGGCTACAACCATAAACCAAAACCAAACCCAGTGCCCTCAAGTTGATTCTGAGTCTAGGACAAAGTAAAACTGCCCCACAGGGGTTTCCAAGGCTGTAAATCTTTATGGAAGCAGACTGCCTCATCTTCTGTCAGCAGCTGGTGGGTTCATTCAACCCCCAACGTTTTCGTTAGCAACCAAATGCTTAAACCACTACACCACCAGAGTTCCTACCACCATAAAGTAGGTATTATAATGATCCGTGTTTTACAGCGGAGGAAACTGAGGGACAGATAAATAAGTAATTTGCTCAAGTCACTCAGCTAGAAACCAGCAGAGCTGGGATTCACACCCAAAGTGTGGCTCAAGATCTCATCCTTCTCACCCACTTCCATCTACCCTGGCCTCAAGGCAGGTTTTTTCTAAGTTTCTTTCTTTCCCACTCCTTCCTCCCCCCACTTTGAAACATTACAAATGTGATATACTTCCTTTACTTAGACTATTTTGAAAGTTATTGCTACTTAAGAGTGGAAGTGGGAGGGTTTCCAAAGAATGAAATATGGTGAGAACATCTGACCCAAATCCCTAAGGTGTACACAATTAAGGAATGTAACACAAGGGCTAGAAATAACAAAATCATTGACCCAGTTTCAGTGACTGACATTTACAAAATGAACAAAAGGCAGAGTGAGTTCTGTTTACATTCTGTCTCTATAGTTTTGCCTTTTCCAGAATGCCATGTAGTTGAGATCATATACTATGTAGATATTTAAGACTGGCTTCTTTCACTTAAACAGTCCTGGTGGTGCAGTGGTTAAGTGCTTGGTTGCTAACCAAAAGGTAAGTGGTTCAAACCCACCAGCCACTCAGTGGGAGAAAGATGTGGCAGTCAGCTTCCCGTAAGATTACAGCCTTGGGGGCAGTTATATTCTTTCCTTAGGGCCTCTAGCTGTGAGTTGCAGTTGATTCTATGGTAATAAGTACTGGTCTTTCACTTAGGCAATATGCATTTTAGGCTCCTCAGTGTCTTTCCAAAGTTTGATAGCTTATTTCTTCTTATTGCTGAATAATTTTCCTTTGTATAGATGTTCCACAATTTATCCATTCACCTATGGAAGGATATCTTACTTGCTTCCATGTTTTGGCAATTATGAATAAGGCTGCTATAAACATTCTGTGCAGATTTTTATATGGACAAAAGTTTTCAACTCATTTGGATAAATACTTAGAAGTACAATTGCTGAATCACATGGCAATGAATAAGAGTTCCAGTTGCTCTACATCCTTGTCAGCATTTGCTGTTATCAGTGTTCTTGGATTTTAGCCATTCTAATAATTGTGTAATAATATCTTGTTGCTTTAATTTGCAATTCCTTAATGACATATAATGTTGAGCATATTTTCATATGCTTGTTTTTCATCTGTATATGTTCTTTTTTTGTGTGTGTGTGATTTGGGTGAAGATTTACGGAGCAAATTCACTTTCCATACAGCAGTTCACATATACTTTGTCTCATGTCATTGACCACAGTTTACCACAGTGCAACAGCTCCCCTCCCATTTCCTCCCCATAGTTACCACTTCCCAGTGCCCATCCTCCATACTCTCCTGCCCCCTGAGCTGTCTCCCTGTGCATAAGCAGCCCTTCCTTCTCTCATGATTGTTCTCTCCAGGGCATGTGTCTACTTGAGGTAAATGTTTAACTCACATACTGTACTTTGTTTGGCTGGAAACCACAGGTGTGGGTTCAATTC
>NW_006921840.1:4331880-4337275 GCF_000298275.1 Orycteropus afer afer | reverse complement strand
AGAGTTTTGATCAGAAATGGGTGTTGGATTTTATCAAATGCCTTTTCTGCATCAATTGATATGATCATGTGGTTCTTCTCCTTTGTTTTATTTGTATATGTTCTTTTAGTGAGGTGTCTGTTCAGATCTTTTGCCCATTTTGTAGCTGGGTTGTTTATTTTCTTATTGTTGAGTTTTAAGAGTTCTTCATTTGGGGTACAAATTCTTTATCAGATATGTGTTTTGTGAATGTTTTTTCTACTTGGTGGCTTGTCTGTTTATTCTCTTAAGAATGTCTTTCTCAGAGCAGAAGTTTTATATTTTCATAAAATCTAAGTTACCAATTTTTTCTTTCATGAATCATACTTTTGGTGTTGTATCTAAAAATTCATTGCCAAATCCAAGTCCACATAGGTTTTACCCTATGTGTCTTCTAAGAGTCTTATAGTTTTGCATTTTACATTTAGATCTATGATCCATTTTGAGCTAGTTTTTGTGAAAGATGTTTTATGTGTATAGATTCTTTTTTTTTTTTTCTTCTTTTTTGCCATGTGAATATCCAGTTGTTCCAGCACCGTTTGTTGACAAGACTATCCTTTCTCCATTGGATTATCTTTGCTCCTTTGTCAAATATCAGTTGATTATATTTTTCTGTGTCTATATCTGGGGTCTCTATTCTTTTCTAGTGATCTGTTTGTTTATTCTTTATCTATTACCATGCTGTCTTGATCACTGTAGCTTTATAGAAGTTCTGAAGTCAAGTAGTATCAGTATTCCAACTTTGTTCTTCTACATCATTGTGTTGGCTCATCTGAGTCTTTTACCTTTCCAGAGGCAAAAAGACAAACTTTAGAATCAGTTTGTCAGAATCTACAAAATACCTTGTGGAGATTTTGATTGGGATTGCATTGAATCTAAAGATTAATTTGGAAAGAATCGACATCTTAACACTATTAAATCTTTATATGCAGGAACATGGAATGTCTTTCCATTTATTTAGATGTTCTTTGATTTCTTTCATATGGTTTTCATAATCTAGATCTTGTACATATTTTGTTAAATTCATACCTAAGTATTTAATTTTTTTGGTGTTAATGTAAATGGTATTGTGTTGTAATTTCAAATTCCAATTTTTCATTGCTGGTATATAGGAAAGCAATTGACTTTTGTATATTAACCTTGCATCCCATAACTTTACTATAATCAGTTATTAGTTCCAGGAATTTTTTTTGTTGTTGATTTTTGCAGATTTCCTACATAGATAATTGTATTATCTATGAACAAAGTTTTATTTCCTCCTACCCAATATGTATACTTTTTATTTCCTTTCCTTGTCTTATTACATTAGCTAGGAATTCTAGTATAAAATTGAATAGGAGTGGTGAGAAAGGATATCCTTGTTTTGTTCCTGATTTTAGGGCAAAAGCATCTAGTTTCTCGCTATTAAATCTGATGTTGGTAGAGGGTATTTTGTTAAACGTTCTCTATCAAATTAAGGAAGTTCTCCTCTATTCCTACTTTACTGAGAGCTTTTATCATAAATGAATGTTGCATTTTATCAAATGCTTTTTCTGCATCTGTTGATATGATCATAAGATTTTTCCTCTTTAGCCTGTTGATGCGGTGAATTATAATAATTGGTGTTCAAATGTTGAACCAGCATTGCATAAGTGGAATAAATCCTACATGATTGTGGTGTATAATAATTTTTGTTCATTGTTGGATTCAATTTGCCCATTGTTTGTTGAGGATTTTCACATCAATTCTGTCTTAGTTACCAAGTGCTGCCATAACAAAACCACTTATTATTTCATGGTCTGTGAGGCTAGAAGTCTGAATTAGGGTGTTAGCTCTTGAAGAAAGCCCTTCTTGTTGCTTTCAGCTTCTAAACTGCTGGCAATCCTCAGAATTCTTGAGTTCATAGATACATCTCTCCCCATTGTAACATGGTATCTATCTTCCCCCTGTGTGTGTGTCTGTGTCTGTTCTGCCCTTTTCCCAAGACATCACTCAGAAGTGATTAGGTTTAGGGCCCAGTCTAGTCTGCTATGACCTCATTAGCATAATGAAAGAAAATTCCTATTTTAAATCAGGGTCATCTTTATAGCTGCAGGGGTTAGAACTTCAACATATATTTGGGGAAACACATTCAATCCATAACATCTGTTTATGAGAGACATTGATCTATGGTTTTCCTTCCTAGTAATATCTTTGTCTGGTTTAGGTATTATAGTAATGCTGGCCTCTTAAAATGAGTTAGGAAGTATTTAATCTACTTCTATTTTCTAGAAGACAGCGTAGAAAATTGATAACGTATAATCATTAAATGTTTAGTAGAATTCACCAGTGAAACCATCTGGGACTGGTGCTTTCTGTTTTGGAAGGTTATTAATTGTTGATTCAATTTCTTTAATAGATAAAAGCCTATTCAGATGTTCTATTTCTCCTTGTGTGAATTTTGGTAGATTGTTTATTTCAAGGAATTGATCCATTTCATCTACATTATCAAATTTGTGGCCAGAAAGTTGTTCAGAATATTCTTCCATAATCCTTTTCATGTCCATGGAATCAGTAGTGATGTCCTTTCTTTCATTGTTCAGATATTAGCAATTTATGTCATCTCTCATTTCTCTTTTTTACTTGGTGTGGTAGTTAAGGTTGTGTGTCAACTTTGCTGGGCCTGGTTGAGTGATTGGGCAGCTGTACATAGTTATTCCTCATGGTGAGATAGGTAATTAACTCCACGGTGGAATCTACTGGAGCAACTGAGTAGCTGCTTTAGGGATGTGGTCTGCTTCTAGGACGTAAGAAGCAGCTTTGAGGAAGGTTTCCAGCTTTTTGGCATGCTTGGACCCTGCATGTAGCCAAGTCTTCTTCATTCAGCAGCCTGCCATGCTCTGCCAATCTTGGGCTTTTTAATGTGCTTGAATCAATGGCCTGCCATGTAGTTCAGTAATATCTGGGACTGTGCTTCTTTACTTGTTGACCTTGGGTTTGTCAGCCTCAACAGCCACCAGCAGACTGAGTGAAGAAAGCCTCCAGCTTCGGTGGGCCGGGAACAAGAGGCCAAGCTGAAGCTCAAGGTCGAGGGGCTTTCACACAGCTCCTAGAGCCTGACACTGGAACTCGAGCTTCTAGCCTCCAAGACTGAAGAGAATAAACTCCTGTTTGTTAAAGCCATTCCACCTGTAGTATTTCTATTAGAGCAGCATGAAGTAGCCAAAACACTTGGTTAACCTGACTAGATAGAGGCTTATCAATTCTACTCATCTTTTCAAAGATCCAGCTTTTGGGTTCATTGATTTTCTGTATTACTTTCCTGTTTTCAGTTTTGTTGGTTTCTGTTCTGATTTTTATGCTTTCTTCTCTTCTGCTTGCTTTTGATTTAATTTGTTCTTTTTTATTTAGAGTTTTCTAAGGTGGACTTTAGATTATTAATTTGAAACCTTTCTTCTTTTTTTATATGCATTCAATGCCATATATTTCACTCTAAGCATTGCTTTTGCTGCATCCTAAAAATTTCAATAAACTTTATTTTCATTTTTATTTAGTTCAAAATACTTAAAAATTTCTGTCGAGACATCTTCTTCGACTCACACATTATTTGGAAGTATGTTGTTTTATCTGCAAATATTTTTGGATTTTCTAGCTGTCTTTCTGGTATTGACTTTTAGATTAAATCCAAAGTATGATCTGAAAACATACTTTGCATGATTTCTATTCCTTTGGATCTGTCAAGGTGTGTTTTATGGCCCAGAATGTGATGTATCTTGGTGTATGTTCCATGTGATTTGAGAAGAGCATGTATTCTGCTGTTGTCGATTGTAATATACTATAAATATTGATTAGGCTCCATTGATTAGGCCCTGTTCAGTGCAAGTATATCCTTATTGATTTTCTGCCTCCTAGATTTGTCAATTACTGTTAGAAGGGCTTTGAAGTCTCCAAATAGTGGATTTGTCTCTTTCTCCTTACAATTCTATCAACTTTTACCTTATATATTTTGATGATCTGTTATTAGATGCATACACATTCAGGATTATGTCTTCTTGGAGAATTGATCCCTTTATCATTATGTAATGCCCCTCTTTATCCCTGATAACTTTCCTTGCTCTGAAATCTGTTTTGTCTGTAATTAATATAGCCATTCCATCTTTCTTTTGATTAGTGTTAGCGTGGTATATCTTCTCCATCCCTTTACTTTTAATCTTTGTTTTTATATTTTAAGTAGGTTTCTCTTAGACAGTATATAGGTGGGTCTTGGTTTTTCATCCACTATGATAATCTTTTGTTTTGGTTTTGGTTTACGATAGTCGTTGTATTTTAATTGGTACATTTAGACCATTCACATTTAAAGTGATTAGTAATGTAGTAAATTCATATCTACCATATTCATGGTTTCTATTCATTACTCTTGTCCTTTGCTTCCTTTTTTGTCTTCTTTCTTCTTCTTCTTCTTCTTTTTTTTTTTTTTTGTCTTCTCTGATTTTAATTAGGAATTTTGTATGATTCCATTTTCTCTCCTCTCTTAGCATATCAATTAGCAAGGCAGTCATATGGAATAGAGTAAGCCAATGGTTAGATTAAAGCTTAAGTGCTACTATAGTCTGTGTGTTTGTGTCTCTCTGTGTTTAAATAAGCTTCTCATTAGAAGACAGCCTAAATTAATTTTATTTTACTTGCTGGTTATTGTCTTTCTAAATCACCCAGCTCTAACAATTTATCACAAGTAGAATAATGAGTGTTGAAAACAGAGGCTTATGTATGAGGGAATAAACATGATTATCACAATAAGGAGCTTTTATTAAACAACATTCAATTCTTCATAGAAAGAGGATCAGGAGCTCAGAGGCCCATATAACTCAGTTTTCCATGACAGACAACTCCTAGGCAAAGGCCCTGAGTACAATGGAGTTTGGGAGGTGAAGTTGCCTTTTTCTTCCAAAATACACTGGACTGAGCAAGTTCCTGCTTAGTTTCCCATCACTTCACACAGAAAAGGAACCACATCCTATTTAGGATTAAAAGCTCTAATTTCAGCTGGTCTCTGGGATGGGTAAGGAAGGAAAAGAGGCATTATCTGCTTTGGGGTTACTGCCCTTCTGCTCTCTGACTTTGTCACTAATCTGTAGACCCCCAGCTGCAAGATAGTCTCTGGGAGCCCTGGGCCTGACGAGTCACTCATGGGGAAAACCCCATTCTCTAAGGAAAAGAACCTAATAGCAATGTGTCCAATAGAACTTTCTGTGGTGATGGAAATACTCTATGTTTTTGCTGCCCAATACAGTAACAAGGAGTTCTGGTGGTATCTTGGTAAAGCATTTGGCTGCTAACTAGAAGGTCAGTGATTCAAACCCACCTGCTGTTCCGCAGGAGGAAGATGTTGTTGTTGTTGTTAAGTGCCGTCGAGTCGTTT
>NW_006921840.1:4314071-4331370 GCF_000298275.1 Orycteropus afer afer | reverse complement strand
ATTGTAGAACCAAGCAACGTGAATTCCTTGACAACCTCAATCTTCTCTCCATTTATTGTGATGCTGCTCATTGGTCCAGTTGTGAGGAAGATGAGGTAATCTATTTCTGTAAAGATTTACAGCCTTGGAAAACCAATGGGGGGGTCACTATGAGTCAGAATCCATTAGCTGGCAGTGGTTTTGTGTGTGTGTGTGTGTGTGGGGAGGAGGGTGGAATATATTAACAGTAGCCACCTATGGCTAATGAGCACTTAAGGTGCAGCTAGTGTGATTGGAAAACTGACTTTTAAAATTTTAGTTAGTTGTACCTAGGTAAACTTAGAATGTCAACAGCTGCATGTGACTAATGACTACCACACTGGGCAGAACGGATCTATGGCTTCCTTCTTTCTTTCTTCCCTGCTCTGCCTTCCACTTATTTCCCTTCCTATCCCTCTCCTTCTTGCTCAAACAGTGCCCGTGGAACGTAGACTTTCTATTTTTTAAAACCCTCCCAGGGTAGGCCAGTGCCTTAAACCAGCGGGCACACACTGAGTCACTCGAATGTGGCCTCTCTTAGCTGAAAGGTAGCATTTTTGATGGTGAACACAAAACAGAATCCATAGGGAATAAAATAGTATGATGCCATTTCATATTATTCATTTTTAAAAATAAATTTCAGGTAATAAACTGCCTATTTATCTGTCATTAAAAAGAAACAGTAAAATCCACAAGGACAGAGAACATGTCTGGCATCAGATTCCCTGGTTCCAGATTTGACTCTTTCCCTAGACTTGTCAGTGCCTCAGTTTCTTTCTCAGTAAAACAGAGATAATAACACCTTCTCCATAGGGTTGTGGTGAAACTTAAATAATTTCTACTTCTAAAGCACTTAAAACAGAGCTTGGTACATAGTAAGGGCTCAGTGAATGTCTTCTATTATTCCCACTGCTCAGCACAATGCCTTACACAGAAAAACCAGTTGCTGTCAAGTCATTTCCAACTCGTGACCATGTGTGTCAGAATAAAATGTGTTCCACAGGGTTTTCAGTGGCCGACTTTTTGGAAGTAGGTCACCAAGGCTTTCTTCCAAGGGGCCTCTGGGTGAACTCAAACTTTGAACCTTTCGGTTAGTAGCCCAGCACTTCAACTATTTGCACCACCCAGCGCTCTGGTGGAGTAGGGCTTAAGGAACTTGCCTGCTAACCAGAAGGCTGGTGGTGCAAACCCACCAGCCACTCCTTAGAAGGAAGGTTGGGCAATCTGCTTCCCTAGTGATACCGCCTCGGAAACCCAAGGAGGGGTCGCTATGAGTCCGCCACACCTAATAGCAAACAACAGGGACTAGAATGGATTAAGTATGTTGCCACCAGGTGGCAGTAGTGCCTCATCCATAAGGACTGAACCCAAACACTGGACTACTTTGTCGGAGATTCAATTGAATCTCCCTCCTGAAGTCCTGGTGACCTTGTGAAGAAAAGAACTGAACCTCATTTAAACCACGAAGAGATGCTGCCCTTTTCTCTTCTGCCTCTCTTTCCTCTCCAGTCTCTACCTTCTCTCGACTATGACGACCCTTTTTTTCCCCACCTTTATTTCTTATCCTGAATTCTCACACTAGCTGCCAACGTGCCTTTTTCTTATTCCCAATACACCTAACATTTATTGAACAGTTATTGGGGCTCTGGTGGCATAGTGCCTAAGGCATTTGACTGGTAACCAAAAGTCTGGCGGTGCAAACTCACCAGCCACTCCTGGGAAGTAAGAGTGGGCAATCTATTTCCGTAGTGATACCACCTCGGAAACCCAAGGAGGGGGTCACTGTGAGTCGGATCCGACTCCACGGCAGTGAGTTTGGCTCTTTTTGGATGCACTGCACACAGTTCTAATCCCTTTCTATGTATTTCATTTAATCATCAACCCTACCCTCTCATTTTATAGGTCAGAAAACAAAACAGCGAAAAACGTGGCAGAAACTCTTAATTGTTCCCTAAAATCCGTGTTCTCTTCTTTTCTTTAGGGAGCTCTGGTGGCATAGTGCCTAAGGCACTTGACTGCTAACCAGAAGGCTGGTGATTCAAACCCACCAGCCACTCCTCAGAAGGAAGGCTGGGCAATCTACTTCCGTAGAGATACTGCCTCGGAAACCCAAGGAGGAGTAGCTATGAGTGGAGTTTGGGTGTGGTTTTTTTTTTTTTTTTTTTGGTCTTTAAGTCATAGAAGCCCATGAATTTTACCCAAGGGCTCATGCGCAAGAGCAATCTGCATTTCCCTTGCTGTTCAATGTGGCCATATGACTACATTATTCTGGCCAATGGGATGTGAGTAGAAATAGTTCCATCCTTAAAAGGAAGCTGATTGCCTTCCATGTTCTTCCCCGTCCCCCCTCCCCCACGTCGTGATGGGAATGGTGCAATAGTGAGTCAACTTTGACATGAGGATGAGGACAACAGCCACAGAAGAGCAACAGAGAGGAACATGGTCCCTGGATGAGCTGGTGGGACGAAACCACCTGCCTACTCTGATTCAATCCCTAGATTGTCACGTGAAAGATAAAAACCTCCGTCTCATTTGAATCATTGTATTTTGGTGTGTCTTTTTTATACCATCTTAGCCTGTATTCTAACAAATATGGGGAGGTTAAGTAACATCCTCGAGATCACACAGCTAATAAACAGCAAGAAAAGGATTTAAACCCAGGCAGGATTTGAATCATGAGCCCAAGCTCCCAACCACTAACAGTACAATGGCGATATCTTATTTCTTAATAAATTTATGAACTGCAGGCAAGACAATAAGCTGTGCTGGGCTTTGATGGGCAATAAAGTGAGCCTTAAAGCACCTATTTCACAATTTCCTCATTGAGTATCTGAAAGTCACATCATTATTTCCCTTTTGAAACCTTAGACATCCAGTTAAAATGTAAACATAGTATGAGAAGAACAGCGTGAAAGGTGATCATCACCCCTGGACCTCTTGAAACTAGTTTATTTCTCAGAATACCTGGCCCATCAGAGGGGAGGTTATAACTGGACAACATGCTGTGAGGGAGATAGGTAAAGTACAGTGCATGGGGAAACAGAGTACTGGGAAAGAAAACAGAAGGATACCGTGAAGGAAAGTATGGTAGACAGATGACACCGCAAAGATGCCCAGTCCTAATCTCCAGAATCTATTACCTCACATGGCAATAGAGACGTTGTGGATGTGCTTAAGTTTATAATCTTGAGATGGAGAGATTACCTAGAGTTATTCAAGTGGGCCCAATGTAATCATAATGTAATTAAGAGGGGGACAGGAGGGTGAGAGAGAAGAGAAGACAGAAGCAGTGTGTGTGTGTGTGTGTGTGTGTGTGTGTGTGTGTTAGTGTATGTGTGTTTGAGATAGAGAGAGGGAAAAAGAGATTTGAAGATACTACTGTACTGGCTTTGAATATAGAGGAAGGGAAGGAATGCAGGCAACCTTTAGCAGCTGGAAAAGGTGAGGGGGCAGATTCTCCCTTTGATCCCCTGGAAGAGACAGCCTCATCAGCACCTTGATTTTAGCCCAGTGAGAGCCATTTTGGACTTCTGCCCTCCATAACTGTAAGATAATAAATTTGTGTTATCTTAAGGCACTAAGTCTATAACTTGTTACAGAAGCAATAGGAAACTAATCTAGGAGAGCAGTAGTCAGGATCCCAGTGGGAAACAGGTGGCACCTACATAGGGTTTATCTGATGAAAAAAAAAAAAAAAAAAGGAAGAGAAAGTGTCAAGGGATTATCAGTAGCAGGAAACTAGTACCAGCCTCAGAACTGAATGGGGCAAGGAGAAAGCCATGATGTCACTGGAAACCAGTGAGAGCTGCAGTCACGGAAGAAGAGGAATGCAGCCGCCAGAACTGCAGTGGCAAGGAGGGACCGGGGAATAAATACCCTGACCTTTCTCTCTTCCAATTTTCCCGTCCCCTTCTGGTTACTCACATTGGCTGAAGCCAATCAGAAGCCAGAAGAAGAGAAAGCCTGGGTGACGTCGTCCATAAAGAACAGCCTCCTGGGCCGCAGATAGGGCAGAGAAGGTGGAGCACGAAGAGAAGGGTGGGATGGAAAATGACCAGCACAGGAGTGATAAGGGCAATTCTGGAAAAGACTGGAAGGACACGGAGAGGCTGGCAAATGTCTTTAGCTGGGCGTCCATACACTCACGAAGACAGGGAGAATGGAGATTTAGAGAACAAAGAGCAGCCTGCCACTCACTCAAACTGGCTTGAATAAATAAACAGACAAGAAGGGGTTGAGCTGATGAAGATAGAGTGGCTGGTCACAAGGATACGGGGGTATCCCATGGAGCCTATGAAGTTTACCGAGCTCAACGCTGGAAAGACACCAGCAATTTGAAAATTATGAAGCAGCCAAATTCAGGCTCTTTCCCTCGGGACCTGCATGGTTTCTCCTCTTGGCTTCTGTTTGCACCTTGTTTCATTTTCTCTCTACATATTGGCTTTCTCAGCTTCTCTTGCATGAGTTGTACTATAGTTCTAAAGTTTGCAGGCCTTCAAGACCAGCCACAGGCAGAGACTCAGGCAATCTCCAGATCCCAGTTCCAAAATTCAGGGAGAAAAAGTCCTTACTTGCTTAGGAGTCTTCCCTGATTGACTCCATGGTGGCCAGCACGGCCACGGCAGACTGATGGTCATGATTGTTCCTCAAAGGCAGGGCTGTGGGTGGGCATATCACCTAAAGATGCCTGTTCTGTTTATTATACTCCAAGGACAAAGAATTCTTTAAAAAGACATTTTTTTCTATAAGAAAAGATTCTCAATGAATTCCTTACTCAAGCCAGGTAATACTAACAATTGGCTTAAGGAGGAAGACCCTTGATTGTACCTACTTATTTGTGTGTCTTTTACTCTTGCCCTAGCTTTCATTTTGTTTTGAATGTGTACAGTATTAATTTATGATTATTATTTATGCTTATTATTTCAACAGCTCTTTTTAGTGGAAAAAAACTTACGTAATTGAATCATGGGATGCAAGCTACCTGGCCAACCCATTGGAAGAGATTCATATTTGTGCTCATTCCGAAGGAAGGTGATCCAACAGAATGTGGAAATTATCAAACAATATCATTAACATCACACGCAAGCAAGATTTTGTTAAAGATAATTCAAAAATAGTTTCAACCATAATTAATAGGGAAGTGCTAGAAATGCAAGCTGGATTCAGAAGATGTTGTGGAATAAGGGATATCATTGCTAATGTCAGATGGATCTCTGCAGAAAGCAGAGAATATTAGAAAGATGTTTACCTGTGATTTATTGACTGTGCAAAGGCATTTGACTGTGTGGATGATAGCAAATTATGGATAAAATTACAAAGAATGGGAATTCTAGAATGCTTAATTGTACTAATGTAGAACCTATACAGAGACTAAGAAAACAAGGGGATACTGCATGAATTAAAACAAGAAAATATGTGTGTCAGGGTTGAATCTTTTCACCATATGTCATCATTGAATTATATGCCCTCAAAATATGTGTCAATTTGTCTAGGCCAGATTCCCAGTATTGTGGGGTTGTCTTCCATTTTGTGATCTGATGTAATTGTCATATGTGCTATAAATCCTGATCTCTGCCTGTGGTTAATTAAGCAGGAGTAAGTTATGTTTTTATGTTAATGAGGCAGAATTAGGGTGGGAATGCCACACCTTTACTCAGGTCACAGCCCTGATCCTATGTAAAGGGATTTCCCTGGGGTGTGGCCTGCATGATCTTTTATCTTACAAGAGATGAAAGGAGAGAAACTGAAGCAGAGATAGAAGAACTTCAGAACCACCAGGAAAGAAGAACCTGGAGGAGAGTGTGTCCTTTGGACTCAGGATCCCTAGAACTTCCTAGACAAAGGAGAAGATTGATGCCAAGACACTCAGAGATCTTCAAGGATAGCTGGGCCCACAGATGTTGAATGGAGACAAAGACCTTCCCCCATAGCTGACAGAAAGAGACAGTCTTTCCCTAGAGCTGGCACGTGAATATAAACTTCTAGCCTCCTAACACATGAGAGAAGAATTTTTTTTTAATGCTATCCACTTGTGGTATTTTTGTTATAGCAGCATTCCATAACTAAGACACCATACTTATTCAATCTGTATGCTGAGCAAATAATCCAAGAAGCTGGACTGTATGAAGTATGTAGCTCCAAGATTGGAAGGAGACTTATTAACAACCTTCAATATAGAGATGATGCAATCTTGTTTGCTGAGAATGAAGAGGGCTTTAAGCACTTACTGATGAAGATCAAAGACTACAGCCTCCAATAAGGTTTATACATCAACATAAAGAAAACCAAAATGCTCATGACAAATGGAGAAAAGATTGAAGCTGTCAGGGATTTCATTTTACTTGGATCCACATTTAATGCCCATGGAAACAACATGGGCGAATCTACTGCAAAAACATAAAACAAACAAACAAACAAACAAACTCTTTAAAGGTTTAAAAAGCAAAAATGTCACTTTGAGGACTAAGCACCTGACCCAAACCAAAATGTAAGCATTGGCCTGCTAACCAAAAGTCAGGGGTTCAAACCCACCAGCCACTCTGCAGGAGAAAGATAAGGCTGCTGCTTCTGCAAAGATTTCTAGCTTTGGAAACCCTATGGGAGAGTTCCACTCTGTCTTATAGGGTTGCTATGAGATAGAATTGACTTGATGGTAGTGGGTTTGGGTAAATGCACGTGAAAGCCAGACAATGATAAGGAAGATCAAGAATTAATGCATTTGAAGTATGGTGTTGGTGAAGAGTAGAATATACTATGGACTGCCAGAAGAATGAACAAAACTATCCTGGAAGAATCCTTTATAGCCAGAATGCTCCTTAGAAACGAAGATGGTGTGACAAAGTGTCACTTACTTTGGACATGTTATCAACTGAGACCAATACCTGGAGAAGGACATGATGCTTGGTAAATTAGAGTGTCAACAAAAGAGAGAGAGACCTTCAATGCGATAGATTGACACAGTGGCTGCAACAGTAGGTTCAAAGATACCTACTACTGTGAGGATGGCACAGGACCAGGCAGTGTTTCATTCTGTTATACATGGAGTCTCTGTGAGTCAGAACCAACTTGGTGGCATCTAACAACAACAAAGTGCATGTGAAAGCCTAGCTAATTAGCAAAAGCTATACCCTGGGCACTGCCATTCACCATGGGGCAGTGACCCATAATTCAAAGCAGCAAGGGAAAAAGAAAAACTTCCTCTAGTTTTAATATAGTAGTGGTTACACTAATCTTGCAAGCCATATCTAGAATCAGTTGGGAGAATATGTTTGGGAGAATGGGTGTACCTTGATCTCTTCATAGTTTCTTTCTTGGTAAATAAACATACATACATTGTCAAGCCAAATTCCATCTTGCCATTCCCTGCCAACTTAAGTTCTCTGTAAAGCTTACCCTTGCTTTCTCCACCTCTGCCCTCAGGCATTCAACAAACACTTTATCCTTTATTTTTCCAGATTTAAGTTAAGAATTTTAGAGAAATGAGGGATGCCCTTTGACATGACAGTCATTTGAATCTATTTTCTCTCGAACTTTTCATTTGCTGTGATTTATATTAAATACATGTGCATTTGGAGATTTAGAGGTTATTTGAGTGCAAACAGCTTGATTCTTAAAAAAAAAAAAAGAAAAGAAAATAAAAAGTCCAGACTAAAACAATTACAAGCTGACTTGAAGATCAGGGTCAATTTTGCCACCAATGATTTCTACAATTTGTTATATAGTTGTTTGTTATTACTCTCTGTTTCCATTTCGTCAGCCAAAACAAAAGTGCTCTAAGCAAATTCAAATCTATTTTTATAGAGGAAGTAAATGAATTAACATAACTTAATTTTTTTTAACCCGTGTAAATTATATAGTAAAATCTCATTCATATAGATCTTATCCATATTTGTCATTATTTGGATATGAGTTGGTGAAAGTTTACTCAATGAGCAAAAGAGTTTACTAGGAAAATAATGTAAACAAGATTTTAATCTAGTCAAGAAGTCAATGGCTTCCAAGTACTTTAAATAGCTTTGATATTATCAGCTTGGTGTAAGTCAATTATTTTGATAATCTCAAATGATCATCAGTGTTCCTGACTGTGCTGACTTTTACGTGAAATTTTATAGTTTCATGAGTCATAATTTTTATTCTCACCAAGTAGACACATTCATTCAATATTTTATCATTCACCTACTATGTGCCAAGCATTGCTCTAGGTGCTCAAAAAAAAAAAAAAAAATCTATATTCTTAAGCCAGGATTTATACCAAGGTTGTATTCCTTTTCCTACCTCTGCTCCTTGACATTCCACCAGATAGTGAACTTGGAGAGCTCCTTAAAGGCAGAGTATATGCCTCAGTTCTTAGTTAAGAACACTTAGTTGTACTCATGAGGAACCTGTACCTAGACCAAGGGACACTTGTTCAGACAGAACAAGGTTATACTGCATGGTTAAAAATCAAGAAACATGTGCATCAGGGTTGTATCCTTTCACCATACTTATTCAATCTGTATGCTGAGCAAATAATCCAAGAAGCTGGACTATATGAAGAGGCACATGGCATCAGGATTGGAGGAAGACTCATTAACAAATGTGATATGAAGATGATACAACCTTGCTTGCTGAAATTGAAGATGACTTGAAGCACTTACTAATGAAGATTAAAGACTACAGCTTTCAGCATTACACTTCAACATTTTTTTTTTTTTTTAAAAAAAGCAAAAATCCTCACAACTGGACCAATAAACCAAACTCACTGCCGTGAAGTCAGGTCTGACTCATAGCAACCCCTCCTTGTGTTTCCAAGGCAGTATCACCATGGAAGTAGATTGCCCAACCTTCCTTCCAAGGAATGGCTGGTGGATTCGAACCCCCAGGCTTCTAGTTAGCAGTCAAATGCCTTAAGCACTACGTCACCAGAGGTTCCTGGATCAATAAGCAACATCATAATAAATAGAAAAAAGACTGAAGTTTTCAGGAATTTCATTTTACTTGGATCCACTATCAACATCCATGGAAGCAGCAGTTAAGAAATCAGACATTTGATTGCACTGGGCAAATCTGCTGCAAAAGACCTCTTTAAAGTGTTGAAGAGCAAAGATGTCACATTGAAGACTAAAGTATGCCTGACCCAAGCCATGGTATTTTCAGTAGGCTCATATGCGTGGGAAAGATGGACAATGAAGACTGTAGAAAAATCTTTTTATTGATTAATTTTATACCCTTGTGATCTAAGAAGAGTATTAAGAATCTTTGTAGTATTTCAATGTTTTTAAATTTATTGATACTTATTTTGGGGCCTACTATATGGTATATGGTGGAGAACGTTCCATGTGTGATGGAAAAGAATGTATATCATGCTTTTGTCAGGTGGAGTGTTCTGTGTATATCTATGAAGTCAGGTTGGTTGATTATGTTGTTTACATTTTTTGTACCAGAAGTCTGTCAGTTCAAACCCACCAGCCACACTTCAGTAGGAAGACTGGGCAATCTACTTCAGTAGAGATGCTGCCTTGGAAACCCAAAGAGGGGTCACTATGAGTGGGAACCAACTTGATGGTGGTTAGTTTGGGGTTTGTTTGTTTTTTTTTTGCATCTTTGTAGAATTTCTTTCTAGTTCTGTCCTTCATCATAAGTGGTGTATTAAAATCTCCTACTGTTATTGTGCACTTTCTGTTAAAGTTTGATTTATGTATTTTTGGGCTCTTTCATTGTATGTATAGTTATTTATTATGATTATGTCCTTTCATTGGATTGGCCCTTTAATCATTGTATAGTGTCCTTCCTTGTCTCTTTTGCTGGTTTTGTCCTACAGTCTATTTTATCAGAAATTAATATTGCCACTCCTTTTCTGTTTTGGTTGCCTTTTGCTTGATGTATGTTTTTTCCATACTCTGAGCTTTAGCTCACTTTTATCTTTTGGCTAAGGTATATCTCTTGTAGACAGTGTATGGATGGGTCATGTTCCTTTCATCCATTTTGCTACCCTTATCTCTTGACTTGTGCATTTAATCCATTTACATTCAGTGTGATTATCAATAGGTATGAATTTACTGCTCTCACTGTGTGTGTGTGTGGTGCAGATGGTTTCTTTGTTCAATATATTTTTCTGTGTCAAGTTCATTTTGTTTACTGATTTTCTTATTTCTTTTGCTGCTATTGTTTAAGTGTTTACTGACTCTTTATGAGTCTCTTTATTATTTTGGTGATAAGCTTTATTAATTTTCATTGAGGGTACTCTAATTTATTATATCCACAAGTTAAAATAGTCTATTCTTTCTTGGGGAGCTCTGGTAGCATAGTGCCTAAGGCATTTAACCGCTAACCAGAAGGCTGGCTGTTCAAATCCACCAGCTACTCCTCAGAAGGAAGGTTGGGCAATCTACTTCCATAGTGACACTGCCTTGGAAACCCAAGGAGGGGTCGCTATGTGTTGGGTCTGACTCGAAGGCACATAACAACAACAACAACATTCTTTCTTGATGTCATCTTGATTTCCTCTCCATTTGGAAGTTCTGGATCTGCACTATTTATTCTCTCTTTTTGTTTGATAATTGTTATCATTTACATAGTGATGTCTCTGGTTCCCTGTTTTCAGTCTTGTACTTTTATCTTATTTTTGATATTTCTATAACAACAACAAAAACAAACAAACGAAAAAACTCACTGCCTTCAAGTCTATTCAACTCATAGCAACCCCTCCTTGGGTTTCTGAGGCAGTATCTCTACAGAAGTAGATTGCACAATCTTCACTTCCAAGGAGTGGCTGATGGGTTTGAATCACCAGCTTTCTGGTTAGCAGTCAAATGCCTTAGGCACCACACCTGCATTAATTTCAAGTGATGTTGTTGTGTGTCTTAATTTCAGGTTGTTGTTTGCTATTGTTGGTTCTCTGTTCGAAGAGCTCCCTTTAGTATTTCTTGTATCATTGGTCTGATTTTTAAAAATTCCCTTAATTTCTGTTTATCTGGAAATGTCCTAATTTCATCATATTTAAGGGACGATTTTCTGGATGTATAATTGTAGTTTGACAATTTTTTTGTAAGGGTCTTATGTATCTCATCCCATTGCCTTCTTGCTTACATGGTTTCTGCTGAGAAATCAGAGCTTAGACTTATTAGTTCTCCCTTGTATATGACCTTTCATTTTTCCTGAGCTCCTTTCAGAATTCTTTCTTTGTCTTTGGTTTTGGAAAGTTTGATTATGCTTTGTGTCCATGATTTTCTTTTGGATTCTATCCTATTTGGAGTTTGTTGAGCTTCTCAAATGCATATATTCTCATGTTTTATGATGTTAGAGAACTTTTCATCCAACAAATATGCAACAATTTTCTCTGTACATTTTTTTGTCTCTGTTCTGGAATGCCAATCACATGTAAGTTATTCCTCTTGCTTGTATCCCACATAATTCTTAGGCTTGCTTTATTTTGTGTTCTTTTTTTCTGAATGTTCCTTTAATTGATTTGTGTTAAGAGATTTATCTTCAATTTCACTAATTCTATCTTCCACTAATTAAATTCTACTCCTTTGCCCTTCAATGCATTATCTATTTCTGAAATTTTAATATTAATCTTCTGGATTTCTATTTGCTGTTTTCATATGAGTTCTAATTCCCATTTATTTTGTCATTTTGTTCTTGTATTATTTTCTGAATTCTTCTAGAGGTTTGTCTGTATTTTTCTTGATATTGTCCATGATTTCTTTGGTGTTGTTTTAGTGTTCCTCAATCTCTTTCTTAATCTGCTGAAAGGTCCTAAATATAATTTAAAAATAAAAATCTTTAGCAGGTAATTCCAATACCATTTCTTCCTCTGGGAGATTTTCTGGCCTTGTATTTTGGTCACTTGCTCAAGACATCTTGTCCTGTTTTTCTTTTTGTGTGTGATTTGAAACTGTTGTCTTTAAGAAATTGTGGTATTATTGCATATTTTTTTATTGTATTTTCATTTGCTTTATCCCACTCTTTTGTTTTGTTTTAATATATGCAAGCAATGGTTCAAGTATACTACTCTTGTCCCTAATTTGACAGTAGCAGGGCACTCAATGCCTGGCTCTGGTATGATAGGTATAGCTGGATAGAGTCATTGGGTCCCAATTAAAGGGGGGGGGGTAAGAAGGTGGGGAAGAGAAAGAATAAAAGAAAAAAAAAGGAGAAGGGAGAAGAAATACAATGAAAGAAAAAAAAAAATGGCATAGCACTAGTACAAGCTCCAGCCACCAAACATTTCAGTATGGCAGGTATGGCTGGGTAGAGTTGCTGGCTCCTGTCTGATGGGGAAAAGAAAAATAGGAGGGGGAAGAGGAAGAAAAAAAAAGAAATAAAGAAAAATAAAGGGCAGGAAGAGGGAAAAATGAGAAAGTGTGTGTGTGTGTGTGGGGGGGGAGTGACACAGCACCACTATAAGCACCAGTCATGAAATACACAGGTGTGGTGAGGATGGCTGGGTAGAGATGCTGGCTCCCATCTGCTGGGGAGAAAAGAAAAAAAGGAAAAAAAGGGTGGGAGGGAAGAGGGGGGAAAAAAAAGAAAAGAAAAAAGGGGACAGAAGGAGGAAATGAGGAGAAAGAAGGGAAGAGAAAATAGAATGGCAAAAACACAGCAACAGTGAAAGCTCTAACTGCAAATGTCTGAGACAGCAGGCTCATGACACTCAACCTGCTGTAATGTGTCTCAGGCTGTTGGGGGAGTGTAGCAATGGGTAGGGGGTCATGGGGAGAATTGGGGGAGATGGACTGGGTAGAACACCAGATGGGGGAAGGATGGTGAGGGGATGCTTGACTGAATGAGGGTGTGTGGGCCACACCTCTGGTCACCCAGAGGTTGTGTGGGGTAAAGCTGTGATCACATCTTTCTGGTCACTGGACACTTGTGTGGGTGCCAGTACAATCCTCAGTGAGTGGAGCCAGTTCCTGTTCCAATCATTGCACTACTTGCAATAATTCAAAATGGCCATGTTGGGCCATGCCAGTTGGCAATTACCACTCCATATGTCTCCTTGTTCACTGTTTTCATTTAGTTTCTTCTTGTAACTGATACTTGATTTACTTCTTTCTCCTTTCCTTTGAAGCCCAACAGCGTTGACACCTGTATGTGTTTCACTTGGTTTCTCAGGTCATTGGTGTAGAGGGTCTGGGTAATATATCTGCCTAGTCCACCATCTTGCATCTCTCTCCAGCCCTTTCTTCCTAATCATGAAGCTCTGCTGAAACCTGTCCACCATGGGCAACCCTGCTGGTATCTGAAATACTGATGGCAAAGCTTCCAGTGTCACAGCAACACATAAACCACCACAGTATGAAAAACTGACAGATGGTGGTAGTGGTTGTTACAGCATAACCCATTACTGTCAAATGGATTCCAACTCATAGTGACCCTATAGGACAGAGTAGAACTGCCCCGTAGGATTTCTAAGGTTGTAAATCTTCACAGAACCAGACTGCAACACCTTTCTCCTGAAGAGTAGCTGGTGGTTTCAAACCATTTATGTTTCAGTTAACAACTGACCACTTAATCATTGAATCACTAGGGCTCCTCTGCTATAATGTAGCTAATACTTATTTAGAGTCAGTTATGGGTTAGGCACTGGGCTAAAGAGAATATGTCATTTAGTTCTTTTTTTCTCTTTTTTTTTCATGTCACTCAAGAAAATATCTTCTTTCTTTTTTTATCTGTTCTTTACTGTGCAATTTTTGTTTATTTATTTATTATTGTGCTGTAGGTTCAAGTTTACAGAACAGAGTTTGTTTTACA
This sequence comes from Orycteropus afer afer, assembly GCF_000298275.1. Classification (NCBI taxonomy): domain Eukaryota; kingdom Metazoa; phylum Chordata; class Mammalia; order Tubulidentata; family Orycteropodidae; genus Orycteropus; species Orycteropus afer. Next base: position 4,317,618 of record NW_006921840.1, on the reverse strand, counting down.
TTCAACATTACGTGTCCATTTAGTTTCACTCCCATTTACCATCCCCAACTCCAACCCAGTCCCCACCCCTCCCTACCCAGTAACCCTCCCCCCATGGCCCTCATAGTTATGCATTCCTGTGTGTCCTGCATTTCTTCCATGGGAATGTTGCCCTTCTGGTGCCCCATGGTTGATTGCTCCAAAGGATGCATTTCCACAGAGTATGTGGGTGCATCACCCTGGGTTGAGTGATCTGCATGTACATTTTATTTACTATTGGGCTGAGAGCCAGCCCCAGGGAGTGAGTTTTATTCCAGGACCAGAATGTATTCCAGGGCCATAGTTTTGGGGGTCTCACCAGTCTCCACTTGATCAGTAATTCTGGTCATTATTGAGTTTTTGGATTTTATTCCATGTTTTTCCTCCCACTCTATCCAAGATCTCCAGATTTGATCTTTTTCTGAGTAAATGGCCTAGGTAGCCAGGCACCATCTAGTTCTTCTGGTCTTGAGGGCCATTGTGTCCTAGGGCAGATTGGTTCCAAATGCCCTTGTTTTTTGCACTCCTCTTCACTTCTGATGATAGTAGACCATTAGGTGCATCTTAGATGGCCACTTGAAAGCTTTTAAGACCCCAGTCGCTACTCACCAATGTAGGATGAGGAACAAGACTTTTATGTATTTTGTTGTGCCAATTGAGTCTGGTGTTCCCCAATACTATGGTCCTGAGTCAGTAGATCCATTGGCTCTGCTGCAGTGTCTGGCTATCTGTGAGGGATTACTCTATATATGTCTTCTGTTGTTTCTGTAAGGATTTTGGGTTTTTTGTATCACTGGTGTCTGTGCAAGATTAGCCTCTGCTGAATCTATCCTTGGTCTAGAGTGTACTCCTGTTCACTGACTCCCATCTGATCTCAGATGTTTATGTGTTTATCTGTAGCCTGGTGTTTGGTGTTAATGGTATGCAGTATTGTGGATATACTGGTTTGTATTAACATCTGTCATCCATATCTTATGTGCACAATTCGGTGTCCTCCCTTTCCCTAATGCCATCATGGTGGTCACAGATTCTTTCCATGCATCTTCCCCTTACCCACATCAGTGTGTGGGCCCCAGCTAGCCTGAAATTAATCCCTCCTCTTCCCTCCCCACCCTGGTAATCTACAAAGTGAATTCCCTTTCTCAAGCAAACCCTTCTTTGTCTTATTAGAGCAATGGGCTCATTCAGTACCTGTCCTTCTGCTATTGACTTATTTCACTCAGCATAATGTCCTCCAGGCTCATCCATGTTGTGAGATGATGCACGTATCTCTCATTGTTCTTTAATGTAGTATTCCATTGTGTGAATGTACCATAATTTGGTTATCCACGAATCCATTGATAGGCATTTAGCTTGTTTCCATCTCCTTGCTATAGTGAATTGTGCTGTGATGAACATAGGTGTGCATATGTCTGTTTGTGTGCTACCTCTCACTTCTTTAGGATATATTCCTGGTAATGGAATTGCTGGGTCAAATGGTATTTCTATTTTCATATTTTTAAGGAAATGCCATACCGTTTACCACAATGGTTGTACCATTTTACAATCCCACCAGCAGTACGTGAGAGTTCCAATCTCTCTGCAACCTCACCAGCATTTGTTATTTTCTGTCCTGTTGAACTTTGCTATTATTGCTGGGGTGAGATGATATGTCATTGTTGTTTTGATTTGCATCTCTCTAATGATTAATGATCATGAGCAATCCTCATGTGTTTGTTGGCTGCCAGCATATCACCTTTAATGAAGTGTCTGTTCAAGGCTTTTGCCCATTTATGAATTGGGTTGTTTTTGGTCTTTTTTGGTGTTGAGGTGTTGAAGTTTTCCATAGATTTTGGAGATAAGTTCTTTATAAGATATGTCATAGGCAAATATTTTCTCCCAATCTGTAGGTTCTCTTTTTACTCTTTTGACGAAGTCTTTCGATGCACATAAGAATTTAATTTTTAAAGGGTCCCAGTCATCTAGCTTCTCTTCTATCTCCTGCACATTCTGGGTTATGCTTGATAGTCTATTTATGCCATAAATTAGGGCTCCCAGGTTTGCCCCTATTTTATCTTTGATGAATTTTATAGTTTTGTGTTTTACATTTAAGTCTTTGACCCAGCTTGAGTTTGTTTTTGTGTATGTGGTGAGGTATGGGTCTTGTTTCATTTTTCTGCAAGTGGTATCCAGTTTTGCCAGCACCATTTGTTAAAGAGGCTGTCTCTTCCCCATTTAATGGGTTTTGGACCTTTGTCAAAGATCAGCTGTCCATAGATGGATGGGTCTATTTCTGAACTTGTGATTCTGTTCCATTGGTCTATCTGTCTATCACTGTACCAATACTATTCTGTTTTGACTACTGTGGCTGTATAGTAGATTTTAAGATCTGGGAGTGTGACACCTCCTACTTTGTTCTTCTTCTTCAGAAGTGCTCTGCTTATCTGAGGTCTCTTTCCCTTCCATATGAAGTTAGTAATTGGTTTTTCCATGTTCTTAAAAAATTTTGTTGGTATCTGGATCAAGATTGCATTGAATGTATAGATTGCTTTAGGTAGTATTGACATTTTCACAATATTCAGTCTACCTATCCATGAACAAGGCAGGTTCTTCCATTTATGTAGTGCTCTTGTTGCCTCTTACAGTAGTGTTTTATAGTTTTCTTTGTATAGGTCTTTTGTGTCTCTGGTGAGGTTTATTCCTAGATATTTTATCTTTTTGGTAGTAAATGATATTGTTTCCCTTATTTCTTTATCAGACTCTTTGTTGGTGTAGAGAAATCTAACTGATTTTTGTATGTTGACCTTGTATCCTGCCACTTTGCTGAAGCTCTCTATTAGTTTCAGTAGTTTATTTATTTATTTATTTATTTATTTATTTTTGGAGCCTCTTGGGTTTTCTATGTACAGGATCATATTGTCTGCAAATAGAGATAGTTGTACTTCCTCTTTACCAATTTGTATGCCTTTTATTTCTCTTTCTTGCCTTATTGCCCTGGCCAGGACTTCCAATACAATGTTATATAACAATGGTTATCCCTGTCTGGTTCCCATTCGTAAGGGGAATGCCTTGAGTCTTTCTCCATTAGTGATGTTGGCTATTGGCTTTGCATAATACCTTTTATTATGTTGAGGAATTTCTCTTCTGTCCCTATTTTGCCCACAGTTCTGAACATGAAAGGGTGTTGGATTTTAGCAAATGCCTTTTCTGCATCAATTGATATAATCATATGGTTCTTTTGTTTTGTTTATGTGGTGGATTACATTGATTGTTTTTCTGATGTTGAATCATCCTTGCATGCCTGGTATGAATCCCACTTGGTCAGGATGTATTATTTATTTGAAATGTTGGATTCTGTTGGCTAGGATTTGTTGAAGACTTTGCATCTATGCTCATGAGGGATATTGGTCTGTAGTTTTCCTTTTTAGTGGTGTCTTTCCCTGGTTTTGCTATTAGTGTTATACTTGCTTCATAAAATGTGTTTGGGAGTACTCCATCTTTTTCTATGTTCTGGAATAGCTTGAGTAATATAGGTGTCAACTCTTCCCTG
>NW_006921840.1:4305314-4313516 GCF_000298275.1 Orycteropus afer afer | reverse complement strand
TCTTTTTTGATGTATGCATTTATTGCTATAAACTGACCTCTGAGTACTGCTTTTGCTGTGTCCCATAGGTTTTGATATGATGTATCTTCATTTTTGTTTGTTTCTAGGAATTTTTTATTTCACTTTTTATTTGTTATATTACCCAGTAGTTTTTGAGCAGAGAATTGTCCAATTTTCACATGTTTAATGTTTTTTCCTTGATCTTCCTATTATTAATTTCTAATTTTATCACATTGTCGTCCGAGAAGATGCTTTGTAGTATTTCAATGTTTCTGAGTTTGTTGAGGCTTGTTTTATGTCCTAATATATGGTCTATTCTGGAGAAGGATCCATGTACACTGGAGAAGAATGTGAATTGTGATTTTGTTGGGTAGAATGCTCTGTATATGTCTATGAGATCACATTGGTTGCTTGTGTTGTTGAGTTCTTCTGTATCTTTGTTGAGATTTTTCTAGTTGATCTGTCCTTCCTTGAAAGTGGTGTGTTAAAGTCTCCTACTACTATTGTAGAGTTGTCTATTATCCCTTTTAATTCAATTAATATCTGCTTCACATATTTTGGAGCACTTTCATTGGGTGTATGAATATTTATTTTCATGACGCCTTCATCAGTTGATTCTTTCAGCATCATATAGTCCTTCGTTGTCTCTTATGTTGTTTTACAACTTAAAGTCTATTTTATCAGAAACTAGTATTACCACTCTTGCTCTTTTTTGATTCCCATTGACTTGGTATATTTTTTTTTCCACCCCTTAACTCTTAATTTGTTTTTATCTTTGTGTCTAAAGTGGGTCTCTTGTAGGCAGCATATCGATGGATCTTCTTTTCTTATCCAGTCTGCCACTCTCTTTCTCTTTATTGGTGCATTTAGTCCATTCACATTGAGTGTAATTATTGATAGATATGAATTGATTGCTGTCATTCTATTGTGTGTGTGTGTGTGTGTGTGTGTTTTGTCGTGTTGTTGGTGTTTCCTTGGTCCATATACTTTTCTGTGCTGAGTTCGATTTGTTGCCAAATGCTTCCTCTCTTTTATCCTTTATTTTTGGTTTTGTGCTTATTAAACCCATATGTTTTCCTTCCTTCTGGATTTGCTTAGAGGGATTGTTAATTTTCTCTGTGGTTGCCTTGGAGTGAATTCTTGTCTCTACATTTTTAGAACAGTCTGTTCTATGAAGACATTGTTCTGTTCCCCTCTCCATTTGGAAGTTTGTACCTAGAACTTTTATTCCCTCTATTTGATTAGTTGCTGTGGTCATGCGCAGATTGGCTTCCTGGATTTTTAGTCTACAATGTTTTATGGTGTTATTTTGAGTGTCTATTTCTGATTTGGTTTTAGTGTTGATGTCATGTGTCCTGATTTTGTTGTTCTTTGTTATGGGTTTTCTATTGGAAGGACTTCCTTAAGCATTTCTTGTAGGGTTGGTCTGGTTTTCACAAAGTCCTTTAATTTCTGTTTGTCTGAGAATGTCTTGATTTCACCCTCATATTTGATGGACAATTTGGCTGGATATAGGATTCTTGGTTGGAAGTTCTTTTCCTTCAGTATTTTATATATGCTGTCCCATTGCCTTCTTGCCTGCATGGTTTCTGCTGAGTAATTAGAGCTCAGCCTAACTGTTTGATTATTATAAGTAATATTTCTTTTGTCCCAGGCAGCTCACAAAATTTCTTCTTTGTCTTTGGTTTTGGAGAGTTTGATTATAATATGCCTTGGTGTTTTTCTCTTAGAATCTATCCTGTATGGGTTCTATGAGCTTCTTGGACAAATATCTTTTCTTCCTTCATGACATGGGGGAAGTTTTCTGTTAGTATGTCTTCCACAATTTTCTCAGTGTTTTTTCCACCTCTTCTTGTTCTGTAATTCCAATGAGGCGTATGTTGTTTCTTTTCATGTTGCCCCGTATAACTCTTAGGTTCTCTTTGTTTCTCTTAAATCTTTGTTCTGATTTTTCTTCATACAGGCTGATGTCCAGGGATTTGTCTTTTAGTTGATAAATGCATTCTTCAGCTAGTTCTATCCTATTCTTTTGTGCTTCTACTGTGTTGTGCAATTCTGTAATTTTGATATTCATCCTCTGGATTTCTAATTGGTGTTTTTCTATGAATTGATTGTGCATTAATCTTGTTATTTTGTTCTTGAATGGTTTTCCTGAGTTCTTCCAGGGTACTATCAGTGTTCTCTTTGCTTCTGTTTGGGGTTTCCTTAAGCTCTTGTAGAGTTCTGTAAACATACTTTCTAAATTTCTTCTTGGATAATTCTATTGTCTCCTCTTCCTCCATGTTTAATGAGACTTTTGGTTGGGTTTTTTTTCTAATGTCTTATCCTGTTTGTTTGGGTTTTTTTTTTTTTTTGTCATTTGAGGCTGCCTATTGTTTCCTAGACATTTTGAAGTTGTCTTTAACTGTTATATATTGATTTGTGTTGTCTTGGTTTTATAATTTAATATTTTGAAAAGGTGGAGCTGGTGTATTTTATATTTTTGGCTATTAATTCAGGTGTTCTGGGTTGTTCTGCAGTTTTCTTTCTGATGATGGAATCACTGTGTGGAATGTGGATGCAGGTCTCTGTTTGTCATAAAGGGAGTTTAGGATTCGAGACGGAGGTGTTATGATGGCTGAATGTAGTTTTTCTATTGGATGAGACAGGGTAGAGGTGGAGGAAGGGGGAAGAAAAGAGAAAAAAAAAAAAAAGCTCCAAGGTGCCAGAAGTGGTTTCTAGGGCTTTGAGCAGGCTGTTAATGATGACATTATACTGTTACTCACAGGCCCTCAGCTCAAGTTCAGCAAAGACTCCAATTGTTAGGGGGCCGCCACTTTCCGCCAGGTTCAAACAGACGCAAAAACCCCAATCTCCAGTCCCTTCCATGCCAAAAAGCTGACCTAGGATAACTGCCCCGATCTGTGATTTGCCGCCCACCCACTTGAGGCATTAATGTTCTCTCTGCTTGTACTTCAGCAGTACTGGAGCCAGTGAGATCTTTGCCCCCTCCCAGTGGTCCCAAGATTACCGATAAAAGCAGGTGCTGAAGGTAGATGCATTGAGTGGCCACAGGTTCTCTGGTGTGGTGTGTTCTTTCCACTGGCCCAGGGAGGCCTCCGATGTTCTTTCTTGCCTGCTGGCCAGCACCCTTCAGGGCAGGTTCACCTGTTTGTGTTATTTTTTTCCCTCCAGGTGATTGCACTGCCCCTTTCTCCTTTCTAATCCTACTCCCTTGAGTTTGGCGTACTCTGACTTAATGAGCTGTTCAGAGCACCAGAATCCCCATTTCAAACTGCTGTACCTAGTTTTTCAGGCACTAAGATGCTAGAGGGAACAAGTGTGTGCACTACAGGAGAGACACCATTTTTCTATCTGTCATTTAGTTCTCATAATAGCTTTAAGAGGTGGGTAGTATTTCCTTCACTTAACAGATAAGAAAAATGAAACTCAGAAAGTGAAAAATAACTTTTCCAGGATCACCTAATAAGGAGCAGAACAAGAATTTGGGTTCAGAAGTATTTAACTCCAATGGCTATCCTTCACCACTACCATATACTACCTTCACAGTTGACTCTCCACTGTTAAGCTAGCTATGTGTTAAAATGCATGGTCCGTGAAGGCAAGGGTTTTTACTTTGCTTTGTTATTACTATATTTTCAAGACCAGGAACACCTGGAACACTTTGGCACCTGGTATGCTCTGAAAACATATTTACTGAATAAATAATAATTTAATTGGAGATGATCTGATAGAACTTCCATTTAATGTATTTAATGCATTATTTGACATTTGCTCTATTATTGTATGTAGACAATAGTGTTGGTTGCAAGTCCAGAAGCTATTGACCCTCTGTTAAAATAGCCCTGATTTCATGTGTTTTTCAAATATGACTCAAGAAACATGCTCCTGTTCCTGCTTTAGAGTAAAATCCTACTTGATATAAGTGATTCTCATCTGAGGGAGATTTGGCAATATTTGGAGATATTGGGGGGAGTATGGTGCCACTGGTACGTAGTGAGTAGAGGCTAAGGATGCTGCTAGGCATCCTACAATGCTCAGGGCAGCCCCTCTTACAATGAAGAGTTATCTAGTCCAACATTTCAGTGATGCTGAAGTTAAGAGACCCCAGTCTGAGGCAATCATGGTGGTCCCCATGCACCGAATGGCTTAGGCTGCTCATGGGGATCTGTTCTGGGAATGAGACGTAAGTGGGAGCTTAGCAGAAAATATTAATCACCTCTTCAGATCCATTTTCCCTTTCTATTTTTTTTTTTAAACTTTTGTTGTGGTGAAATATATCTAACAAAATATTTCAACCATTTGCACACATACAGTTATCATGTTTTCAATAATAACCACTCTGTTTCCAATTTTTTTTTGTTACCCTTACAAAAACTCTATACCCCTTAAGCAATAACTCCCCACCCCCTTCTTCCTCCCTCATTTACCCCGATAACCACTTTGGTCTCTGCATTTGCCCACCCTAGGTATTTCATAGATGTTGGATCATACAATATCTGTCCTTTTGTGTCCTTATTTCACTCAATGTAATGTTTTCAATCTACTTCCTTAAAGATTTACCACCTCGGAAACCCAAAAGGGATCACTATGAGTCAGGATTGACTTGATGGCAGTGAGATTTTTTGGTTTAATGTTTTCAAAGTGACATACATCAGAACTTCATTTCTCTTTATGGCTGGATAATATTCCACTGTATATGTGTACCACATTTTGTTTATCCATTCATCTATTAATGGATACTTTGGTTGTTCTCACCTTTTGGTTGTCATGAATAATGCTCTAATGAGCACTGGCATACAAGTACATGTTTTTGTCCCTGCTTTCCTTTCTTTAGAGAGCTCTGGTGGTATAGTGGTTAAGGCATTTGACTGCTAACCAAAAGGTCAGTGGTTTAAACTCACCAGCCACTCCATGGAAGAAAAATGAGTCAGTCTGCATCCATAAAGATTTATGGAGGTCACTATGATTTGGAATAAAATAGATGGCAATGAGTTTGTCTTTTTGGTTTCTTTCTTTTGAGTATATATACATGAGAGTGGATTGCTGGGTCATAAAGTAGTTCTATGTTTAATTTTTTGAGTAACCACCACACTGTTTTCCTTTCTTCTTAGTAATAGAACTCCTTCAGTGTTGGCTAGCCACATGACTACCCAACTACAGACTACTTCCCAGCCTCCCTTGCAGCTTGATGTGGCCATGTGACTAAGTTTTGGCCAATAAGATGTAAGAGAAAATGATGTGACTAATTTATAGATTTTTTAAATGAAGAAGTATTGGTTTTCTACTTTCTCTCTCTCTTTTTCTGTGGATTAAATCCAGGTGAATCAAGTTCAAACAAGTAGATGAGTCTAGTGAATGGCACAGCTACATAGAAGAAAAACCTTTTTACCTTGGGACTGATATATGAGAGGAAAATAAACTATTTTGTTTGACCCATCATTGTTTTGAGTATCCTTGTTATAGCAGCTAACTTGTACTCTGACTAATATGAGGTGCTTCTGGGAAAAGTTTTCCTCTTTGATAAAACACACACATATACATACATACATAGGAAGGAATTGTTTGTCCAAAAGATAGTGTAGTGTTGGTGTGGGATTTCTGGAACCATAGCTGCCATCTTGTGACCATGAGGGCGTCTAGCCAGAGAGTCAAAGCTGATCTGCCAAGTAAGAATGGCATGGGAGATTTGTCAAGATCTGACATCTTTCTTGATACTGTTGAGCTACTGAATTTGCCAACTTTGTACATGCCCTACATCAGGACTTTTTATTAAGCAAGATGATAAATTTTTGTATCATTTAAGCTATTTAGTTTTTTCTCCATATATAGTCCTATTCCAACTGACTCTATGTATTCAAGCATAAGGAAATTAAGCCATTACAAGTATGTTCAGACTTAATAGCTCATATTGCTTTCCTCCCCATTTCCTACTCCCCACTGAGTTAATCTGAATCCATGAAGCTTTACTGTATTTGCATTGCCGTGTTTAGAAATTTCTGGACCAGAGGTGGGTATTTTGGGAAAACATACACTACTGAACCTTTATGGAAATGAGGATGCACCCACAACTGCTGGCCTCTGTAATGCTTCCTGCTTGGAAACTAGAAAGGCTGGCCTGAGCAGGTGGAATGAAGTGAGTGGGAGGCTCATTTTCTCAGAATAGTAGTACTGCCTTGAAGAATTCTTGGGCTGTGAGCTTGGGAATTTCATTTGCTTGTCAATAGTGCCCCCTTTAGTATGTTTTATGTGATACATAACCTGCATAACCCCAGACTAGAGGGCATCCACTTCCAGTATCTAAAACAAATTACTTCCTTCTATATTGCTTCCTGGGAGGGAGCTCTGGTAGCGTAGTGCCTAAGGCCCTTGACTGCTAACCAGACAGCTGGCGGCTCATATCCGCCAGCCACTCCTCGGAAGGAAGGTTGGGCAATCTACTTCCGTAAGTGATACTGCCTTGGAAACCCAAGGAGGGGTTGCTATGAGTCAGATCCACTTGATGGCACACAAAAACAACAATAACAACATGTTGCTTCCTGGGAGCTCTGGTGGTGTAGTGCCTAAGGCATTTGACTGCTAACCAGAAGGCTGGTGGTTCAAATCCACCAGCCACTCCTTGGACTGCTAACCAGACAGCTGGCGGCTCATATCCGCCAGCCACTCCTCGGAAGGAAGGTTGGGCAATCTACTTCCGTAAGTGATACTGCCTCAGAAACCCAAGAGGGGTTCATTATGAGTAGGATCTGACTCGATAGCAGTTAGTTTGGTTTTTTTTGATGTTGCTTCCATAGGGGCAGTGTTGGTTTGGTGGTGGGATTCTAACCTTCTATGGGGAGACCTGGGTTAGATTTCAGGCCAGTGTACCTCATGTATAGAAACCATCCATGTGTCATTGGAGGTGTGCATGTTGCTATGGTGCTGAACAGGTTTCAGTGAAGCTTGCAGATTAAGATGGACTAGAAAGAAAGGGCTGGTGATCTACTTCCAAAAATCAGCCAGTGAAAATACTATGGATCACAAAGGTAAGATCCAGAACTGATCTTGGGGATGGCAGCATTTCCTTCTGTTGTGCATGGGGTCGATGGCAGCTAAGAATAACAACAGCAGCATTACTTCCAAGCTAAAGTTTCACTTCACTCTTAGCCCTACTCTAGTTTTTCTGCCTAGACACTTCCTGAAGTCATGGGAGCTCACACTAACAGGTTTGTGATGTGGGCAACCCCTTGGGTGATCCTGAAATGAAAGCAAGCACCATTCCCCACAGGCAATAGCACATCTTTGTTCCCCTCTTGGCAGACAATTTAGAGAAAGGCCTTTGCTCTCTCCCTAAGTATTCTGCTTTTCACCATCTGTGCATGTACCCTTAAAGAGCACTGCTAAGGTGAATTTCCATTTTATTCTTGGCAGCAGCTGTCTCTTCCTTTTGGACTCATCTTGAATTATTTGCCAGACCAGCCAATTAGTCTCCTCACCCTTCCTGAAACATCTCAGGGAAGCCATATCATAACCAGCAACCCTCTCATTATCCCACTTCTTCTAAGCACTTTGATTCTAAGTGCCTGCCCTGGGAGAGAAGCTAATTTGCACATGGCTATTTAACCCTTTCTTGGACGATGTCAGTTCAACACACGCACAACACACACATAATACCTACAACATGATCCAAGAAAGGATACAAGGTAACAATATGTGTAATTCTAGAATAGATTTTTAAAGTGAGACAAGATTTCTGATGGAATGTAATATTGTTTAAAGATGTGACATTTCTTTAATACAGCCTGGAAGGAAAAACACAGTAACTATATTTTCTGATTCCCTACTGCAGGACACAATAAAGAGTTTTTCTTAATTTATGTATTTTTTGATGTGAAAAAACTTGTACAAGTGTATAAAATCAAATCGCATTAATTTATACATCCAACAAATTATCTTTATTAGACAAGAATATAATTACTTAATCCTTAAAACACAGGGTGACTGGTTACCTTTCAGGCTGAGCCAAGGAAATTCTCCCAGTTCTATTCATAGACATATCAACTAGGGGCTTGTGGATTTGTACTAGGGTTTTTCACCTTCAAATATATCTGCCTGATGCCCAGAGTTGTTGTTGTTGTTGTTGTTATGTGCCGTCGAGTCGGCCCCGACTCATAGCGACCCCTCCTTGGGTTTCCGAGGCAGTATCACTACGGAAGTAGGATT
>NW_006921840.1:4304151-4305214 GCF_000298275.1 Orycteropus afer afer | reverse complement strand
CCAGCCTTCTGGTTAGCAGTCAAGTGCATGTTTATTCAGGGGATCTACTTGAATACTGTACTTCTCTGATATTTGAGCAATGTATCCATGAGGCTGGCTAGGGAGATGAGGGGCTTCAACTTCACGGAGCATGGGAGCAATGAAGACATGTCTGGAGGGTGGAGTTGTTTTTCATTCTTCTGCTTCTGTTTTCGGTGCCACCACTTACTTCTCTGTGTCACGTAATTATTGTACATAGGAGAGCTGCACAATGTGTATAAAATTCCTGGGTGGCACAAATTGTTCATGCTTGACTGCTAACCTAAAGTTTTGAGGTTCAAACCCACCTAGTCATACCACAGAAGAAAGGCCTGGCAATCTGCTTCTATTTATATTAGTCAAGAAAACCCTTTGGAGAAGTTCTACTCTGTAACACATAGGGTCACCGTGAGTCTTAACTGACTTGTTGGCAATAGGTTTGGTATTTTAGTTTATGCTGTGTATAGGGTGTGGTACAGTTAGGCCTAACTTTATTTTTGAAGATTTTGTTGTGGTTTAGGTGAAAGTTAGCAAAACAAATTCATTTCCCATTCAATAATTTAAGCATAGATTGTTTTGTGACTTTGGTTGTAACCCAATCTGTCAGCACTCTCCTCACTTCCGCTCTGGGTTCTTCGTTCTGTTGGTCCAGCTTTCCTGCCTCTTCCTGACATCTGAATTTTGCTTTTGGGCAAATGCTGCCCTGTTCTGAAGAGTACGTTCCTCACAGGTTCTATCGTTCACTTTGCAGGCCTGTTGTTTGCTGAAAAGGTGATCCTTTGGAATGGGTTCACTTCCAGGTTTCAAAAAGCTGTAATCTGGGAGTTCCCACTCACCAGACCAGTAATCTTGTGAATTTGAATTTTGTTCTACATTTGTCTCTCACTCTGTCCAATTATGCCAATTGACCTAGATGTCCCTTGAAACTATCATCCGTAGTCTTCACCCCCAGTAACTCAATCCCTTGGGGTATTTAGTTACGGCTAAGACGTTTTCTTGACTGCCCCCTGTGTGTTCTATTATATATATATATATATACATATAT
>NW_006921840.1:4295525-4304051 GCF_000298275.1 Orycteropus afer afer | reverse complement strand
TAAATACCTGGATATATTTGTAGCACATACAAATGTGTATGTAGAAATATCCACTCCCAAACCTATGTATGCATATATTTATACTTCTACACGACATCCCACACCTGTTCACTTTACATATTTACCTGTGTGCCCACTTGTAAACTGTTTATTATTAGTATTGTTGCAGGATTGTGTATGCATTTATATTTACCTTTGTTGCATACCTTTCAGTGTCTTCCTTTGACTTAGTCATGTTCTGCTGACTTCCCCAGTTTGTATATTGTTGTCCCTTCACAAAAGTGAACACGTGTCTATCATCTAGCTATTGATTTTCCCTCCTTTCCCCTTTCTTCCCTGTTGCTGTTTTTGTTAGGTGCAGTCGAATCAATTCCAACTCATAGCCTTGTGCCGTGCTCCCAATTCTTACTCTGAGTCCACTTTTGCAGCCACTGTGTCAATCTATCTGGTTGAAGGTCTTTCTCATTTTTATTGGCCCTTTGCCAAACATGATGTCCTTCTCCAGGAACTAATCCTCCTAATAACGTGTCCAAAGTACGGGAGATAAAGTCTCACTATCCTTGCTTCTAAGGAGCTTTTTGGCTGTACTTCTTCCAAGACAGATTTGTGCATTCTTATGGCAGTCTGGTAGCGTAGTGCCTAAGGCACTTGACTGCTAACCAGAAGACTGGCAGTTCAAACCCACCAGCCACTCCTTGGAAGGAAGATGAAGCAATCTACTTCCATAGTGATACTGCCTCAGAAACCCAAGGAGGGGTCGCTATGAGTCGGGTCCAACTTAACGGCACATAACAACAACAACAACAACAGCATGGCAGTCTCGTAGCGTAGTGCCTAAGGCACTTGACTGCTAACCAGAAGGCTGGTGGTTCAAACCCACCAGCCACTCTTTGGAAGGAAGTTTGAGCAATCTACTTCCATAGAGATACCACATTGGAAACCCAAGGAGGGTCACTATGAGTTGGGTTCAACTAGATGGCAATAACAACATGGCAGTCAGTGGTATATTTAATATTCTTGACCAACACAATGATTCCAATGCATCGGTTCTTCGGTTTTCCTTATTTCTTGTCCACTTTGCACATGCATACAAGGTGATTTAAAATATCATGGCTGGGTCAGGTGAACCTAAGTCTTCAAAGTGACATCTTTACTTTTTAAAACTTTCAAGAAATCTTTTGCAGCGGATTTATATAATAAATTTTTTTCACTGCTGCTTCCATGATTGTAGGTCCAAGTGAAATGAAATCCTTCACGACTTCAATATTTTCTGTTTATCATGATGTTGCTTATTGGACCAGATATGAAGATTTTTGTTTCTTTAATGTTGAGGTATAATATATACTGAAGGCTGTAATATTTGATCTTCATCAATAAATGTTTCAAGTCTTCTTCACCTTCAGCAAACTAGGTTGTGTTATCTGCATATTGCAGGCTGGTAATGAGTCTTTCCTGAAACCTGACACCATGTTCTTCATATAGTCTAATTTCTCAGATTATTTGCTCAGCACAGAGTAAGTGTTATTGTTGTTATGTGCCATCAGGTCAGACCCGACTCATAGCGACCCCTCCTTGGGTTTCCGAGGCAGTATCACTATGGAAGTAGATTGCCCAACCTTCCTTCTGAGGAGTGACTGGTGGGTTTGAACCTCCAGCCTTCTGGTTAGCAGTCAAATGCCTTAGGCACTATGCTACCAGAGCTCCCCACAGAAGAAGTAAGTATGGTAAAAGGCTACCAACCTGATGTACACTTTTCCCGATTTTAAACCTTTGTTCTGTTCAAACAACTGCCTCTTGGTCTATTCACAGGTTCCTCATGGACACAATTAAGTGTTCCGGAATTCCCATTCTTCACAATGTTATCAATGATTTGTTATGACCAACACAGTTAAATGCCTTTGTATGGTCAAGAAAACACAGGTAAACGTGCTTCTGGTATTTGCTTTCAGCCAAGTTCCATCTCACATCAACAATGATATCCTTCTTTACATGTCCTCTTCTGAATTCAGCTTGAATTTCTGGCAATTCCTTCTGAATGTATCGCTGCAACCATTTTTGAAATATCTTCAGCAAAATTTTACTTGCCTGTGATATTAATGACATTGCTTGATAACTTCTGCATTCTTTTAGATCACCTTTCTTTGAAATGGGCACAAATATGGATCTTTTCCAGTTGGTTGGTGAGGTAGCTGTCTTCCAATTTTTTGGCATAGATGAGTGATCACTGGTAATGTTGCATGCATTGGTTGAAACATTTCAATTGGTATTCCATCAGTTTCTGGAGCTTGTTGTTCACCAATGCCTTCAGTGCAATATGGACTTCTTTCTTTGGTGTCATGGGTTCTTGATCATATGCTACCTTCTGAGTTGATTGAACATAGACCCATTCTTTTTGGTACAGTGGCTCTGTGTATTCCTTCCATTTTCTTTTGATGCCTCTTGCATTGTTCGATATTCTGAACACAAAATATTGCAACTCAATATTCAATATTGCAAACCGAGGCTTGAATTTTTTCTTCGGTTCTTTCAGCTTGAGAAATGCTGAGCATGTTCTTCTGTTTTGGATTTCTAATTCCATGTCTTTGCACCTTTATTATAATACTTTACTTTGTCCGCTCAAGCTGCCCTTTGGAATCTTCTGTTCAGCTAATTTACTTCATCATTTCTTATTTCATCTTCTTCTATACTACATTCAAGAGCAAGTTTAGAGTCTCTTCATTTTGGTCTTTCTTCCCTTTCCTATCTTTTTAATGACCTTTTGCTTTCTTCATGTGTGATGTCTTTGATGTCATTCCACAGCTCCTCTGGTCTTGGGTCATTAGTATTCAGTGTGTTAAATCTATTCTTGAGATGGTCTCTAAACTCATGTGGGATATACTCAAGGTCATACTTTGTTTCTCATGGATTTGTTTTAACTTTTCTCAGCTTCAATTTGATCTTGCATAGAACAATTGACAGTCTATTCTACCATCACCATCAGTCAGCCTTGTTCTGACTGATGATATTGGGCTTCTTCACTGTCTTTTCTCACAAATATAGTTGGTTTGATTCCTGTGTATTCCAGCCAATGACATCCATGTGTATAGTCACTGGTTATGTTTTTGATAAAAGATATTTACAATGAATAAGTCATTGGTCACAAAATCCTATCTTGTGGTCTCTGGTGTCATATCTATCACCAAGGCCATATTTGAATTGACCAAATGACAGTGAGTTTGGTTTTTAGTTTTTAACCCTTTTTTGTTTCTAACTTTTGCATTCCAGTCACCAGTAATGATAAGTACTTCTTGTTTGCATGCTTGATCAATTTCAGACTGCAGAAGTTGGTAAATATCTTCAATTGCTTCATGCTTAACCTTAGTAGTTGGTGCCTAAATTTGAATAACAGTCATATTAACTGGTCTTACTTGTAGGCCTATGGATAGTATCCTATCACTGACAGCTTTGTGCTTCAGGAATGATTTTGAAATGTTCTTTTTGATGATGAATGTGACACCATTCCTCTTCCATTTGCCATTTCCCAGCATAGTTGACCATGTGATTGTCCAACTGAAAATGGCCAATATGAAGCCGTTTCAGCTCACTAATGCCTATGATATCAATTTTAAGTATTCCATTTAACTTTTTACAATTTGTAATTTTTCTAGATTCATATTTCATACATTCCATGTACCAATCATTAAAGGATGTCTGCAGCTGTTTCTTCTTATTTTGGGTCATGCCATATCAGCAAGTGAAGGTTCTGATGGTATCTCAACACATCATTAAGGTTGACTCTACTTGGAGTAGGCAGTTTTTCCCCAGTTATACTTTGAGTACCTTCCAATCTGAGTCACTCATCTTGTAGCACTGTATCAGACAATGTTCCACTGGTATTCATAAGGTTTTCATTGGCCACATTTTTCTGAAGTAGACTGCTAGGTCCTTCTTCTCAGTCTTAGTCTGGAAACTCCACTGAAACCTGTTGATCATGAGTGACCCTGCTGGTATTTGAAATTCTAGTGGCATAACTTCCAGCATCACAGCAACATGCAAGCCACAACAGTATGACAAACTGACAAAAAAGTGGAGGTTCATTCCCTGGTAACCATCAAAGAAGATTCCTTTCAGGAAGTCCACTGTTACCTGGAGAAGGATGTTATGCTTGGTAAGGTTGTTGTTGTTGTTGTTGTTATGTGCCGTGGAGTTGGCCCCCACTCATAGCAGCCCCTCCTTGGGTTTCTGAGGTGGTATCACTATGGAAGTAGATTGCCCAAACTTCCTTCCAAGGAGTGGCCGGTGGGTTTGAACTGCCAGCCTTCTAGTTAACAGTCAAGTGCTTTAGGCACTACGCTACTAGAGCTCCCTGGTAATGTGGAGGTTTGGCAAAAGAGGGGAGGGGCCTCAAAGAGATGGATTTTGACACAATGGCAGCAGCAATGGGCTCAAATATAGCAAGGATCGTGAAACTGGGCCGTGTTCCATTCTGCTGTGCATAGCATTGCTATGTGTCAGAGATGACCTGTCCTCACCTAACAACAACAATACCAGTTCCAGACTGTTTTGACTAGTGTGGCCCTATGGTAGGTTCTGGTTTCAAGAAGTATGAGGCCTCCTATTTTCTTCTTCTTCTTTAGTAATGCTTTATGTATCTGGAGACTCTTTCCTTTCCAAATAAAGTTGGTGATTAGTTTTTCCATCTCTTTAAAGAATGTCTGGAATTTGGATCAGAATTGCATTATATCTATAGATTTCTTGAACGGTATTGATATATTCACAGTGTTAAGTCTTCCTATCCATGAGCATAATATATTTTTCCATTTATGTAGGTCCCTTTTGGTTTCTTGCAGTAGTGTTTTGCAGTTTTCTTTGTACAAGTCTGTTAAGTCTAAGATTAAATTTATTCCTAAGTATCTTTTGTTTTCCTGATTTCCTTTTTGGATTGTCTTTGTTAGTGTAGAGGAATCTGACTGGTTTTTGCATGTTAGTCTTGTATCCTGCCACTATAGAAACAGAAATCTTCTATTTCTATCATTGCATTAAAAAAAAATTTTTTTTTAGTGCTATTATTTCAGTGGTGAGAAGGTATTTCATTGTAGTTTTGACTTGCATATTACTAATGGCTACAGATCATGAATATTTCTTCATGTATTTATTGGCTGCCTGAATATCTTATTTGGTGAAGTGTCTGTTTATATTCTTTGTTCATATTTTGATTGGATTATTTGTCTATTTGTTGTTGACAAACAACAAATTCTAGTAGCTTTCTTGTAGAATATCTTGTATTTTCTATGTGTTGGATCATGTCATCTGTGAATAGGGATAGTTGTACTTCTTCCTTACCAATTAGGATGTCTTTTATTTCCCTTTCTTGCCTTATTGCTTTAGCTAGAACTTCCAGTACAACAGTGAATAACAATGATGGTAAAGGACACTCTTGTTTGATTCCTGTTCTCAAGGGGAATGCTTTCAATCTCTCTCTCACTGAGAATAATTTTGGCTGTTGGTTCTGTGTAGATGTCTTCAATTATATGGAGGAATTTCCCTTCTATTCCTATTTTGCTGAGATTTTTTAAAACTCGAATGAGTGTTGGATTTTATCAAATGTCTTTTCTACATTGATTGAGATGTTTATGTAGTTATTTTCTTTTGTTTTATTTATGTGGTGGATTATATTTATAGATTTTCTAATATTGAACCATCCTTGAATACCTGATATGACTATCACTTGGTCATGATATATTATTATTATTATTGATGTGCTGTTGAATTTTATTGGCTAGAATTTTGTTGAGAATTTTTGCATCTATATTCATGAAGGATATTGGTCTGTAATTTTCTCTGTTAGTGATATCTTTGTCTATCTTTGATGTTAGAGTTATGTTGGCTTCATAGAATGAATTTGGGAATATTCCATCCTTTTCTATATTCTGGACTAGTTTGAGTAAAATTGGTGTCTACTCTTCTCTGGACACTTGGTAGAATTTTTAGTGATGCTATCAGGGCCAGGGCTTTTTTTGTTGTTGTTGGGAGTTTTTTTTTTTTTTTTTTTTTTTAACAACCTCTTCAATATCTTCTTTTATTATCTATCTGTTCAATCTTTCTGTTTCTGTTTGTATTAATTTAGGTAGGTAGTGCATATCTAGAAATTTGTTTATTTCTTTGAGATTTTCAAATTTGTTAGATTATGATTCTTCATAGTATTCTGTTAAAATCTTTTTTAAATTTCTATTGGTTCTGTTGTAACATCACCCATCTCATTTCTTATTTGGATTATTTTCATTTCCTCCTTCTTTTATTTTCTCAATTTAGCCAGTAGTGTGTCAATTTTACTAACCCTTTCAAAGAGCCAATTTCTAGACTTGTTGATTCTTTCTATTGTTTTTCTGTTCATTTATTTCTGCTTTAATCTTTATTATTTCCTTTCTTCTGGTGACTATGGACTTCTTTTGGTGCTCCTTTCCTATTTGTTCAAGTTGTAGGATTCAGGTATGGATTTTGACTCTTTCTTCTTTTTTATGTATGCATTTATTGCTATAAAATTTCCTCTCAGCACCACTTTTGCGTGTCCCAGAGGTTTTGGTATGTTGCATCTTCAGTTTCATTTGATTTTAAGAATTTTTTATTTCATTTTAAAATTCTCCTATGACCCAGTAGTTTTTAGGTAGAGTGTCATTTAGTTTCCATGTATTTAATTTGTTTTCCTTGCTGTTCTGTTATTGATATCTATTTTATACTGTGATCAGAGAAGATGCTTTGTATTATGTTGATACTTTTGTATTTTTTGAGGCCTGTTTTGTGGCCTAGAATATGGTCTATTCTGCAGAATTATTCATGTGTGTTGGAGAAGAATGTGTACTGTTCTGCTGTTGGGTGGAGTGTTCTATATATGTCCACAGTGTGAGGTTTGTTGACTGTGCTATTTATTTGTGCTTCTGTTTCTTTATTGGATTTCTTTCTGGTTGTTTGGTCCATCATCATAAGTGGTGTGTTAAAGTCTCCTCTACTATTTTTCTTTTCAATTCTGTAGAGTTTGTTTTATGTATTTTGGAGCTTTGTCATTGGGTGCATAGATATTTATTATTATGTCTTCTTGGTGGATTGACCTTTTAGTTGTTATATGATGCCTTTCTTTGTTTCTTATGATGGATTTTGTTTTTAAGTCTATTTTACCCCAAATTATTTATTACCATTTCTGATCTTTTTTTTTTTTTTGGTACTGTTTTCTTATTTTTTCTCCATCCTTTGAATTTTAACTTGTTTATATCTTTGTGTCTAATGTGTGTCTCTTGTAGGCAACACACTGATGGGTCACTTTTTTTTTTAATCTGTTCTGTCACTCTCTGTCTCTTGCATTTCATCCATTTACATTCAGTGTGAATATCAATAGGCATGAATTCACTGCTGTCATTTTGTTATCCTTTTTTTGTGTGGTGTTAATGGTTTTCTTATTCCTCCTAATTTTTCTTATCAATCATTGTTATTTTTTTGTTTATTGATTCTTTTTGGTTTTCTTCTTTATGTTGGTGAGTGCACGGGGTCACTATGAGTCAGAAACGACTCGACGGCACTTAACAACAACAACAGCATTCTCATTCAGATTCCAGGAACCTAAGAACAGGCTCTGTTTGCCAGGGTCAGCAAGGACATATAAGAGGCTGACAACAGGAAAGGAGACAGGAGGTGAGGGTATAAGTGCTGTCAACTGGTGAACAGAGGAGCACAGCACAGTACACTGCCTGTATACATAACATACAAACAAAACAAAGAAAACGAAAATTGTGGGCAAGTCACTCCAACATATAATCACCAATTAAATATAAACATAAAAACATCACAAGGCCTCAGAGACAACAGAGCATCACAGTCCACACAAAGAAGCAAGATAAAGCAGGAAAAAGAAGGGACCAGGATACAGACCCAAAACACATCCTTGAGGAAGACGCAGCATTGGAACTCCCTGATAAGGAATTCAAAACAATTATATTTAGGTATGTTCAAAGGATTGAGAGACAGACCAAGGAAAACACAGACATAACCCTAGAAGACTTTTTGAAGAAACTACAAGAACAAAATGACATAATAAATGAAAAATTAGAAATGATTCTAAATCTACAGATAGAAATCCAGAAGATTAATATTAAATTGCCAGAAATAGATAACACACTGAAAAGGCAAAGGAGTAGAATTGAAGCAATGCAAGACAGAATTAATGAGATTGAAGACAAATATCTAAATACTTCTTTGGAAAGAGATCAATCAGGAAAAAGATCAAAACAAAATGAAGAAAGCCTAAGATTCATGTGGGATACCATCAAAAGGTATCTTGTGACCCATGTGTCATTGGAATTCCAGAACAGGAAGAGAAAGATAAAACCACTGAGAAAATTGTCCAAGATTTGTTGGAGGAGAATTTCCCTGAGATGATGAAAGATGAGAATTTTTCCATTCAAGAAGTCCAATGAACCCCAAACAGGATAGACTCCAAAAGAAAATCACCAAGACATATCATCATCAAACTCACCAAAACCAAAGACAAAGAAAGAA
>NW_006921840.1:4283094-4290514 GCF_000298275.1 Orycteropus afer afer | reverse complement strand
AGTATTAGTTCATTGTTGTGGAGGGTCAAGGAAAGGTTTATATATGGAGAGAAACTTTCTTTGTTGGTTGCCAGGGGTGGGAGGGGAGGGGAAGGAACACTGTAAAAAAAAAAATAATAACACATTGATCCATGTCACTTTAGTTTGATGTTTTTCACTGTACATAAATTATATTTCAGTAATATGCATTAAAAATGTTAAAAAAAAAAGAAAATTGTGTTTGAGGTTTTTAGAAGTTCTGTTCACTTCAGTAAACACTGAACCTTCAATATATGAAGGACACTGGGGTTAATGTTGAATACAAAGTTGGCCAAGCTAACATTATGACTTCTTTTGGGGGGATCTCAGCTACTTTAGGATTTTTCAAAGTATTATTATCTAGTGAGCGGAAGTGCTTGTCTAAAACATAGTTTTGGGCCTCTACCTTCCTGTTAACCCCCTTGCTATCAAGTTAATTCCAACTCACAGTGACCCTATAAGACATAGTAGAACTGCTCCATAAGGTTTTCAAGGCTGTCAGTCTTTACGGAAGTGGATAGCCACATCTTTCATCCACAGAGCAGATGGTGGGTTTGAATTGATGACCTTTCATTTAGCAGCTGAGCACTTAACCACTGTGCCACCAGGGCTCTTTGCTTCCACCCTGGACCTACTGAATCTGAATATCAGGGGAGGGGGATGTCAGGAATCTGTATTTGTAATGCACTCTTGAACTTCTTGAGAGCTCTGGTGGTGCAGTGGTTAAAGCATTTGCCTCCTAACTAAAAGGTTGGCAGTTCGAACTCACCAGTCACTCCATAGGAGAAAGATGAGGCAATCTGCTCTTATAAAGAGTTACAGCCTTGGAAACCTTATGGGACAGTTGTAATCTATCCTATAGGGTCACTATGTGTCAGAAGTGACTCTATGGCAGTGGGTCTTGTACTTCATATGTATGAAAGAGTTTGAAAAATGTTAGTTGTGGGCAGAAGAACCAAGACATTAGATTTAGGTATGGCAGATAGAATAATGTCCCCTGCTCAAAGATGTCCATGTGCTAATCCCTGGAACCTGTGAGTATGTTACCTTATATGTCAAAAGAGACTTTGCAGATGAGATTAAGTTTTTTGAGATGGAGAGATTAGCCTGTATTACCCAAGTAGACCCAAGGTAATCAGAAGAGTCATTATAAAAGGAAGTCAGGAAGGTCAGAATGAGAGAGCAGATGTGCTGACAGAAGCAGAGGTTGGAGTGATGTACTTTGAAGATAGAAGAAGGAACCAAGGAATGTAGGCAGTTCATAGAAGCTAGAAAAGATAAGGAGACAGATTCTCCTCAAGAACCTCCAGAAGGAATTGAACCCATACCTGTGGCTTCCAGCCAAACAAAAGACAGGCATATGAGTTGAACATTTACCTGATGTAAATGTTCCTTGGAGAGAACAATCAGGGGAGAAAGGAGGGCTGTTTATGCACAGGGAGACAGCTTAGGGGGCAGGAGTGCATAGAGGGATAGACACAGGGAAGAGGTAACTATTGGGAGAAAGTGTGAGGGGAGCTGTTGCATTGGGGTAAATTGTAATCAGTGTCATGAGACAACATGTGTGTGAACTGCTGTATGGAAAGTGAATTTGCTCTGTAAATTTTCACCCAAATCACAATTAAAAAAAAGAACTCTAGAAGAAATGCACCCCACCGACACCTTCATTTTAGGACTCTGACCTCCAGAACAGTAAGATAATAAATTTGTGTTATTTTAAGCCACTAAGTTTGTGGCAATTTGTTATAGCAGCAATAAGAAATGATACAGAACATAAGGATGGAGCCCCACTCATGTTCACACAAATAATCACAGGGCTGTGGTAATTCAATGAGGTAATATAAGCCAAGCCCTTAGAATAGCATCTAAAACATGAAATGCAAGACCTGAGGGTCAACTGTCATCATTTACCTTCCTCTAGCCCACCTCCTTTTGACAGCATGGATTCCATAAATGTTTGTTAAATGAATGACTATTAGACTCTGTCATCCTGACAGATCCAACTATCTTGGGAAGATCTTTAACCAGTTCCCATGGTTCATTCTTTCTCTTGCATCTTTTCCAAAAAGGACTCATTAGATCAACACTTAACTCAAATATTGAACAAAGAGAAAACCATTGCAGTTCTGCCCAAGTTAGAAAGCTGCTGGCTTTGTGGTGAACTGGGGGCCCCCGTCAGCAGCCAAAGAATAAAGGAAGCTGAAACCAGATGGATTTAAAAAATCAACCTGCAGGCAAGTCACTGCTGGAAGAAGCAGTTGGTTCCAAAAATGCAGTTGCACTAGATTTTATATATAACACAGAGGGCTGGTCCTTCAAGAGAGGGGAGAGTCAAGGGCTCCTTTGAGAAGGAATTAACTCTTCATCCTTTGGGTCTATGTGGAAACTTCAGGGCACTCACTGGTCAAGGCCCCTTAAAAGAGAGCCAGAAAGAGAGCAATTAATTTGTTCCCTCTGAATTAGGAGGCACAAGCCCAGTTGTGCACCTTCTTGGTGCCTCTTTTCTTCAGGGCTTCTAATTGGTTAATTCCAGTTCCACCTCCTGCTGAGAATTTGCATTCCCTCCCTCTTCCCCATATAGTGAATCAGAATCTACATTTTGACTAATTCCCAGGTGATCTTATATGTGCTTTTGTGGGGTGGAAAGGCAAATTCTCAGCAGGGGGTCAAACCAGAATGAACTGGTTCACAGCCTTGCTTTCCTAACCTACTCCCCAAGAATTTGATCTGTGAGCAGATTGATACCTTTCACGACACCCTTTCGTGGCCCAATGACCCTCTTTCACAGTCTGTCAGCTTCTGCCACTCTCCCTGGTAAGCCCCGCCCCAGAGCACACCCTTTTCTGTCCACCAGGAACTCATTTCATTCGCACCCTTGTCTTTCTGGAGCCCTTTTATTGTGAAACCTTTAATATTACAAATCAATTACAGGCGTGGGATTAAGCTTGTAAACCAGTCCTGTCACTAGTTCAACCTAAGAGTGCCTTTCCTTTTCTCACATTTCCCTGCTGTGGCCTTGGAGGAGTTGTTGTTGTTGTTATGTGCCGTCGAGTCGGCCCCGACTCATAGCGACCCCTCCTTGGGTTTCCGAGGCAGTATCACTACGGAAGTAGGATTGCCCAACCTTCCTTCCGAGGAGTGGCTGGTGGGTTTGAACCGCCAGCCTTCTGGTTAGCAGTCAAGTGCTTTAGCCACTATGCTACCAGAGGAAAGCACTGAATTTTTAAAGAGACCACAAGTACATTGCTGGGACTGCCTGCTTAATGGGTATGGGATTTTCTTTGGGGATGATGAAAACATTTCAGAACTGGATAGAAGTGATGGTTGCCCATCATTGTGAGTGTACTGAATGCCACTGAGTTGCACATTTTCAAATGGTTAATTTTATGTTATGTGAATTTCACCTCAGTAGAAAGAAAGGATGGAAGGATGAAAGGAAGGGAGGAAGAACATTGCTTTCCCCACCAAATATTGGCCTGGATTCTTGAACAAAGTGTCAGGGAAATACTCTAAATGGAGAAATGAGGAAACACATGGGGAGTGGGGAGCTAGTAGCATTTGCTCTCCTCAGTGCTCCTTGCAGCTCCAACAGAGAGGCTAAGAGGGCAAGGAAAGGAAGAGAGTGTCTGTGTTGCTGCTGAACATACGTATTCTTAACAATGATCAGCACAGAAAGTGCATGGGCTGCGGTGGGCATTTCAACAGTGAGGCATCAGCTTGCCACTGAAACAAAGCTCCCTGAAAGGCTTACTTATTATGAAATGACAACACTTCCTGTGGTGAAGAATCTCTTTGGCCATGGTTGGTGACAACTGGCCTTCAGTTTCCCTGTATTAAGTTGTTCATCCCATAAACAAACACTGCTGTCAAGTAATGGGCCCCTAGAAGAGTTCAAGGAGCTCTGGTGTTGTAGTGATTAAGGTATTTGACTGCTAACCAAAAGGTCGGGGATTCAAATCTGTCATCTGCCCCATGGAAGAAAGATGAGGCAGTCTGTTTTCCTAAAGACTTACAGGCTTGGAAACCCAATGGGGGTCTTCGATGGCAGTGAGTTTGGATTTTTTTTTTTTTTTGAAAAGAGTTCAAGGGCTAATTACCAGATGAAGAAACCTGCATTCATGAGTTTCCTTTCACTTCTGCCTTCTGTAGAAGCTGCTGGAGACATTCTACACTATAGGATTTCCAGATAAAATACAGGTTTCCCATTAAATTTCATTTTCAGATGAAGAACCAATCTTTTTTTTTTTTTTTTAGTGAAAGCATGCCCAATGCAGTATTTGGTACATACTTATACTAAAAAGCAATCATTGCTTATCTGGGATTCAGATTTAACAGGGAGTTCTGTATTTTCGTTTGTTGAATCTGGCAGCCCTACAAAGGAATCTCCGAAATTCCCACTGGTGGAATTACAAACTCTGTCCAGTTGAGAGTTCAGGGAATAGTTGGTCTATTCTGGTGCTCATATTACCCTGAGCAGCCTTTTCCCCTGCGGAATACTCAGTCCCCCAAATGATCATGCTGCTTCAAGTACCACCAGCCTCACATTTATAACAAATGGCCTTGGGCCTGGTTTCGTTTGTCCACACCCCGCTGGTGGCAACAGTAGCTTGCAGCAGTGGACCTTCCAAATGGAAACAAGCTGTGATCAAATGGAGGGTGAAGGGGCCAGGGCTCAGTCCATTCTGCTGCAACATGTCTTCTTAAGAAGAGCCATTTCCAGAAGAAAACGTCCCAATGAGTTGCTGAGAAGTTTGTCATTCTGGATTTTGACACTTTTCATCTGCTTTTGATAGCTCCTGAGCTTTCTCAAGCCAATGAAGACTGTGGGAAGAATAAATCATAACCACAGTGTGCAGTTGTTGTTGTTGTGTGCCGTCAAGTTGGACCTGGCTCATAGCTACCTCTCCTTGGGTTTCCGAGGTGGTATCACTACGAAAGTAGATTGCCCAACCTTCCTTCTGAGGAGTGGCTGGTGGGTTTGAACCGCCAGCCTTCTGGTTAGCAGACAAGCGCCTTAGGCACTACACCACCAGAGCTCTTTTATAAATAGGAAGCCATCACAGGCTGATTATGCTCCCCTGGCTGCCAGCTGGACAACCAATATTAATGTCCACTTGCCTCTGTTAAGACCTAGATTCAAACCCTGGACAATAAAAAGAAGTCTCTGTCAATTCCTAAGCCCCTGGAAATGATTTGCAAGGGTGATAATAAACAGCACCCTTCTATCTCATCAATGAGGCATTGGTGGTTCAATGTGAGGAGAATTCTTGCCTTCCATGCAGGAGACCTGGCTTAGAGTCCAAGCCAATGTACCTCAAGCACATCAATGACCTACCTGTCGGTGAAGACTTGCGTGTTGTTATGAAGCCGAACAGATTTCAGCAGAGCATTCAGTACAGACGAGGAAGAAAGGCCTGGCGACCTACTTCTGAAAATCAGCTAATGAAAACTGTGGATCACAGTGGACTGATTCGCCACCAGTCATAGGGATGGCACAGCACTGGGGGCCATTTCTTTCCATTGTGCGTGGAGTTACCATGAGTCAGGGGCCCACTGGATGGCACCTAACCACCACTGCCTCATGCAGCCCTCCAGTTAGCCTCTTTGCTTCACTGGCTTGAAGATGTGAAAGAGGAAAAAAAGATTTGTCCACCCCTGTCCATCCTCCCCAACAAAGTTCAAACAAACCTGCTGTAGGCTGGGAAGGTAAACCTTGTTATGTACATCTCCCGTGGTGGAGGCAGTCTGCCAGACACCCTGAAACATACGGGGCTTTGGCTCCTGCTCAAAAAAACCAACATTCACTGCCAACAATGCCCCCGCCTATCATCCGTCCCCATTCACCTCTTCCTGGAAAATGTGATGGAGGAGGATTACTGGGCCAACCCCAACACCACCTGGCCTTCAGCAGCAGACCTGGACACTGGCCCGGAAGCAGCCCTGGCCCACTCACAGACACCTCCTCAGGGATGTGCATGGGGCAGCTCACCCTTATTCTCACAGCTTTCACTTCCTGTGCGGCTGCACAGTCACCTTCAGGCCCTGCTGAAAAGCTAGGACAGCAGTCTTTTGTTGGGTTGGCTCTCTCTAACCTTGGATGATATGGGAAATGGAGGGCAGTGGGTGAAATTGGGAGGCTGAGTTGTGATATGCCACCATCCGGCTTAGAATGGACACAATGTCCCTGAAGAGGGAGGGTCACTTCCCACCACACCCAGCCACAGCACAGCCTTTCCTGCGGCAGCTGACGCTCCCTTCTTCCCATCTGGCTCTGAAACATGTGCCCTGTACCGTCGCCCAGTTACTGTTGGAGGTGATCTGAACCTGACCAAGGAGCTAACACTCAATTCTTTGTCTACTGCTTTAGGAAGTCTTAACTCCCTTTAGGATAGCTGGGTTTTAGAGACTTTTCTTTTTTTGGAGGGTGGAGGTTATAAAAGCATTCTTTCAAAAGTTTGCTCTCTAAAGAGTGGCCATGATGAAATCTCAAAATGAGTCATTTCAGGAGCTACTAACTGAAATTGTACACTCTAATCGATTTTCACAAACTCAGAAATCTTGTAAACACAACATGTTTTTCTGAAGCACTTTGAACTGGAAGTCACTCGATCACATTTACCTCGTCAGACACAACACCCAGCAGCCTCAGCCAGATCCCAAAGGGCTAAGAACATAAGTGAAATTTGGCTCACTCAACATGGTCATTGAAAAGACTAAACAAAACAGCCCGTTAAATAGTAAGAGAACCTGATGATAAGTAAGACTTTCCTTCTTTCATCCACACAGAGCAGCAACTGAATCTCCTGCTCAACACACAACTGTTTGGGGCCATGCTGACTGCTGACGTGACCCAAGGAAAACTCTATTTCTTCTCCCGTTTTCTTCTAGCCACCCTTTGTGGAGTGTCCTTTTTATACCATTTGTCAAATTTCTTCTCAGCCTGGGGTTCCTTATTTACCATTCTTCAGGCTGGAATGTTATTTCTCTTACTCTTGGCCTGGGAATCCTTCAAATTTCAGCTTAAATATCACTTCCTCAAAGAAGGTTTTCCTGACTACCTCCTTCAACCTCTGTTTACCTTCTTCTATTATAATCTCTTATTGTTCTTGTTACCATCACTTCAGTTGCCACACGGTTTCAAGTATTCATTGCTTAGTTATATTAATTGTTTTATGAATTTTCCATTTTTGTTTTCCTTAATTGTGATTTGGGCGAAAGTTTACAGAGCAAACTCACTTTCCATACAGCAGTTCACATATACTTTGTCTCATGACATTGACTACAATTTACCACAATGCAACAGCTCCCGTCCCACTTCCTCCCCATAGTTACCTCTTCCCTGTGTCCATCCCTTCATGCACTCCTGCCCCTGAGCTGTCTCCCTGTGCATAAACAGCTCTTC
>NW_006921840.1:4261839-4282769 GCF_000298275.1 Orycteropus afer afer | reverse complement strand
TTTTTTTTTTTTTAAATAATATTTTATTTTCATTGATGGTTTACACAATAGTTTAGGTGCCCATTCAATAATTTCTACATAAATTGTTTAGGAACATTGGATATATTGTTCACAATGCATGAGCATTCTGTTTTTCTATTCTGGTTGCTCCATTTCCATGAACCTAGTTTCCCTGCCCCCTTACTGTCTTATCTTTGTTTTAAAGTAATTGTTGATCATTTAGTCTCCTATAGGTGATAGAGTACAATGATTTTGGCAGTTACCCAGAACTTGCAATTGGGAAGATAAGCATGATGGAGAGTCATGGGTCAGGACATTCTGAAGTGGTGGTCATGACCAACCCATGGGGGCCTGGCTGGATAGGGAGACAAATAAACCACATCAGAAGTGATGGCTGGGGGAATTGGGATAGGTTGCCTAAAGACCTACACGAGGCCTCCAACGATGACAACTCTCTGTGCTTTCATATGGTGGGAATCTTTAACTCAGCACCTTCAAACAAAACCAAACTCACTGCCATAGAGTCGGATCTGACTCATAGCGACCACTCCTTGGGTTTCCCAGGCAGTATCACTATGGAAATAGATAGCCCAACCTTCCTTCTGAGGAATGGCTGGTGGGTTTGAACTGCCAGCCTTATGGTTAGCAGTCAAATGCCTTAGGCACTATGCCACCAGAGCTCCCAATCTATACCTTAGGGACTGATTACTCAAATAATTGTGCATCCACAAACAGCAATGACTCAAACCTCATTTTTCCATCTTAAAAACAAGAATAACTTTTCCATGTCCAACTCTGTCATCAGTTAATAAAATCATAGGAATTAAGCATTGTTATTCTACCTTCTTATGTCAGTAGTGTCTTCCTATTATAATTGTTCTGTATCTGCTCATTCACATACTACAGCATTCTTTTATGCCATTCTTAAGCATGTTTTATGTTAAAAAGAATACATTCTGTAATCATTGGATTTTGCAGACCAAGTATGTTAATAACAACTAAACAGATAGTATTGTTATTATGTGCTGTTGAGTTGGACCCAACTCATAGCGACCCCTCCTTGGGTTTCCGAGGCAGTATCACCACGAAGTAGATTGCCCAAACTTCCTTCCGAGGAGTGGCTGGTGGGTTTGAACTGCCAGCCTTCTGGTTAGCAGTCAAGTGCCTTAGGCACTACTCTACCAGTGCTCCTTTCTTTTAAGATATTGTTATGGATTTAACTGTACCCCCTGAAAATATGAGTTGTAAATCCTAACCTCTATATCTGTGGTTATAATCCTATTTGGGAATGGATTGTCTTTGCTATGTTAATGAGGCAAGATTAGTGCTCAGTGTTTATTGCATCAATCTCTTTTGAGATATAAAAAGAGATTAAACAAAGGAGCAGAGAAAGAAATTGGGTAAAACAGATGCCAAGACACATGGAGATCTCCAAGGAACCAGGAAGCAGAAGCTGAAGAGACAAAGACCTACCTTCAGGGCCCACACAGAGAGAAAAACTTCCCTATGAGTTAGCACTCTGAATTCAGACTTCTAGCCTCCTAAAAGAGGGAGCTCTGGTAGTGTAGTGCCTATTGACTACTAATCCACCAGCCTCCTCAGAAGGAAGATTGGGCAATCTGCTTCCTTAGAGATTGTTGTTGTTGTTGTTATGTGCCGTCAAGTCGGCCCGACTCATAGCGACCCTTCCTTGGGTTTCTGAGGCAATATCACTACAGAAGTAGATTGCCTCATCTTCCTTCCGAGGAGTGGCTGGTGGGTTTGAACCGCCAGCCTTCTGGTTAGCAGTCAAGTGCCTTAGTCACTACGCTACTAGAGCTCCTTAGAGATACTGCCTTAGAGATCCAAGGAGGGGTCGCTATGAGTCTATTGACTCATTGGTATTGAGTTTGGTTTTTGGCTTTTTAGCCTCCTGAACAGAGAGAGAATGAATTTCTTCTTGTTAAATCCATCCACTTTTGGTATTTCTGTTATAACAGCACTAGATCACTAAGAGAGATGTGGTCAAACAAACTATGGCATGGCTCACTTTTTTTTTCTATTTCAAATCTTGTTGTTGTTGTTATGTGCCGTCGAGTCGGCCCCGACTCATAGCGACCCCTCCTTGGGTTTCCGAGGCAGTTATCACTACGGAAGTAGGATTGCCCAACCTTCCTTCCGAGGAGTGGCTGGTGGGTTTGAACCGCCAGCCGTCTGGTTAGCAGGCAAGTGTCTTAGCCACTATGCTACCAGAGCTCCCATTTCAAATCTTAGGTAGTAGGAGATCAAACTCAGCCAGTTCTGCAGCTGTGCTCATGCCTGGGTAGCAATGGATCTCCAGCTTCTGCTCCAGTGGCAAGCTATTATTGTATTGAAAATCTCCGCCTTGTCTTTCAGTTCTATGAAGCTAAGCTATTAATGTAACTTAGATATTTACATAACAACATAACACATGCACGTTGCTTAAGAGGTTCTTAAGTAAATAGTGTTTTGGTTTTCAAACTTCCATGGCACTGAAGGAATTGAACTTAGAGTTGACTTTGCTGATGGATTAGAATAGGTACTATAAATACCCTGGAGTATTCCAGGATTAGGATTCAGTGTCTATATTCTCGAAGAAATTCAAATTAACTAGGAACTCTATCCCAAGTCATATTGATTTTCATTGCTACTGCTGCTGCTTCCTGCCAGGCCATGATTCATGACAGATTTTTTTTTTTTTTCCTCAAATAAATAATAATAGCTAACATTTAAATAGCACATCTATCCCAGGCACCATTTTACATATATCAACTCATTCAGTGCTGATAACAAACCTATAAAGTTGCCTGCATGAGGGTAATGTTAATTGTTGTAACAAAGAAATCCTTAAATTTTATTGGCTTAACCCAATAGATGTTTATTTCTCATTCACACATAATCCACATGCAAATGTTTGGTAGGTGGTTCAGGGACACAAACTCCTTTTATCTGGTAGTTTTCTTGTACCATAGAGCCTACAAGTCCTTTGTTTTGAAGATGGAAGGGGCAAAATGGAGGAACATCCGTAACCATAACTGGTTGCCATTGAATTGGTTCCTATCATGGCGACCCCATGTGTGTCACAGTAGAACAGTGCTCCATAGTTTTTTTTTTTGTTTTTTTTTTAACTCATTTTGTTTTTTATTGCTGTTGTTGAGAATATACACATCAGGGCATACACCAATTCAACGATTTCCACGTGTACTCCATACGGTTTTTCAAAGTAGATTACCAGACTTTTGTTCTGAAGCATCTCTGGGTGATCACAGACTTCCAGCCTTTCAATCAGCAGGTGAGTACATTAACCATTTGCATCATCCAGGGACTCTGGAAGCCCATCCACAATACATTTTTAATGGGTGAGGTCTGAAAGCAGTGCACATCTTCTGCTCCCATTCCATTTTCCAGAATTCATACACATGGCCATGTCTGACTGCAAGTATTGTTAAGAGAGAAAGTGTAGAGGAAATGGATTTGGTGAACACATAACAGATTTGGCCATAGTCTTCTTGTTACTAAACTACTCATTTTAATCTTTCTTTCCCACAAACAATACACTCATTCTCTCCCAAAAGAGACAACCAATCATCCCTTCCAGTTACTGCATTCAGCTAAAAATCCAGGATATCTGGATAATTTGTACTCTTTTTCATCAAGGCAGGGTGGTAGTTTTAGGAAGATGTTTGGGCTTGATCTTGAAGAAAGCACAAGGGTCTCTGTAAGATAGAGATGTGTTCCTCTAGTGGTCTATATGTTTGGATACCTCTGAGAGTAAGAGTAAGGCCTTTATTTCTAAATGGTGGGGCCACTGCAACCATTTACTTGAAAGCAATTTCTTTAAGGATAGAGGCAAATTTAGAATAAATTCTACATGTAGTTTCCCTATTCTTTGGTGCTGAAGATAACCCAAAGATTCTCTCATCACCCCACCCTAGTCATTGACATGTCAGGTACAGGGAATTAGTACTGATAGACCACAGGGAAGGTGGGTTGCAATGGGATGCATTTAGGAGTTTGTTAGACTAAGAGACTGGGTACACATTTAATTAGGAATGTTGGTTCACTCTCAAGCAGGACTTGAGTGTACACAGTTTTTGGGAGTAGTCCCAGAAAGCACAAGTGAGAAAATAAGGGAAGTAAATCATGGAAGGGAGGAAAGCAAAAAGCAGATTACTACTAGGGACAACAGAAATCAGATTACTACTAGGGACAACAAGGACTCAATCACATTGCAGACCTTTTGGAAAACCATGTAGAACATATCTACATTTAGATATTTCATGTAGAACATATCTACATTTAGATATTTCATATGTGACAATTGAGGAGGCTGGGACACTTACTCAACCATTCACATCCCCATTGGTTAAGGGTTGGCCCTAGAAATCTTAAGGACCCTATAACCAGAATTGGCAGTTTGAGCCCACCAGACACTCTGCAGGAGAAAGATGTGGCAGTTTGCTTCTGTAAATTACAACCTATACAACTACTATGGAAAATGGTATGGTCCTTCCTTAAAAAAGTGAAAATAGAAATACTAGATGACCCAGCAATCCCATTTCTAGGTATATATCCTAGAGAATTAAAAGCTGTGACATGACTAGATATATGCACACCTGTGTTCATTGCAGCATTTTTCACAGTAGCAAAAAGATGGAAAAAATCTAAGTGTATAGCCATGGATGGATGGAAAAACAAACTATGGTACATACACACAATGGCATACTATGCAACTTTAAAGCATAATGATGAATCTGTAAAACACTTCATAACATGGATCAACCTAGAGGACACTGGGAGGAACACAAGAATCAAAGGCAACAAAAGTAAATGTTGCTGTTGTTATGTGCTGTTGAGTTGGACCTGACTCATAGAGATCCCTCCTTGGGTTTCTGAGGTGGTATCGCTACAGAAATAGGTTGCCCAACCTTCCTTCTGAGGAGTGGCTGGTGGGTTTGAACCACCAGCCTTCTGGTTAGCAGTCAAGTGTCTTAGGCACTATGCTGTCAGAGCTCCTAAGTAAATATTATGACATACATGTTTGTTGTTGTTGTTATGTGCCATCAAGTCTTCTCTGACTCATTGTGACCCCTCCTTGGGTTTCCGAGGCAGTATCACCAGGAAAGTAGATTGCCCAATCTTCCTTCCAAGGAGTGGCTGGTGGGTTTGAACCACCAACCTTCTGGTTAGCAGTCAAGTGCCTTAGGCACTACGCCACCATCTTTCAATAATAGTAACAACAGTCATTTATGAGTTGATACAAAGGTAACTATATAAGTCAAACAGATGTGGGATGGTGTATGGGAGTATAACCTTGAGCATATGTAGGTTTGGCAGAGGATATTTCTACATATGTACTTGTATGTGTTGCAAATATATCCATGTGTGTAGTGGAGCATAACCAAATCCACTGCCATTGAGTCAATTACAACACATAGTGTCCCTTTAAGACAGAGTAGAACTGCCCCATAGTGTTTCTAAGGCTGTAAATTTTTACAGAAGTGTACTGTCTCTTCTTTGTCCTTTGAAGCAGCTGGTGGGTTCAAACTTCTGACTTTGTGGTAAGCAGCTGAATGCCTTAACCACTATGCCACCAGAGCTCCTGTAATAGAGCATAAAAAACAAAAAAGACTCTCTTCCATTGAGTTGATTCTGAATCATAGCAACCCCCATTAGGTTTCCAAGGCAGTAAATCTTTACGGAAGTAGATTGCCTCATCTTCCTTCCATGGAGCAGGTAGATTTGAACCACCAACATCCTGGTTAGAAGTCAAATGTCTTAGGCACTGCATCACCAGAGCTCCTTATAGTAGTGCATCTAAACAAAGCAAACTCACTGCCATCGAGTCGATTCCAACACATAGCGACCCCCATTGCGTTTCAGAGGTGGTAAATCTTTATGGAAGTAGATTGACCATCTTCCTTCCATGGAGGGGTTAGTGGGTTCAAACTGCCAAACTTCTGGTTAGCAGTCAAATGCCTTAGGCACTGTGCCACAAGAGCTCCTTATAGTAGAACATAGAGGGGACACAATTATGGAAACTTCTTGGCCATAACCAAATACCTTGAGGGAATGAGTCACTGGGACCCAAGTCACTAGCTTAAGGGCTTAGGACCATAGTCTCTGGGGATATCTAGGTCAATTGGCATAACACAACTCACAAAGACAATGTTCTACATCCACCCTACATCGATGAGTAGCAACTGGGGTCTTAAAATCCTGCAAGTAGCCATCCAAGATGCAACTATTGGTCTCTCCTCATCTGGGGCTAAGAAGAATGAAGAAAATCAAAGACTCAAGGAAACTATTAGTCCAAAAGACTAGTGGACTTTGCAAACCACATCCTCCACTAGCCTGGAACCAGAAGAACTAGATGGTGCCTGGCTATCACTACCGACTGCTCTGATCAGGATCACAGTTGAAGGTCCTGGACAGAGTGGGAAAACTTGTAGAAGAAAACTCAAAATCATAAAAAAGACCAGACTTACTACTTTGATAGAGACTGGTGGAACCCCCAAGACTGTAGACCTTAGATATCTTTCAAACCTGGAACTGAACCCACTCCTGGAGATGAAATTTCAGGCAAATAATAGACAGTCCTATAGGTGAAAAATAACATCTATGAGGAATATACTCTTCAGAACAATCAGCAATACAAGACAAAAAGAGCAGCACTGGCCCAAAAACAAAGCTCAGAAGGCAGGAAGGGCAGGACAAAAGGACGAATGGAAATGGGGAACCCTGGGAAAATGTAGGAAGAGTGCTGTTACATTGAGATAATTGCAACTACCATCATAAAGCAAAATGTGTATAAATTATTTTTATTACAAATAAAAAATTATTTACCTATAAATGTTCACCCAAACCACAAAAGAAAAAGGAAAAATATTACAGTCTAGTAAACCTTACAGGTCAGTTCTACTCTGTCTTATAGGGATACGCAACTTAGGGTTGGACTCAATGGCATACAAGAACAACCTCATCTTTGGGTTATGTTTATAAACAAGAACCTATGACAGTCATAGAAGAAGACGTATGCAAGCACTTGAGATGGTCTGTGCCAGGAAATGCCCATCGCTACAGGAGAATTTGGATTGGCCCAGGGAACATGGAGTAACTGCTAATGGTAAAATGTACAGGGAGAGAAGAGCAAGTACCAGAATGTATCACAGACTCCCAAAAACCCATCTAGCTGACCAAACAGGCTAGAACTCTCATCTGGGTGGAACTGATCTCTGCCTCCTTTGTGTGTGAACTAGTATCAGCCTTCAGTATTTATTATGTGGTCTGCTTCTGAAAGGTCACAGCCTTGAAAACCTATGGAGCAGTTCTACTCTGTACACATAGGTTCTCCATGAGTAGAAATTGACTTGATACAACTAACAGTAACATTAGAGGAAGTACATTAACAGACAAAACTGTAGGGTGTTTGGGAAAGTGGAGAAGAGAGAGACAGGATAGAGGTCAAGAAAGAGGACAAGATGTGTGTAGCCAGGAAGTTGTCACAATATGATCATTCCCAGGGGTGAGACAAAATCCATAATCCAGATGTGAAGTCAAGTTTGGAGGAAGCCAGATCAAGCATCAGACTAGTAGTTAGAGAATATAGTCAGTGGAAAACAATAAGCATATGTGAGAGATGTTTTGGAGAGGGTAAGTTCCAGATGGGTGGAAGAAATGGATTTAGGAATAATGTCACGTGTCTGTAGCAACTCATTCAGCTGTTCAGTATATACCTCTCATTCAACATTTATTGAGGGCTCATTCTCTGCCAGGCACTCATTAGATAGTGGGGATATAGCAGAGGATAAAACAGGCAAAGATCTGTGTGACCTC
Source organism: Orycteropus afer afer (assembly GCF_000298275.1). Taxonomy (NCBI): domain Eukaryota; kingdom Metazoa; phylum Chordata; class Mammalia; order Tubulidentata; family Orycteropodidae; genus Orycteropus; species Orycteropus afer. Next base: position 4,274,933 of record NW_006921840.1, on the reverse strand, counting down.
ATGGGTCTGTGACCCAGAAATATCCTGTGAATAAAATATCTAGTATGTCAGATGATGATAAGTGATATGGAGACAAATAATCAGGGAGCAACTATGGGAAATGCTGGCTGGGGATGGAGAGACTGATATTTAAAGAAAATGGTCAGGGACATCTTCACTGAGAAAGGGCCACATGAACAAAGACCTGAAGAAGTGAAAGAGTGACTCACGAGGATCCCTGAGTGAAGAGTATAATTACAAAGATCCCAGGCAGGAGCCTGCTTTGTACAACCCAGAAACAACAGGGAGACCAAGTGTGGCTGGAGATCAGTGAATGAAGTGCATGATGGTTGGTGTTGAGGTCAAAGAGAAGAAGGAAGCCCACGTGGTAAAGGTCAGTGGTTTTCAATAGATGATGCCATCTGATAGTGGTGTTTTTGAAACTTACGGAGATATTTTTGTCTTCTAGTTCATTTCTACTTTATATTTTGGATAGGACAGTTTATTAATTCTTTTTTTTTTTTTTTTTTAAATATGTGTGGTGGTAATCTAAAAATTCCCTTTCTGGATCATAGAGGAGGTGTAATATAATATTTGGTATTAAATGGGGGTCTGAAGGCTGAGAGGGGTGAGAGCTTCTGGAGGAGGTTCTTCAAGGTCATTTTAAGTACTACAGACTTGACTTTGAGTGAGATGGGAAGCTACTCCAAGGTGGAGCACAGTTTACCACAGAAGTAATATGATCAGATTTAGGATTCAAACAGCTCTTCCAGGACACTCTGTGAATAGACTGTAGGGAACAAGGGAGGAATCCAGGAGACCTGCTAGGAGGTTCTTTGTTGGAGTAATCAGGTGAGATGATAGTGGCTTGGACCAGGTTAGTAGCAGAGGAGGGCTGAAAAGTGGTCTGATTATATGCATTTTGAAGATGGATTTTCTGACTAGATTAGATGAGGGGTACGAAAGAAAGAGAGGAGTCAAATGACTCCCCATTTTGACCTGAGCAATGAGGAATGAGGGAACTCTGGTGGTGCAGTGCCTAAGGCATTTGACTGCTAACCAGAAGGCTGATGGTTCAAACCCACCAGCCACATCTCAGAAGGAAGTAGGGGCAATCTACTCTCATAGTGATACCATCTCGGAAACCCAAGGAGGGGTTGCTATGAGTTGCTATTGACTCGATGGCAGTGAGTTTGGTTTTTGGTAATGAGGAATGAAGATGCCATTGCCTGCAGTGGGAAGTATGCAGGTAGAGTGGGTTTTGGAAAAACACCAGAACTGATTAGGCACTAACCATGTGCCAGGGACTATTTTAGGCATTAGGTCATAGATCTGATGTGGAATATTACACAAAGGAGCTGAATAAGGACAGTAGCTGAGGTCAGCAAGACCTAGGCTTAATTGTTTGATGTATAAAATTGCAGCTAGACTGTAAGCTCTCCAAGGTCAGGGAGTATGGAAAGGTGTTTTGATTATCTTTGTCATATTTGATCTATATCTGTTGAATAAATGATAATTTGGTGTCTCCAATTCTCTGGGTGATTCAAGTCAAAATGGAATGAAAGCCCATCTCCTGTGAAATCCTTAAATTATTAGAATAACTGTTCTGGTTTTAGACAAGTGTTCATTTTAGCCTGTTTTAAATATTCTTCTAAGACTGTAGCTCCTTCATGTCAAAGACTGTGTGTTACACCTATGAATCTGCTGGGCCAAGAACCTAGAAGTTTATTTGTTGAATGAACCTGTTTTTATGGTGTTATAATCATAATATCAATTTCATTTCCTTCCTAATTTTTACTTAGCATTTTATCATAATTATTTTTCCGTATGTGTTCTTCATTAACAGTAATGTCATTATTTTTATGTCTGCCTGATTTTTTATTTTATATGGAGAAAGTATAATTTCATTACCCATTTCCCCATTGTTCAACATTTCATTATCAAAATAATAAATATCAATGAACGTTTTCCTAATGTAGCATTTTATGTACTTTAGGTTATTCCAGTAGGGTGATAAGATTTCTTGGACAATGACGGTGGTAGACATTATTAGTATTTACCAACATCTGGTTTTCCTCTCCTTTTTAGTACACAGAAGACTTCACTTTCTAACCTCTTGCCATTGGATGAAACAGTGTGACTAGTTCTGGTCAATAAAATGTGAGGGGAAGTGACCTGTGAACTTCTGGTTGTGGCTGTGGAAAACCTGTGCATAATTTGCCTATCCTTCTTGTCTCCTGCTAGGATGATTGTCAACATTTCCAGATGGTAGAGACTCCATCAACCAGAATCCCTGAGTGACAACCTGCCCACTAACCTGAGATAGGTATGTTGGGTGAGGAAGAAATAAATCTTTGTTGTGTTACACCCCTGGGATTTCAATTATTTTGTTTCCATAATTAACCTAGTCATTCCTAATACAAAGACTTAAACCTTACTATGATCACAGTATATAGAAGACTAGAAAATTGCACACTATGCCACCAGAGCTCCTATATAGTAGGTAGTTGATAAAAATCTATATATTTATCATAAATGAATCAACGAGGCTGGTCACCAATAATACATACTGTTCTGGTTACCTAGTATTTCTCTGACAAGAACATACCACAAATGGGATAGCTTGAACAAACAGGAGCTTATTCTCTTACCGTTTGGAGGCTTTAAGTCTAAGTTCCAGGCTCTAGGGGCTGGGTGAAAGCCCCTCAACCTTGGGGTTCCACTCTGCCCCCTGCTCCTGGCCCACTGAAGTTGGAGGAGTTTTTTCACTCAGCTGCTGGCTGCTGAGGTTGACAAGCCCAAGATTGATAAATAAAAAGGAACAGTCCCAGTGTTACCAAACCACACAGCAAGCCATTAATCTAAGTCTGTTGGAAGTCCTAAGGCTGGCAGAGCATGGCAGGCTGCTGAATGACACAGCTACATGCAGGGTTTAAACGTGCCATAAGCTAGAGACCATTCCCAAAGGTGCTGCTTATATATGGGAAGCAGACCACATTCCTAAAGCTGCTTATGGTAGATCCCACTATGAAGCTGATTGTTGGTCTCATCATGGGGAATAACTACCACCAGTTGCTTGGCCACTTAACCACGCCCAACCAAGTTGACATACAACTTTAACTACCACACATACCAACTTCATTGCATTATCAAAAGCACTGGATTTATTATTTGATTGTCTTTACTAATTTAATAGACAAAAATGGTGCCTTGACCCTATTGTGTTTTGTATTTCTTTGCTTCTTGAAGAGGTTGACATTTTCTTATCTATCATTAGCAAAGTTTCCCCTTTAAGTATAATTTGTTTCAAAAGTGTTCATTCATTCTAATAACTATTTATTGAATAGCTTCATTGTCTAGAGATTGGAGCTATCATATTGAATAACCTTGCTATCAAGAAATTTTTATTCTTGGAGGAGACAAATGACATAAAACAAATATATAAATATGTTAGATAATGGTAAGTGCTATGAAAAATAAAACAAAGTAAGGGGCTTAGAGATTCATTGCATGCGTTTTCACACAGAGTGGTCATTATATTCTGAACAGAGAGACTGAGTCAAGCAGATAGAGGCAAGAAGGGTATTCCAGGCCAAAGGAATAGTACACACAGGCCTTGAGGCAGGGGCATGCTTGATATTTTGGGTATTCAGTTGGGGTGAAGTAGAGTGAGAGAGGAGAAATAGTGGGAGGTGAAATTGAAGAGGTAGTAGAGCATGTAGTGTCTTTTGGGTCATTGTTACATCTTTTATCTTTTCTTAGAGTGAAATGGGAACCAATGGGGGCTTTTGAGCAGAAGGGTGAAAAGATATGGCCCACTATTTAAAAAAAAAATCACTCTGCTTTCTCTGTAGATAACAGACTATAAGGGAGCAAGTTGGGAGGCCAAACAGAAAGCTATTGCAATATTCTGATACAAGATAGTGGTGACTTGAACCAGGGTGGTACAGCAGGTAAAGTGAGAAGGGGTAAGATTCTAGATACAGTTTGTAATAGAGCTAGTAGGGTTTGATGATAGATTGGATGTAAGGGTGGGGGAAAAGAATAGAAGGAGTCAAAAATGACTTCAAGGTTTTTGACTTCAGCAACTGGAATAATTTAATAATAATTAATAAAGTAAATTGAAATAAAGCAATTTACTTTATTGAACCATGTTTGACATTTTAAATGATTCTGGAAAAAGCTTAAGCTGTCAAAAATCAAAGGAACAGTGTACTGACCTTATGTTTGTTTTCCAGGTCCAGGAGTAGGTCCCGATTGATTTAAACCAATCACGGCCCGCTTTTCCCCATGGCCACAGTGATTGGTTCAGGGTATGTGTATGACCTTAGATGGTCCAATCAGAAGAGGCCAAGATTTTCCCTTGATAATTTAGGAGAGGTACTGCCTCTTCCAGGTAGAAATGAACAAAGAAGCACACTCCCTGAAGTTTCAAGCAGCCATCTTGCTTCTTTGAGGGGAACCAGCCTTGACATGAACTTGACGACATGGAAAGTAGAGAAAGGAGACAAAAAGAAAACTTGGTCATTTTGACATGTTGAGTCACTCTATCTTCACTGAAACCCATCCAGAGACTATTCAGTTACATGAGCCAATAAACTCTTCTTTAGTGTTTATGCCAGTTTGGGCTATGTTTTCTGTTACTTGCCACCAAGAGTGTCCTGACTGGTATGAGCAGCTTTCAATGTAAACAATGTCTACAGTTCTCAGGCAGAATGCTCTCACCACCTGGGTTCTCAAAACACAGGAAATAGTTACCCCACAAAATCTGCAGACCATTTGAGGTTTAGGATTGGAGAGTTACATTATGCTCTGTGAGAGAAAAGGCCACTTGGGGAAACGGATCCTAGGAGCTGTCAGAGCAGTGGACACCATCTGGCACCAAATGATCTCAGCTGCTTTCACAGCAGTAGGGGCTGGGCTTTCTTCCTGAAACAGAGAGTCTTTGGCAAATTGCTTCTGGATACCAGAGTTTGCAGTTGCTAGTTGCCCTCGAGTCAGCTCTGACTCGGTGACCTTAGGTATAACAGAACAAAACATTGCTGGTCCTGCGCCACCCTCCTGATCATTGGTACGTTTGAGTCTATTGTTACAGCTCTTGTGCCAGTCCATCTCATTCAGAGTTTTCCTCATTTTCACTGACCCTCTACTTTACCAAACATGATGTCTTTTTCTAGCAATTGGACTTTCCTGATGACATGTTCAAAGTAAGCAAGCCAAAGTTTTACTAGCCTCTGTTTTTTTTTTTTTTTAAAGAAAACATTTTATTGAAATGTAATTTATGTCCGGTGAAATACACAACACTCAAGTGACATGGGTCGATGCATTTTTTTTTTTTTTTTTTTTTGCAGTGTTTCCTCCCCTTCCTTCCCACCCCTGGTAAACAACAAACAAAGTTTCCTTCCATATACAAATCTTTCCTTGACTATTTATAATAATGAACTAATATTATGTTTGTCCTTCTGTAATTAACTTATTTCACTCACAATAACGTCCTCCATGTTCATGCATGTTATGCGGTGTTTTGCAGATTCTACGTTATTCTTTAAGGTTGCATAGTATTCCATTGTGTGTATGTACCATAGTTTGGTTATCCATTCTTCTTCTGTTAATGGGCACCTAGGTTGTTTCCATCTTTTTGCTATTGTAAATAGTGCTGTAATGAACATGGGTGTGCATATATCTGTTCTTGTCCTGGCTCTCACTTCTTTAGGATATATACCACGGAATGGAATAGCTGGGTTAAATGATATCTCTAATTCCAACTTTTTAAGGAATCACCATACTGCTTTCCACAGTGCTTGTATTATTGGACAGTCCCACCAGTAGTGTATGAGAGTTCCAATCTCTCCACATCCTCTCCAGCACTTGTTATTGTCTGTCTTGTTGAATTTTGCTGTTAGTGCAGAGGTGAGATGGTATCTCATTATTGTTTTGATTTGGATCTTTCTCATTCATCAGCCTCATTTTTAAGAGGCATTCTGGTTGCACTTCTTCGAATTTGTTCATTCCTTGGGCAATCTATGGTATTTTCAGTATTCTTCACCAACACCACAATGGAAACACCCCAATTTTTCGGTCTTCCTCTTTCATTATCCAACTTTTGCATGCATATGAGGTGCTTGAAAAGATTGTGGCTTCAGGCACATCTTATTGTCAAAGTGACATTTTTACTTTTTACCCCTTAAAGAGGTCTTTTGCAGGAAATTTTGCCAATGCAATATGTGTTATGTGTTTGTTGCATTGCTGGAAACTGACTCTGAATGTGGAGGCCCTGTGAATACCAACATCCTGCTTACAGATTTGTTTCTGAAAATTTCTGACCAAGCACAAAATGACCAACTTGTAACTTGTGCCCCTTAACAGAGAATTTAGAGTTGTGGTGAGCAGGGCAAGCTCTGGAGTCAAACAGCCTGGACTTCCCTGCTGACTTCCTCAGGCCAAGTAAACCCAAAGGCACATCTTAGCACTGAGGTCAATTGGCAGACTTGAGCCCTTATCCTAGTCTCAGCCAATCCTCTGCATGGGGTGGTCTCTTGAGATCTTAAACAAAAACCCAGCTGCCGTCAAGCTGACTCTGACTCATGGCAACCCTATATGTATCAGAGTAGAATTATACTCCATAGGGTTTTCAGTGGCTGATTTTTCAGAAGGAAATTGCAAGACCTTTCTTCTAACTTCTAAAGCACATCTGAGTGGACTTGAACCTCCAACCTTTCAGTTCCCATCCAAGCTCACGAACCATTTGCACCTCCTTGAGACTTGAGAGGGAGCGCTGGTGGTCGTGCCTAAGGCATTTGACTGCTAAGCAGAAGGCCTCCTTGGAAGGAAGATGGGGCAATCTACTTCTGTAGTGATAATGCTTCGGAAACCCAAGGAAAAGTCACTATGAGTCGGATCCGACTCAATGGCAGTGAGTTTGGTTTGGTTTGGAGACTTGAGATCTTAGAGGATCGCTGTATTGTGAACTTCCTGGGGCCCTTTCTCCCCCAATTATCTTAGGTATCATTCTATTTAGAAAGAACACCCATCTAGTGGCTAAGAGCATCATCAAGAACCTTCAGAGGGACTACTGAGTTTTGAATCTTAAATATATCACTTACAACTGTTGTTCTTAGATGCCATCAATTCAGCTTCAACTCACACACAACAGAATGAAACACTGCCCGGTCCTGTGCCAGCCTCCCAATCCTTGCTATATATGAGCTCATCATTGCAGCCATTATGTCAATCCATCTCGTTGAGGGACTTCCCCTTTTTCACTGACCCTCCACTTTACCTGAGGACGTATTGCACTGGGCAAGTCTGCTGCAAAAGATCTCCTTAAGGTGCTGAAGAGCAAGGATGTCTCTTTGAATACTAAGGTATGCCTAACTCAAGCCAAGGTGTTTTCAAACACCTCATATACATGTGAAAGCTGGACAATGAATAAGATAAACAGAAGAGTTGATGCTTTTGAGTTGTGATGTTGGAAAAGAATACCCAAAGTACCATGGACTGCCAGAAGAACTAACAAATCTGTTCTGGAAGAAGTGCAGCCAGAATGCTCCCTGGAAGTGAGAATGGCCAAATTTTGTCTCATCTACTTTGGTCATGTTGTCATAAGGGACCGTTCCCTGGAGAAGGATGTCATGCTTGGAAAAGTGGAGGGTCAGCGAAAAAGGGGAAGGCTCTCAACGAGATGGATTGACATAATGACTGCAATGATGAGCTCATATATAGCAAGGACTGTGAGGCTGGCACAGGACCAGGCAGTGTTTCATTCTGTTGTATATAGGGTTGCTATGAGTCAAAGCCAACTCAGTAGTACCTAATAACAACAACAACCACTTTACCAAGCATGGTATCCTTCTCCAGGGAATGGTCCCTTCTGACAACATGACCAAAGTAGGTGAGATGAAGTCTGGCCATTCTTGCTTCCAAAGAGCATTCCAGCTGCACTTCTTCCAGGACAGATTTATTAGTTCTCTGACAGTCCATGGCACTTTCAGTATTCTTTGCCAACTCCACAATTTGAAAGCAACTCTTCTTTCTTCATTACTCATTGCCCAGCTTTCACATCTATATGAGGTGATTGAAATCACCATGGCTTTGGTTAGGCGTACTTTAGTATTCAAAGAGACGTCTTTGCTCTTCAGCACTTTAAAAAGGTCTTTTGCAACAGATTCACCCAGTGCAATATGTTGCCTGATGTTTTGACTGCTGCTTCATGGGTGTTGATTGTGGAATCAAGTAATATGAAGTAGTTGACAACTTCAGTCTTTTCTCCGTTTATCTTGATGCTGTTTATTGGTCCAGTTGTGAGGATTTTTGTTTTCTTTATGTTAAGATGTAATCCATACTGCAGACTGTAGTCTTTAATCTTCATCAGTAAAAGCTTCATGTCATCTTCACTTTCAGCAAGCAAGGTTGTGTCATCTGCATATCACACATTGTTAACTAGTCTTCCTCCAATTCTGATGTCACATTCTTCTTCATTATAGTCCAGTGTCTCAGATTATTTGCTCAGCATACAGATTAAATAAGTATAGTGAAAGGATACAATCCTGACACACTTTCTTCCTGATTTTAAATCTGTGGTATCCTCTTGTTCTGTTCTAACAACAGCTTCCTGGTCTATGTACAGGTTGCTCGTAAGCACAATTAAGTGCTCTGGAATTCCCATTTTTCTCAATGTTATCTATAATTTGTTATGATCCATACAGTCAAATGCTTTTGCATAGTCAATAAAACACAAGTAATCATCTTTCTGGTATTCTTTGCTTTCAGCCAAGGTCCATCTGACAGCAGCTATAATATCCCTTGTTCCATGTCCTCTTCTGAATCCAGCTTGCACTTCTGGAAGTTCTCTGTCACTATTCTGCTGCAACCATTTTAGAATTATCTTCAGTAAGATCTTATTTGCATGCAATATTAATGATATAATTTGATAATTTCCACATTCTGTGGGATCACCTCTCTTTGGAATAGGTACAAATATGGATCACTTACAGTCAGTTGGCCAGGTAGCTGCCTTCCAAATTTCTTGGCACAGACGAGTAAGTGCCACCAGTGTGGCATCCGTTTGCTGAAACATCTCAGTGGGTATTCTGTCAATTCTCAGAGGCTTGTTTTTTGCTGATTCCTTCAGTGTGGCTTTGACTTACTCCTTCAACATCATTGGTTTTTGATCATATGCCACCTCATGAAATAGATGAACATTGGCCAAATCTTTTTGGTTCAGTGACTCTGTATATTCCTTCCATCATCTTTTGATGTTTCATGCATCATTCATTATTTTGCCAATAGAATCTTTCAATAGTGCAATTCAAGACTTGAATTTTTTTCAATTCTTTCAAATCGAGAAATATTGAGTGTGTTCTTCCCTTTTGGTTTTCTAAGTCCAGTTCTTTGCACATTTCATTATAATAATTGACTTTATCTTCTTGATCTGTTCTTTGAAATCTTCTGTCCAGCTCTCTTATCTTGTCATTTCTTCCATTTGCTTTAGCTACTCTCTGCTCAAGAGCAAGTTTTAGAGTCTCTTCTGACATCCACTTTGTTTTTTTCTTCTTTTCATGTCTTTTTAATGACCTTTTGCTTTCTTCATGGATGATGTTCTTGATGTCATCCCACAGTTCATCTGGTTTTTGGTCATTGGTATTCAATGTGTCACATCTATTTGTGATAGTTGGAGCTGTGTGTCAACTTGGCTGGAACACAATTCTGTGTGGTTTAAGCAATTGAGATGTGGGTTGTTCCCATGACGGGATCAGATGTATATGTTTTGAGCAGCCAATCTATTGAAAGGGAGTTTCCCTAGGGGTGTGGCCTTCTTCCAGTATATTTATGGACATTCTGGGAAAAGAGACATTCTTCTGTGGATCGGGATTCTTTTGTGCTGCCTACAACTGTGTATGAGTGAACAATCCATCATTCAGCCTGGAGATCTTGGATTCATCATTCGTTGGGGTCAATAGCCAGTATACTGCCTGCCAACCTTGAGCTTGTCAGCCCCTGCAGCTGTGTGAGTCAGGAAAAACTCCAGCCTGACGCTCAATCCAAGAACGTGGGATTTACCAGCTTCTATAAGGTTGGGCAATCCTACTTCCATAGTGATACTGCCTCGGAAACCCAAGGAGGGGTCGCTATGAGTCAGGGCTGACTCGACGGCACATAACAACAACAACAACAACAATAAGTGTGCGAGCCATTTTCCTAAGATAAATTTCTCTTTTTCTCTCTCTATACATAAGCTTTACTGGTTTTGCTTATCTAGAGAACCAAGTCTAACACACTGTTCTTCAGATGGTCTCTAAATACAGATGGGATATAATCAAGTTCATAATTTGTCTCTTGTGAACTTGTTTTAATTTTCTTCAGCTTCAACTTGAAGTTGCATATGATTGTCTGTTTCACAGTCAGCTCCTAGCCTTGTTTTGGCTGAATATATTGAGCTTCTCCATCACCTCTTTCCACAGATGTAGTCTATCTGATTCCTGTGTATTCCATCTGGTGAGGTCCATACGTATAGCCATTGTTTATATTGTTGAAAAAAAGTATCTACAATGAATAAGTAGTTGGTCTTACAAAATTCTATCATGCGATTTCCAGTGTTATTTCTATCACTAGGCTGTATTTTCCAACTACTGATGATTCTTATGTGTTTCCAATTTTCACATTCCAATCACCAAATAATAATCAATACATCTTGATTGCATGTTTGGCCAATTTCAGACTGCAGAAGTTGATAAAAATCTTCAATTTCCTCATCTTTGGCTTTGATGGTTTGTACTTAAATTTGAATTAACTGGTCTTCCTTGTAGTCATATTGTCCTGAAGATATGGATATTATCCTATCACTGACCGCCTTGTACTTCAAGATGGATCTTGAAACATGTTTTGTGATGATGAATACCATGCCATTCCTCTTTAATTTGTTATTCCCAGCATAGTACATCATATGGTTGTCTGATTCCAAATGGCCAAAATCAGTCCATTTCAGCTCACTAATTAATGCCTAGGATATTGATCTTTATGCATTCCATTTCTTTTTTTTGACAACTTCCAATTTTCCTAGATTCATACTTTGTACATTCCATGTCCTGATTATTAATGGATATTTGTAGGTGTTTCTTCTCATTTTGAATTATGACACATCAGCTAATGGAGGTTTAAGCTTTACTCCATCCACATTATTAAGTCAACACTACTTTGAGGAAGCAGCTCTTCCCTAGTGATGATTTGAGTGCTTTCCAACTTGAGGGGCTCAACTTGTAGCACTGTATTAGCCAATGTCTCAGGGTTTTTCATAAAGTTTTCCACTAACATATGAAACAGTGTTTTAGTGATATTCATAAGGTTTTCAGTAGCTAGTACTTTAAGAAGTGGATGGCTCCTTCCTTCTTTTGAGTGTGTCTTAGTCTGGAAGCTCTGTTGAAACCTGTCCACCCTGCTGGTATTTGAAATACCAGTGGCATAGCTTCCAGCCTCACAGCAACATGCAAGCCACCACAGTCCAACAAACTGACAGACGAGTGGTCCTTACAGACTGAAAATCACGTAACCTTTCTGTTCCTCTATTTCCTTCCTGGTAAAATGAAGGTAATAAAAAAGTATCCACTTCCTAGTGTTGCTTGGAGGATAAATGAGTTACTATGTGTAGTCCTAGAACAGGGCCTGGCACCTAATACGTGTCCAATGAATATTACCTATTAGGTTGTCTGTAACTTGCTAATAAGTAATGGTACATAGACGACCAAGGCAAAAATTGAGCTGGAAGAGAAGGGAAATATATGTATGAAGCAGAGAGTGCTTTTTCAATGTTTGACTAAAGAGGGCATGGTTGGGGTGCCTTTCAGTAAGCCCAATTTCCTCTTTCCAACTTGGGTGGAGTTTCTGGACTAAGACCAGTGAGACGGAAGGGGAAGCTCAGCCATCCCCTTCCTGTTGCCATCAGTCTTTACTGCCAGCAACTGGTGTGGCTTTTCTTTTATGTAGCATTAGTTCTACTCCTAGTGACAACCACTCCTCATTTTTAAATTTCACTTAAAGTTTACAGAGCCCTTGCACATTTCCCCCTCCTCATTTGATTCTCACAACAGCATCAGATGGAGTCAGCTCTTCCCCCATTTTACAAATGGGGTCAATAAGTTGTGAGCTTGCCACTCAGCTTAGATAGAATTAAAAAATCCCCAAAGGTCATGAATTCTTTTTTTTTTTCCTTCATTGTATTTTTTATTTCCAATTTTTTCTGCAAATAAAAAATATATTGTTGATTTTTCCTTGTATAGTTTTATAGTAATCGGTAACTCATATTAGCAATCACTAGGCACTGTTCTAAGAGGTGTCTATGTATTAAGTAATTTACTTCTCAAAAACCCCATTAGGTGACTTCTGTTATCATTCCTGTTTTAACAGATGAGGATACTAAGGCACAGTGAACTACCCCTATTAGGTTTAAACTCAAGTAGTTTGATTCCAGAACCAACACACTTAACTACTACTGTATTTTATATGTCCACAGTGGAACTTCAATAACAATAGCAAGACAACATGATGAAATTTAAAAAAAAAAATCATACTCCTAGCACTCAGATGTAACTACTGCTAACATTTGGTGTATATTAGTGGTTGTAAATTAGCTACAGAACAGAGCTGGGAGGGAGAGGAATATGTCAGAATTTCTTGGGGAACTTTTAAATTATGCATATGCTTGAGGTATTCAAGGGAAATGGGCAGGCATGAGTATTTTGGGGAACAAAATTTTAGATGAAACTAATAAATGGCTTTCCCTGCCCCTTCTACTCCTCTAATTGTGCCACCCCAATTGAAAACCACTGGTGTCTCTTTCCCATCTTTTCTGTATATAACTATGCATACACACACAAGCACATGCGAGAAAACAAAACTAAAGAAAACCCCACCAAACTCACTGCCATTGAGTCGATTCGGACTTATAGTGACTCCTCCTTGGGTTCTGAGGTGGTATCTCTATGGAAGTAGATTGCCTAGTCTACCTTCTGAGGAGTGGCTGGTGGGTTTGAACTGCTAGTCTTCTGGTTAGCAGTCAAATGCCTTAGGCACTACACTGCCAGAGACCCCCAAGCACATGTACGTATAAAAGACAAAAAAAA
>NW_006921840.1:4250602-4261739 GCF_000298275.1 Orycteropus afer afer | reverse complement strand
AAAAGAATAGTAGTAAAAAAAAAAAAAGAAAAGAAAACAAACAAACAACCAAGGTAAGCAGAAGATGAAGGAGCCCTGGTGGTACAGAGGTTAATGCTTGGTGCAAAATGAAAGGTGTGGGGTTTGAATTCATCAGCCACTCTGCAAGAGCAAGAGGGAGCAATCTGCTTCCATAAAGATTGCAGCTTAGAAACCCTGCAGAGCGTTTCTCTGGCCTCTAGAGTCACTATAAGTTGGAATCAACTCAATAGCAATGAGTTTGGTTTGGTTAAGCAGGAGATAATGGCACGTAATATGATAAAATTCCTAATTGCTTTGGATTCTTGTCATACTGAAAGGTACCTTGGTAAGTCAAAAATAAAGTTGCTAGGTTGGAACCTGATAGGCTATTTTGGGATCAATAGTGCCTCCTGTAAATTTGTTGTTTTGCTATTTGGCAAGTGACAGTGGCCACACTATTCCCCTGTCCAGGTTCTCCCAGGGTCGTTATACTCTGGGCCAATTTGTACTTTATAATCTTCCAGACACAGTCCCATGCCAGTGCTTTGGAAAACTGCCTGTATTTATATTACTCTCTATTCAAGCTGGCATGAGTGCCTGGGGAGAGGAGGACTGGGGCAAACCCAACGGATGCTTGATGCATTCAGGAAGGAGTGAGAACCTGAGCCAGGGAAGGTAGAGCCAGTGCTTCCTCACTCTGCTCCCTGAAATAGCCACATCAGAACACTTGTTACACTGCTTCCCAGACATTGCTTTATTCCCAGCTCCTCAGGCACTGTGAGTTCCTCAAAGGTCTCATTATTTTGTCTGCCTTCCTTTCTGTGCATCCTCATTGCCCAGAGTGACGCCTGGATCAGAGAGAGTCCACAGATGCTTGTCAGAGTGAATAACAGGCATAACCTATTATTGTTAGCTGCTATCAAGTCAGCCCCTGACTCATAGAGACTTTATGCACAACTGAATGTAAAACACTGCCCGGGTCTGCACTATCGCCCTGATGAGTTGCAGATCGAACTACTGTGATCCACAGGGTTTTCATTGCTTGATTTTGAAAGTCAGGGAGCTCCCTGAAACATGTTCAGCATCATAGTAACATGCAAGCCTCCAATGATAGATGGATACTAGCTGTGCATGAGTGCCCTGGCTGGGAATCAAACCTGGGTCTCCCACATCAAAGGGGAGAATTCTACCACTGACTCACCGCTGCCCCCATAAAGCCAAGACACCAACCCACCAAACACCATCGAGTCAAGTCTGGCTCATAGCGACACTCACTGGGCTGCCAAGGGTGTAAATCTTTTTGGAAGTAGACTGTCTCATCTTTGTCCCATGGAGCAGCTAGTGGTTTGAACAGCTGACCTACTTAGCAGCCAAATGCCTTACGGACTGCACCACCAGAACTCCGTACTGCCCTGTAGCTAACACTTATTGAGGGGCTGCTCTATGCCTCAAAGGTACATTGACAAGAGACCATTTTCTATTCCAATGTTCACAGCAACTCCTTAAGGTAGAGTCTAGATTTTATTATCACTCCCATTTTTTTTGTTGTTGTTAGTTGCTATTGATTCCAACTCATGGTGACTCCCATTTTACAGCTGAAGGAATTAGGCAGGAAGAGACTGAGTAACTTGTCCAAAGTCACACTGATAATAGGTGGATGGCTGCAATCAAATCCCTTACTACTTCCCTACCCACCTCTTGCTCCTTCAATTCAATGACCATTGTAATCACCTTAAGACTTCACTTTATCATGTCATTCTTCTGATCTAGAACCTTCAAGGCAAAACTCCCCAGAGCAGTGTACAAGATTGTCTACAATTGTCCCCAACCTCCTGTCCAATCACCTTACCACTTGAGAGACAGTCAGGGTTTGATCCCACCTCTATTATGTACAAGCTTTGTAACCTTGGGTAGGTCACTTGTCCTCTCTCAACCTCAGGTTCCTCACATGTAAAATGAATGTAATAATGGTACCACCCTTATCTGGCACTTATGAGGATGGAATACTGATAGACCATGGGAACTGCTTAGAACTAGGGTCTGCAAACTTTTAATGATAGGAAGTACTTATGGCTTTGTGGACCATGTGATTTCTGTCATGACTATTCAACTCCTCCACTCTAACACAAAAGCAGACATAAACAATAGGTAAAAAAAAAAAAAAAAGGCATGGCTCTGAGCCAAAAAAACTTTATTTATGGGCACTGAAATTTGAATTTCATACCATTTTCATGTACTATGAAATACTATTCCTCTTTTGGTGTTTTTATAATCATTTTAAAATGTCAAAACCATTCTTAGTTCATGGGCTGTACAAAAATAGGCAGTGGGCTAGATTTGGTCCACGAGTGGTAGTTTGCCAAGTACTAGTTTAGAGTGTTACTGGTACAGAGGAAGGGCTTAATAAATCAGAGAGAAAAAGCATGAAGTAAGGAGAAAAATAATGAGGGTTTGTAAGACGATGAGGGCTTTGATTTGGTGGAGATGTGTGGATGGAATAGACACATCAAATATAAGAGACTGAATTGAGGAACCATCATTTGTGGAACACTGTGGCCCAGGCACCATTTTGTACACACTCTTACGTTGGGTCCCCACACTGACCCCATGCCATGAATCCTGTTTACCCAGGAGATAAGTGAGGCACAGAAAGCTTAAGTTACATGCCTGGAAGTCCATACTTTTAAGTGACAGAGTCAGGATCCAAAATTGGATTTTACAGGACACCAAAGACTGTGCTTGTATTTGTCTGTCTTCCTCTCTCTGTATCGTCATTGCCTAGAGTGACACCTGGATCATGATGATACCATCATTCATTTAACAAAGAGTTATTGGGAACCTACCAGGTGTATTACCACTTGTCTGTCAGTTTGTCCTATTGTCATGACTTGCATGTTTCTGTGATGCCACTGGTATTTCAAATATCAGCAGGGTCACCCATAGTGAACAGGTTTCAGTAGAGCTTCCAGACTAAGACAAATTAGGAGGAAAGGCCTGGTGATCCACTTCCAAAAACTGTTGTTGTTATCATGTGCCGTCCAGTTGGCCCGACTCATAGTGACCCCTCGTTGGGTTTCCGAGGCAGTATCACTACAAAAGTAGATTGCCCAACCCACTAGCCAATGAAAATTTTATGGATCACAGCATTATCTAACTTGCTTGGTGTGGACACATCATCAGAAAAATAAAACAGAAAACAAAAAAACAAACTCACTGCCGTCAGTCAAGTTGACTCATAGAGGAACCTCCTTGGGTTTCTGAGTTGGTATGAAGTAGGTTGCCCAATCTTCCTTCTGAGGAGTGGCTGGTAGGTTTGACCAGCCTTCTGGTTAGCAGTCAAATACCTTAGGCACTACGCCACCAGAGCTCCATCAGCAGGGATCAATTGCTAGAGGACAATATATTTGGTGAAATAGAGGGCCAACAGGGCATGGAGACCCTTGGTGAGATGGATTGGCATAATAGCTGCAATGATGAACTCAAACATGCCAGTGATGGTGAGGATGATGTAGGACCCAGCAATGCTTCATTTTGTTGTACATGAGGTCACCAGAAGTTGAAGTTGACTTGTTGGCTGTGAACAAGAATCACAATATGAAAGGTACAGCTCCAGACCTGGGAACACAGTGGTGTAAAAGGTTTAGCTGTGGTCTCACATAGCATACAGTCTATTAGGAGACCAGACAACCAAATAAGCAATTATAACTGAGGGTGAAAACTCCTATAATAAAAACACATGGGAGGGGTTCAGAGTTTGAGGCTCTAGCCCAGATTTGGGAAATCAGAGAAAGTTTCCTAAAAGAAGTAATGTCCAAACTGAGTATGAAAGTCAAGAAGGAAATACCATGAAAATCAGGAAGCAGGGAATAATAATACTACATGATAATTTCTTGCCTAACTAATCAGGGTGTCAGCTGGGGCCCTCTACTCTTCAAAAACAGGGCTAACCATGACCCAACATCTACTTCATTGCCTTTGATGGTTCAAAACCCTCCCCAAAAGTGTTCCTGTGTCTACCATCCCTAGCGGTGTTCTCCTCATCCTGAATGCTAGCACAGTTTTCCCCCACAGCTCCCTGGAGGCAGAACTCAACCCCTTCTCTGTTTTGTTTATCACAGACTTTAAGCATTCCATGAGTTCGGTAAACCTGACTCAATATTTTGGTGGAGGGTGGGGTGTGTCAAGGGGAAGGATCCCTTCTGGAGCACAGTTTCCGGCCTCTCCTGGCCCCCACTTCCTCCGGGAGCTGCAAACAAAATCCTCCCTTTGTCTTGCTCCGTGCAGTCCCGCCCACCTCCGGCTCCAGGGATCTTGGTTTCTGTGTCTAGCACTTAGCAAAGTATTTTCTCAACAAAGTCAGCTCTACCTTCCTAAGGGGAAATTTGATAAATAAAAACTTCTCTTTACATATATGTTGTCTCATTTGATCCTCTGGGCAAACTTTTGGGATTACTGTCACTGTCATTTTACAGATGGGGAAACTAAGTAGCCCAAGTGATGAGGTCAGGGAGTTAAGAGCAGGACTGACTAAATCCAAAATTTCTTTTCTTGTTGTTGTTGTATGCCGTCGAGTCGGCCCCGACTCATAGCGACCCCTCCTTGGGTTTCCGAGGCAGTATCACTACGGAAGTAGGATTGCCCAACCTTCCTTCCGAGGAGTGGCTGGTGGGTTTGAACTGCCAGCCTTCTGGTGAGCAGTCAAGTGCCTTAGCCACTATGCTACCAGAGCTCCCATTAGGCACTCTATAAAGTCCTCGAGTGGTGCAAACGGTTATGCTCACCTACTCACTGAAATGTTGACAGTTTGCACCCACCCAGCCATACTACAAAGAGAGCCCTGGAGATCTGCTTCTGTAAAGAGCAGGCCAAGAAACCCTTATAGAGCTGTTCTACTCTGTAACACAAGGGGTTGACATGAATTGGAATTGACTTGATGGTAAAGGGTCAATTCTGCTTTCCAGTACCACTCTGATTGGATCTGGGGCAGGGAGAGGATATCTTGGGATAAAGTTCAGGCAGATAAATGTAGTGTCAAGAGACTGGGTCCATAAGACAATGTTAATGTCATCAGTGACACTTCTTCATCTCCACAGCCTTAGGGTAAATGTTTCTTACTTTTATTTTTCCTTCAGTTATCACTGGACAAGACTGTCTTAAGTTACAAACACTCTAAGCAGGCAAGGCTCCTTCCCAAGAGGGACAGAATTGCCTCAACTGGCCTAGCTCAGTTGTGGAAGAGACCTGAGGCCTGGCTGTGGATACGTCAGAGTGCCCAGACCCAGGGCCCGTTCTGCTGGGTGGGCCTGAGAGCATTCCTGAAGGTCACTCTGCAGTTCTTTGATAACTGAGTAGATTCTAAGGAGACAAGGAAAAGAGGAAATGGAAATGAGCAGAGAGGAAAGGAAGTGAAGGAGAGATGGGGCTGTATTCAGAAGAGCAATTTTAGACTTAAAGTGATAACTTCTCTTGAAGCCAGAAACTGTAGGGAAGTTCACACTAGTTTACATTTTGGCCCAACTCTTTTGAGAGCTTGGGCTCCAAGTTGGGGAAATGAAATCACTGTGAGGTCAAAGCCTCAAAATAAGAATCAAAGTCTAACTTTTAGAGTCCAGAAGAATTTTGGGACTGAGTTATTAGAAGGGTTTATGATGCTGCAAGCTTTGAACCTGGTTCATGTGTGAGTATGTATGTGCCCAATTATATGTGTGTCCCACTCTGTGTGCGTCTGTCTATGTATGCCTGAAAGTGTGACATGCAGCAAAGAACAAAAGCCCACCTTCAGTGAAGAGCAGCAAAAAGATGTTTCCTCTTCCCCTCTTTCTCCAATACCTGAAGGACACTGTAGGCTGACAATTCTCCCCCACCCCTCCCGCACACTGTGACTTGAGTTCAGAATAGCAAGAGCTGATCAGCTCCCCGACCTGTCTCCCTCAGCTGAATCGGAGGAGCAGCTATCCATCCCTCTCTCTCTTGGCCTGAGCTCTAGTCTTTTCATTTCTGCTCACAGAGTCGAAGGGAACCAAACACTGATGTCACAATGGCAAAGCTGGCTGGCCCCAGCAGGTCTACTTCTGTTTCATGGGATAACAGTGAGTCTTACAGAGCTCCTGGAAACAGGAAATCCTATTTCTCCCACATGCAAACTAGGTTCTGTTCTGACACCTGTCAAAATCATTTTCCCCTTTCCTGATTTCAGACCTCTGTGGTCACAGCTATCCCGTGGAATCAATTGCGCTAGCTGTGTGATTACTTGATCTCTCTTTGCCTCAGTTTCCCTATGTGCAAAATGGGAATAATAAAGAACTTTATTCCATAGAGTTATTGGAAGGATTAAGTGAGCTAATATTTGTAAAGCAATTAGAAGAACACCTGTCACATTGTGAGCTCTAAATAAGTGTGAGCTGTTATCACTGATATTATGATTACTATCTTACAAAGCTTGAGCTCATGCATAGAGAAAAGTCTCCTAGGAACAGTGACCCTTAACCATTAAGAAAAGGTCTAAGATTGAATAAAGGGCCCTGCACCTTTTGAGGGAGCTCTGGTGGCACAGTGCCTAAAGCATTTCACTGCTAACCAGAAGTCTGGTGGTTCAAACCCACCAGCCACTCCTTGGAAGGAAGATTGGGCAATCTACTTCCGCAAAGATTTACCAGCTCAGAAACCCAAGGAAGGATCGCTATGAGTCGCATCGACTTGACAGCAGTGAGTTTGTTCTTTTTTGTTTGCCTTAATACTAGATTGACAACTGGCTTCTAAGAGTTCCTAATATTATGTTAGGTTGTACTATTCATAAAGCCAAAGTGATTTAGTATCTGTCATGACCACTTGTATATTTAGCTTCCATAAATGAGTTGTTCAGCAGCATTTGTGAGAAGTCCAATTGACATAATGGGGTCCTTCCAAATCATTGGAGCTCTGATGGTGTAGTGCCTAAGGCACTTGACTGCTAACCAGAAGGCTGGTGGTTCAAATCCACCAGCTACTCCTCAGAAGGAAGGATGGGCAATCTACTTCCATAGTGATATTGCCTCAGAAACCCAAGAAGTGGTCGCTATGAGTCAGATCTGACTTGATGGCAATGGGTTTTTGGTTTTTTGGTCCAAATCATTCATTTAAAAAATGACTTTTTCAACATTTACTTTGGATGCTCTATTTTAATTCTGTGTTTAACTGGCCATTTCCTTGACCAACTGTAAATTTTCATAGAGGCAGGAGCCATGTCTATTTTGTCCATCTTTGAATCCCTGGTGTCCTTATGGACTCTAATCCTATATCACCTGGCACCATGTTAAGGGCTTCCTCAAGAATACTAAGCATCATGAAGATGGTATGAGACCAGACAATTTTTCAGTGTTTTGTTCTGTTGTACATGGGGTCTCCTTAAGTCAGAGTCAACTTGATGGCATCTAACAACAGGGGTTTCTAACTGAAATATCTACCAGAGCCAGACAGATAATAACTGAAGTGGATTGAGTATTATGTATTAAACATAGAAGCATATTATTCATGTTCACAAAATTTTATCTTTGCCTTTTATCTTTACTCTTTCTACTTTTGATAGAGATAGCGGTACAGAGAAATATTTGTCCATTTTAAGAAAAACTGCTACGCAGGCACAATGATAAATAGTAACTGGCACTCAGCTGCTACGTCTACAAAGTTAAAGGGAGGGGTGGGGCCTATGGCCAACTGGAGAACCCAGGCACCACGTAAAGGCATCTGTCACTGCTTGGCGTTAGCTATTTGGTCCCATAAAGGGATGTGGGATCAATTATCCCAGATCTTCCCATTTCTTCAATGCAGAAATCTGGATTTTATGTTTTAAAAATCCTTGTTCAAGTTTATAAAGGAAAAAAAAAAAAAAAACTGTGTATGCAAAAAAAAAAGAAAAGAAAAGAAACACCACCACAAACATGTTTGCGTATTTCTCCTGTGGGGGAAAGCACCATATTTTCACTTCTGGTGTAGTGGAGAAGAGCTTAGCTCTGGAGTTGGACATTCTAGGGGTTCAAGTTCTGGTTCCCCTATTACCAGCTGTGTGACCTGCCTAAACCTCAACTTCCCTATTTGTAAGTTAGAATAATAGTAGTACCTCCCCATAGAGTTGTGAGAATTAAATGAGATAGTGCAGATAAAGTGGTGAACACAGTGACTAGTGCACGGTGATTGTTAGTTTTCATTGTGTCAGCTCTGAATTCTGACTCATTGTGACATCATGAACAGCAGAGTAAGATGTTGCCCTACCCTGTCGGTCTTCATGATCATTGCTACTGTTATGATTCTGAGCACGTGTCCACCTAGGACCAGATACTACTGTAATACCCTTCTTTGTCTGTTGATCCAGAGGCATGAGGAAGCCAAAATGGCCAAGTGGCATTCTTAACTTCAAGTTCAATGCAATCAGTATTGTGTCTCCAGGTGGGCGTGTTCCTCCCTTTGGAACTAAGGTCTCCAGACCCGCAGAGCATAGGGAAGCAGGGACAGGAAGCAAAAATTTTTTGAGTGGGTCACTAGGGGTAATAGTGAGTGGTACCACTCCTGTTTCCACCCCTTGGTTCCTGGACCCGTGAACAATGGCTATTGGAGAAACAGCACCATATATTGCGTGCTAGTTTAGAGCATATACAGCCTTCTGGAGAACGTTGCCCCAGCCTTTCAAGGTATTGCCACCTAGATGGCACTGTAATTGTGATTTCAGTAGGCCATTCCATCGTTCTATCAAGCCAGCTGCTTCAGGATGATGGGGAACATGGAAGACCAGTGAATTCCATGAGCATAAGCCCATTGCTGCGAAATGAGTCCCTTGATCTGAAACAATGCTGTGTGGGATACCACATATCACAGGTTGTTAATGAGTCTTCCTTCAATCTTGATGTCATGTTCTTCTTCATATAGTCCAGCTTCTCGGATTATTTGCTCAGAATACAGATTGAATAAGTATGATGAAAGGATGCAACCCTGATACACTCCCTTCCTGATTTTAAAGCAGGTAGTATCCCCTTGTTCTGTTGTAATGACATCCTCCTTTTCTATGTACAGGTTCCTCATGAGCACAATCAAGTGTTCTGGAATTCCCATTCTTCTCAATGTTATCCATAATTTGTTATGATCCACACAGTAGAATGCTTTTGCATTGTCAATAAAACAGATGAACATCTTTCTGGTATTCTTTGCTTTCAGCCAATATCTATCTAACATCACTGATGATATCCCTCATTCCATGTCCTCTTCTGAATCCAGCTTGCATTTCTGGAAGTTTCTGTCAATATACTCCTGCAACTGTTTTTTACTATCTTCAGCAATACTTTACTTGTGTGTGAAAATAACGATATTGTCCAATAATTTTCACATTCTATGGGATCATCTTTCTTTGGAATGGGTACAAATATGGATCTGTTCCAGTCAGTTGGCCAGGTAGCTATCTTCTAAATTTCTTGGCACAGACAGGTAAGTGTCTGCAGCACAGCATCCGTTTGTTGAAACATCTCAATAGGTATTCTGTCAATTCCTGGAGTCTTGTTCTTTGCCAATTCCTTACATTCAGCTTCAACTTCTTCCATCAATTCCATTGATTCTTGATCATATGCCACCTCCTGAAATAGATGAACATCGAGCAATTCTTTTTGGTTCAGTGACTCTGTGTATTCCTTCCATCATCTTTTGATGTTTCATGCATCAGTCAGTATTTTACCCATAGAATCTTTCAATATTGTAACTCAAGGCTTGATTTTTTTCTCAGTTCTTTCAGCTTGAGAAATGCTGACTGTGTTCCTCCCTTTTCATTTTCTAATTCCAGGTCTTTGCATATTTCATTATAATTGACTTTGTCTTCTTGAGTTGCTCTTTGAAATCTTCTATTCAGCTCTGTTATCTTGTCATTTCTTCCATTTGCTTTAGCTCCTCTCCATTCAAGAGCAAGTTTCAAAGTCTCTTCTGATATCCATTTTGGTCTTTTCTTCCTTTCCTATCTTTTAAATGACTTTTTGCTTTCTTCATGTAGGATTTTTTAAAAAAATTTATTTAATTGAGGTTTTGGTGAAAATATACACAACAATTTAAGGTCTCATTAGACAATTTCTACACAAAATATTTGGCAACATTAGTTAAATTTATGATAATGTGTTAACATTCTATTTATTTTTTGTTTTAATTTTATTGTGATTTGGGTGAAAGTTTACAGAGCAAATTCATTTTCAATACAGCAGTTCATGCACATTTTGTTTCATGACATTGACTGCAATTCCTCACAATGTACCAGCTCTCTTCCCCCTTCCTCTCTGTAGTTACCTCTTTTCTGTGTCCTTCCCTCCCATGCCCCTTGAACTGTCTCCCTATGCAAACACTGCCCTTCTATTCTCCCATGATTGATCACTCCAAGTAGTGTAAATCTACCTGATGTAAATGTTTAGACCATATGCCTGTCTATTATTTGGCTGGAAGCCACAGGAGTGAGTTCAATTCCAGACCTGAAGGTTAGCTAGGGGCTATAGTCTCAGGGGTCTCACTAGGCTCTATCAGACCAGCGAACCTGGTCTTTTTTTTTTTTTTTTTTTAATGATTTTTAGTTTTGTTCCACATTGTTCTGCCACTCTATGCAGGATATCTTGCACCAATCCCCCTCCAAGTGGTTGACAGTGGTGGCCAGGCACCATGTAGTTCTTCTGGTCTCATGGTCATATGGGCTGAGGATCACATGGTCTACCAGTCTCTTGGACTAATTGTTTCCATGAGTCTTTGGTTTTCTTCATTATTCTTTGCTCTGGATGAGGACAGACCCATCATTGCATCTAGATGGCTGCTTGCAAGCTTTTAAGATCCCAGTCAGTACTCACTAAAGTAGGATGTAGAACAATGGTCTTGTGTAGTATGTTATGCCAATTGAACTTGATGTATCTTGCGACCATGGTCCCGAGCCCATAGGTCCAACTACTCACTCCCTCCAGATTACTGGCTGTGGCCAAGAAGTCACCACAATCTTGTCCTTTGTCAGCCTACTCATGTGTGATGATTTTGATATCATCTCACAATTCCTCCAGTTTTTAGTGATTGGTGTTCAGTGCAACAAATCTATTCTAAATTCAAGTGAGATATAATCAAGGCCATATTTTGGCTCTCATAGACAAGGTTGGGCAAT
>NW_006921840.1:4245974-4250275 GCF_000298275.1 Orycteropus afer afer | reverse complement strand
CATGCAATCTCTGGTGTCATGTCTATCACCAAAGCCATATTTTCCAACTACTGGTGATTCTTCTTTGTTTCCAATTTTCACATTCCATTCACCATTAATAATCAATACATCTTGATTGCATGTTTGGTCAATTTCAGACTGCATAATGTGGTAAAAGTCTTCAGTTTCCTTGTATTTGGCTTTGGTGGTTGGTGCGTAAATTTGAATAATGGTAGTATTAGCTGGTCTTCCTTGTAGGTGTGTGGATATTATCCTGTCACAGCATTGTACTTCAGGACAGATCTTGAAACATCCTTTGTGATGATGAATGCCACACCATTCCTCTTCAAATTGTCATTCTCGACATAGTAGATCACATGGTTATCTGATTCAAAATGGCCAAACCAGTCCATTTCAGCTCACTAACACCTAGAATATAAATTTCATTTTTGACAATTTCCAATTTTCCTAGATTCATACTTTGTACATTCCATATTTCATATATTAATGGATATTTGCAGCTATTTCTCCTGAATTTGAATCATGCCACGTTAGCAAATGGAGGACCTGAAAGCTTTACTTTATCCGTATCATTAAGGTTGGTTCAACTTGTATTTTGAGTGCCTTCCAATCTAAAGGGCTGGTCTTCCTGGACTGTACTGGACAATGTTTCAGGGCTATTCATAAAGTTGTCCAGTAATGTATCAGACAGTGTTTCTCTGCTATTCATAAGGTTTCCCTGGCAAATTTTTTGAGAAGTGGATGGCCTCTTCCTTCTTCCTAGTCTGTCTCAGACTGTAAGCTGCATTGAAACCTGTGCACTATGTGCAACCTTGCAGGCATTTAAAACACCAGTGGCACAGCCACCAGCCTCACAGCAATACACAAGCCACCACAGTACAACACACTGACAGACAAGTTCATCTCCCTCAGTTGTTCGAAACCTCTCCACCCTCCCCTTACCCGGATCCTGCCACCATGGGCCCTGGCTTCCCTCCTCCTTCCTGCCTTTGGGTAGGGACTGTCTCCCTCCCCTTACTTGGATCCTTCCGCCTTGTAAGCTCTGGCTTTCTCTCCTTCTTGCCTGTTGGGTGGGAGATGTCTCCCTCCCCTTACTTGGATCCTTCCACCTTGTTGGCCCTGACTTTCCCTCCTTCCTGCTTTTGGGTGGGAGCTTGTTGTTATTGTGCACATTATATGCCTGTCTTGTTTGACTAAAAGTTGAGCCACAGGAATGAGATCCAGGATTGAAAGGTATCTAACTCAGGGCCATAGTCTCAGGAGTTCCATTGGTCTCTCTTAGACCGGTAAGCCTGATTGTTTCCATGATTTTGAATTTTGTCCTACGTTTTTCTCCCACTCTATCCAGGACCTCTTATTGTGATCTCTTTCAGAGTGGTCAGCAGTGGTACCTAGGCACCATCTAGTTTTTCTAGTTTCAGGGTGGTGGAGGCTGGGGTTCATGTGGTCCATTAGTCCTCTGAACTAATTGTCACCTTGTATCCTTGATTTTCTTCTCTCTTCTTTGCTTTACATGGAGAGAGACCAATAGTTGCACCTTAGATGACCACTTACCGCAGTTGGTACTCACCAAAGCAGGATATAGAACATTGTCTTTGTGGACATGTTATGTCAATTGGCCTTGATATAGTCCTTAACCCCAACCCGGCATCTGATTCCCTCAAGGTTTTTGGTTATGGCTAAGAAGTTTTCATAGTTTTGTTCCCAGTATGCTCTTCTACATTCATGGTACACTTACAGCACACATAAATTCTTCTGTAGAAATAGCCTCTGTCAAACCTATATGTATGTATTCATAGGTGTAGTCCCATACCTGTTCAGCTTGCATGTCTATCTATATATCTACTCATAGATAATTGTTATTACTGTTATTGCAGGATTGTGTATGTAATAGTATTTACCTTTGTTACCTTTGACTCTTGTGTTCCTCCCAGTGTCTTCCTTTGCCTTGATCATTTTGTGCTGACCTTCTTCTTCTATATTGCCTTTCCCTTCACACAAGTCTATATGTGTTTACCCTCTAGTTAGCCATTTACCCTACTTTCCCCTCCCACCTCTGGCAAACTTCAAAGAATCTCTCTTTCTGTGTGTACAGTTTTTCTTGACTTTTTACAACAGTGGTCTCATACAATATTTGTCCTTTTGTTATTGACTAATTTCACTTAGCACAATGTCCTGTACATTCATCCATGTTATGAACTGTTTTAAAAACTCATCATTATTCTTCAATGTTGCATAGTATTTTATTATGTGCATTTACCATAGCTTGTTTATGCATTCTTCTGTTGACAGGAATGTAGGTTGTTTCCATCTTTTTGCTATTATGAATAATGCTGTGATGAACATGGGTGTGCATATATCTGTTTGTGCCATGACTCTTATTTCTCTAATATCTATATCTAGTAGTGGGATTGCTGGATCATATGGTATTCTGTTTCCAACTTTTTAAGGAAGCACCATATGGTTTTCCACAGTGGTAGCACTATTTTATAGTCCCACTAACAGTGTATTTGTTATTGCTAGCAAAATAGATTATATGATTGTCTGAATCAAAATGCCAATACCAGTCCATTTCAGCTCACTAATGTGATGTACTTCCTCCAAAACAGATTTGTTCATTCTTCTAGTAGTCCCTGGTACCTTCAATATTCCTTGCCAACATCACAATTCAAAAACATTAAATCTTCAGAATGTTCTTTAGAAGCAAGAATGGCCAGATTTTGTCTCTCAAACTTCAGTCATATTGTCAGAATGCACCAGTTCTTGAAGAAGGATATCATGCTAGGTAAAGTAGAGGGTCAGCAAAAAAGGGAAAGACTCAATTAGATGGATTAATATAGTGGCTGCAACGATGGGCTCAAGCATATAGCAAGGATTGTGAGGGTGATGCAGGGCCAGGCAATGTTTCAATCTGTTGTACACAGAGTCACTATGAGTTGGAACTGACTTGATGGCACTTGACAACATAATAATAACAAGACCAGCAATGTATGAGGGCTTCAGTCTCTCCACATTTTCACCAGCATTTGCTGTGTTCTGGTTTTTCTGGATATGCTATTAATGCAGGGGTAAGATGACATCCCATTGTTTTGATTTGCCTCTCTCTAATGGCTAATGATCTCAAGCATTTCTTCATGTGTTTGTTTGCTGCCTGAATATCTTCTTTGGTGAAGTATCAGTTCATGTCCTCTGGTCATTTTTTAATTAGATTGTTTGTCTTTTTGATGTTGAGGTGTTGAAGTTTTCTATAAATTTTAGACTTCAGCCCCTTGTTAGATATGTCGTTGGGAAATATCTTTTCCCAATCTGTAGGTTCATTTTTACTCTTTTGGAGAAGACATTTAAAGCACATAAGAATTTAATTTTTAGAAGGTTCCAGTCATGTAGTTTATTTTCCGCAGTTTGTGCATTTTTTGGTTATATTTGATAATCTAATTATGCCAGAAATTAGGGGCCCTAAGTTTTCTCCTTATCATTAAGGTTTGTTCTACTCTGATGAGGCAGCCCTAAGTTTGTGGCCAAGGACCACAGGAGTGGCAGGAACCAGGTAAGGGGCAGAGGCAGGCAGGCCCCAGCCCCCAGAGCCAGGAGAGGGAGGGAGCAGCCAGGGACCAGCAGGATCCAGGTAGGAATTAGGTAAGGGGAGGGAACAGAGGTTTCCAACAGCTGAGGGAGACAAACTTGTCTGTCAGTTTGTTGTCCTGTGGAGCTTGCATGTTGCTGTGAGGCTTGAGGCTGTGCCACCAGTGTTTCAAATGCCAGCAGTGTTGCAGACGGTGCACAGATTTCAATGAGCTTACAAACTGAGACAGACTAGGAAGAAGGAAGAGGCCATCCACTTCTCAAACAATTGGCCAGGGAATACCTTGTGAATAGCAGAGAAACACTGTCTGATACATTACTAGACAACTTTATGAATAGCTTGTAAACATTGTCCAACACAGTGCAGGAAGAGGAGCCCCTTGGGTCAGAGTGCACTCAAAATAGGACTGGGAAAGAGCTGCCTCATGAGAGTAGAACCAAACTTAATGATATGGATAAAGTAAGTCTTTCAGGACCTCCATGTGCTGATGTGGCATGACTCAAATTGAGGAGAAACAACTGTAAACATCCATTAATATCAGAACATGGAATGTACGAAGTATGAATCTAGGAAAACTGGAAGTTGTCAAAACTGAAATGGAATGTATAAAGATTAATATCCTAGGCATTGTTGTTGTTTGCCATCGAGTCGGCCCCGACTCATAGTGACCCCTCCTTGGGTTTCCAAGGCAGTATCACTACGGAAGTAGGAATGCCCA
>NW_006921840.1:4228039-4230127 GCF_000298275.1 Orycteropus afer afer | reverse complement strand
GTTCCTATTCAGACTCAATCAAGTGATAGGCCATCCTGAGTCTAGTTTCTCCAAGTGCCCCAGCACTGGCCTTTTGCCTAGTATGGGCCCTCAGCCCAAATGACTAGTGTTTACCAGTGGTGAGTTGTGTCATTCCCATTCTCTGTCTCCCTCCTTGGTCTGTGGCTGTCTCTGCACTGGAAGTCTGTCTCGTTTCCCTGCACTTTACTCTCCCAGCTCCAGCATGTTTTCTGCTCATCTAAATTCCCTCCAGATCTGTCTATACTGTGTCTTTGTTGCCATATGGAATCCGTGAAGTTGTTTCCTCCTCATTTGCATATGATGCCTCTGTGCCTGAAAATGGTCATGCTACAGGAAGATGGGGCAATCTACTTCCGTAGTGATACTGCCTTGAAAAGCCAAGGAGGGGTCGCTATGAGTCGGGTCCGACTCGACAGCACATAACAACAACAACAACACAGCAGGCCCTGCCTTCTTCTCTCTACCCAGTCACTGTCCTCACTCTCCCATTCCAAGCAGCACTCATTCTAATTCTTTATCCTCTCATTTGATGTTCAGAGTTCCAGGATCAATATTTGCATCTGTTTCACTTGGTTTTTCTGGGTCTCTGTTGCAGAGGGAATTGGAAGACTGTGTTAGCAGAACACTGTCTTGTCTGTGCCCCCAAATTTCTTCTATCTTGATTCTCCATTATCCTCAACATAGGACTTCCTCATGGCTCCATAAGGTTGCTTCAGCCCCTGCCATCCATCATGTCTGCATCCCAACTGCAGGAAAGGGAAAAGGAAAAAGTGGAGGGCATTATCTCTTTCATTTAAGGTCATGGACCAGAAATTGCCCACATCCCGTTAGCCACAACTTACTTGTATGACCTCACCTAGCTGCAAGGGAGGATGAAAAATAATATAGTCATTAATGGAATAGCTATGGGTCTGGCTAAGACTGAGATAATGTATTATAAAAGTAAGAAGAGGGGAATGGCTGTTAGGTGACAACTAGCCATGCAGTCACAGGGACAAAACCAGGTAACCAGGACCCCATATAGAATTTTGTCTTGATAGGGCTTATTTTTCTTTGAATGTACTCTCCATTGTATACACATCAATAATTTTACCAGTTTTCTGTACTCTCTAAGCACACTGGTGCATCTAACATGAACATTTGGGTGATTCTTAGCAGACAAACTAAAAGTTCAATGGATGACAAAGTCAAGCTATATTCCTACTCCTGCTTATGTTATAAGCAGAAAGCAATTAAGATATTGGCACAAAAGAGCCCAAGGAAGCATATAAGCTTGATGTTTATTTTGGGCTGGGTTCTCTAGAGAAGCAAAACCAATGAAGTTTACACACACATATACATATATTTGTGTATAAATGCATCAGCTCTGGTGGTATAGTGCTTAGGGCATTTGACTGCTAACGGGAAGGCTGGTGATTCAAACCCACCAGCCACTCCTTGTAAGGAAGGTTGGGCAATCTACTTCCTTAGTGACACTGCCTTGGAAACCCAAGGAGGGGTTGCTATGAGTCAGATCTGACTCCATTACAGTGAGGTGTTTTTATTTTTATGTATATATGTAGGAGCGCTGCTGGTGTAGTGACTAAGGTGTTTGACTGCTAACCAGAAGGCTGGTGGTATAAACTCACCAGCCACTCCTTGGAGGGAAGATTGGGCAATCTGCTTCCATAGTGATACTGCCTCGGAAACTCAAGGAGGGATCACTGTGAGTCAGATCTGACTCGACGGCAGTGAGTTTGGTTTGGTTTTTGGTATATGTATATATACATACATATCTATATATAATCTACTTCCATAGTGATACTGCCTTGGAAACCCAAGGAGGGGTCGCTATGAGTTGGGTCCAACTCGAGGGCACAAAAAAAACAACAACAATATTCATATATATGTGTATATATATACATATATGAGTGTGTATACGTATATGCATATATTGTTAGGTGCCGTCAAGTCACCTCCAACTCATAGCAACCCTATTCACAACAGAATGAAACACTGTCCAGTCCTGTGCCAGGCTCACAATCCTTGCTATACCCGAGCCCATCATTGCAACGACTGTGTCAATCC
>NW_006921840.1:4219346-4227535 GCF_000298275.1 Orycteropus afer afer | reverse complement strand
TAGTCTTTAATTTTCACCAGCAAGTACTTCAAGTCATCCTCACTTTCAGCAAGCAAAATTGTGTCATCTACATATTGCAGGTTGTTAATGAGTCTTCCTCCAATCCTCACATTCTTCTTCATATAGTCCAGCTTCTTGGATTATTTGCTCAGGATACAGGCTGAATAAGTATCGTGAAAGCATGCAACCCTGACCCACTCCCTCCTGATTTTAAACCATGTGGTATCCCCTTGCTCTGTTTGAACAACAGCCTCCTGGTCTATGTAGAGGTTCCTCATGAGCACAATTAAGTGTTCCAGAATTCCTATTCTTCTCAATGTTGTCCATAATTTGTTATGATTCACACAATCCAATGCTTTTGCATAGTCAATAAAACACAAGTAAACATCTTTCTGGAATTCTTTTCCTTCAGCCAACATCCATCTGACATCAGCTATGATATCCCTCATTCCACGTCCTTTTCTGAATCCAGCTTGCATTTCTGGAAGTTCTCTGTCTATATGCTGCTACAACTGTTTTTTAATTATCTTCAGCAAGATTTTACTTGTGTGTGATATTAATGATACTGTTTGATAATTTCCACATTCTGTGAGATCACCTTTCTTTTGAATGGGTACAAATATGCATCTGTTCCAGTCAGTTGGCCAGGTAGCTGTCCAAACCTCCCGGCATAGCCGAGTGAATGCCTCCCATGTGGTATCCATTTGTTGGAATATCTCATTGGATATTCCATCAATTCCTGGAGCCTTGTTCTTCACCAATTCCTTCAGTGCAGCTTAGACTTTTCCCTTCAATACCGTTGGCTCTTGATCATGATGAGGCCCTGAAAACTTTACTCCTTCCACATCACTATAGTTGGCTCTACTCTGAGGAGGCAGCTCTTCCCCAGTCATATTTTGAGTGCATTCTGACCTGAGCAGCTCACCTTCCGGCACTTTATTGGACATTGTTTCAGGGCTATTCATAAAGTTTTCCAGTAATATATCAGAGTGTTTCACTGTTATTCATAAGGTTTTCACTGGCCCATTCTTTGAGAATTAGATGGCCCCTTCCTTCTTCCAAATCTGTCTTAGTCTGGAAGCTCTGCTGAAACCTGTCCACCCCCAGTGACCCTGCTGGTATTTGAAATACAGGTGGCATAGCCTCCAGCCTCACAGCAACACACAGGCCACCACAGTACAACAGACAGACAAGTGGTGGATATATGTATGTGTGTATATACTTATATATATGAATGTATGTATAAGTACATATATGTATATAAGTATACATATACATGTGTATGTATATGTACATATATGTATATATAAATGTGTGTACATGTATTATGTGACTATATATGTATATATAAACATATATGTATATATGTTTGTGTTTATATATATATATATATATACACACACATGCACACACACACACACACACATACATACATACATATATGATTTGTCTCAAGGAAATGCCTCATGCAGTTGTAGAGGCTGGCAAGTACCAAGTCCTTGAGTCGAAGGTCAAGCTGGAGGCCTCTCTTGATTCACACACCTGCAAGAAAACCAAACCAAACTCTCTGCCATCAAGTCAATTCTGACTCATAGCAACCTCCATTGCATTTCTGAGGTGGTCAACCTTTGTAGAAGTAGATTGCCCCATATTCCTTCCTCAGAGCAGCTGGTGGGTTTGAACCAACAGCCTTCCGGTTAGCAGTCAAATGTCTTAGACACTGCACCAGCAGAGCTCTTTCAGCTGCAGGGGCTGACAAACCCAGGATTGGCCAGCAATATGTCAGACTGCTAGTTTGAGGCTGACTTATCCAAGACTGGCAGGTAAAATGGCAGGCTATTGGTTCAGAGATTGCAAAGGCAAGAATCCCAAGATTTGCAGGCAATATGGCAGACAATTGGTTCAAGTCCTGATGATGATGAGTTAGATGCAGGATTCCAAGAAAACAAGTCCTTTCCCAGAACCTTTCCATGTATACTGGAATCTGGCCACATCCAGAAGGAAGCTCCCTTTCAATTGATTGACTGCTTAGAGCAGATCTCATCATGGAGATGATTACCTTCTATCAGATCTCATCATGGGGAATGACAGCATCATAACTGATAAGCTACTTAGAATCATTGCCCAGCCCAGTGGACACACAACCTTAACTATCACAATGCTTCTACAGTATATCACACAAGATTTCAATGGATTTAGTCCTTTTCTATCTGCAATTCAGTAAATTCACTTGGAAATGGGATGGATTTGCATCTACACAACAGTAGA
This sequence comes from Orycteropus afer afer, assembly GCF_000298275.1. NCBI lineage: Eukaryota > Metazoa > Chordata > Mammalia > Tubulidentata > Orycteropodidae > Orycteropus > Orycteropus afer. Next base: position 4,225,267 of record NW_006921840.1, on the reverse strand, counting down.
AACAGTAGGATCACTTCTTATTTCATAGGCCCCCACTTGCGATATTCAAGCTCCTTTGTTTGGCCTCAAAAATGATACAATAATACATTCTTGATACAGAGTACACCCGTTGGGCAAGTTGAAAGCCTGAAACTATTTCTTCACCCTGTTTACTCTGGTCTGAACAACTGGTTTAGGTTACATCAGAGTTTGTAGTATTGTTATCAGTGTGGAAGAAACTACCAGCTCATAGAATTGAACTATTTCAGTTATGATTAATATGATCACTATGATCAATACAAGGCCTACTTAATGGCCCACAAGTGTAATACTCTGTATAAGTTCACATCCAAGCTCAATGGAGCAAGTTGGATGTTATAAAAGTATAGGCTATGTCAATACAACCTTAAACCCACTGTTAATTTAATAATCCAGTAGACAGAAATCTATTAAATTAGTTGTTTAGAAAATTAAATTGTATAGGCAATGAAGCAAAATAACTAATTTTTTTTTTTTTTTACTCAGTACCTAATTAACTGGACCTTGTGAAGACACAAGCAAGCAGAACTATAAAATACAGTAAGCTCAAAAAGTCATCATGTCCAGTCGCTTATCTGTGGTCAAGTTAGTACTTAGCCTGTTTTTAGCAAATTTGAGTAACGAGAATTGAACCATCTTCCTCTGAAGTCTGTTCCAGGGTTCAATTAGAAATGTTTTTGTACTCATAACCACCCTTGGATTGCAATCTCAGCCTATTTCCTATAATTTGCTCCTCCACAGAGATGGAAAACAGCTGGCCATTTTTCTTATGTTCAAATTCAGACTCAGTCTTCTTTTCCACGTTAAGTAACTCAAACTCCTTTTCCCAATTTTCAGGACACTCTATTTTCCAGCTATTGTGTTTTTCTATGGATTTCTCCATATTGATTTTGAAATGAGAAGCCCTAAACTGAGTAGTTTAGAATGGCCATGATCAGTCTGATTAATGCTGGTAGATTCTATCTCAATCTTTGCACCTCACAGTCTCAACCATAGACCATATTTAAATTTCACTCCTTATTGCCACTCCTCGGAAGGAAGGTTGGGCAATCTACTTCCGGAGTGATACTGCCTCGGAAACCCAAGGAGGGGTCGCTATGAGTTGGGTCCGACTCGATGGCACATAACAACAACAACATTGACCTCCAGATGGCATCTGTGACCCTGAATCCTCACTACTTTTTCCCCAGGTAAGGATTTCATTCTGGTTTTGGAAAATGACTTCTCTTGTTTGTTGAGGTTACCTAGAACATGACTGCCTTACTCCAAGTTGTTAAAACATCCATAGAATTTCATGTCTTCTGTGAACAATAAACATATGCTGAGTGACCCTAGTGCAGACAAAGACCTTTAACAGCATTAAGGATCCATGAACTAACATATACACCATCAAGGACTATTTATCCTCAATGAATGCTTCAGAAAGATCTCTGGTCATGTAGTGGTTAAGGCATTTGGCTGTTAACCAAAAAGTTGGTGGTTCAAACCCACCAGCCGGTCTGTGGAAGAAAGATACAGTGATGTGCTTTCATAAATATTTACAGCCTTGGAAACCCAGTGGAGGTCACTGTGAGTCAGAATCGACTCTATGGCAGTGAGTTTGGTTTGGTTTGGATGCTTCAGACCATAAACAACTCCACATATGCAATTATGTTCACTTGGCTGATTGACTAGATACAGTAGAAGGAGCCACAAAAATCAAGCTTTGGTCCAGACCAAGGTTTCTTAACCTCAACACTACTGACATTGTGGGTCAGATAATTCTTTGTTGTGTGTGCTACTCTGCCTTGTAGCATATTTAGCAGCATCTCTGGCTTCTACCCACTAAATGCCAGTAATACCACTCCCTAACTGTTACAACCAAAAATGTCTCCACACCAAAACCAAACTCACTGCTGTGGAGTCGTTTCTGACTCCAGACATTGCCAAATGTCCACTGGAGGCAAAATCACCCTTGGTTGAGAACCACTGTTTCAAATATACGACTTTCCTCTAAACTTGTCTTTCTGGACAAAAACTAGATTGGTTCAAGAAAATTTGCTCTTCACAAAACCTTATTCTTCACTACCCAGCATCCCAAGGGACTGTTGGACTAAGCCCTCGCCATAACACTAAGGAGCTTTTCCATAACATCTAATTTCATCCATTCAGATCAGCATTTTTGTTGTTATTTGCCTAGTTGCCATCAAGTTGGCTCCAATTCATGGAGATCCCATGCTGAACAGAACAAAATGTTGCCCAGCCTGTGCCATCTCCATGGTTGTTGGTATGCTCAATTTCATTGTGGCTGCAGTGCATTTTGAGTGGCTTCCAACCCAGGAGGCTCATCTTCCAGCACTACATCGGACAATATTCTATTGTGCTCCATAGAGCTTTCATTGGCTAATTTTAGGAAGTAGATTTCCAGCCTTTTCTTCCTCATCTGTGTTAGTCTGGAAACTGCTGAAACCTGTCCAACATGAGTGACCCTACTGGTATTTGAAATTCTGGTGGCATAGCTTTTAGCATTATAGCAACACACAAACCACCACAGTATGACAGAATGATAGATAGGCAGTGGAGATCAATATTGTCACCCCTGTTTTACTGATAAAGAGTGGCTGGGCTATGAATTCAGTACCACATAGCTACCATATTTGAACCCAGATCAACCTGAATCCAAAGTTTACTCTTCTCATCATCCAGTATAGTCTCTTTTCTAGATGGGCAGATGATTTGTTATTATTGACATCATCCTTTCTCCTTTTAAAAGATGGATGTTTCAACTTTTCTTCAAATAAAATCTACCTCTGGTCTTCTGAGGTGGACAGGAGGGAAACCCTGGGTAAGGAATCCACTGCCAGGGTCAACCTAAGCAGATTTGGGTTTATTTTATTAATGGAGATGGCAATCCCCTAATGCATCTTTAAAAGGCTGTTCCTTTTTCCTTTTTTTCAGCCTTGAGAGTTTCACTTCCCCCTGGCTTTATCTCTATTCACCCCACATTGACATCCAGTACCACTTGGCCTGCTCACTGGGGTGCAGTGCCTTGTAGATTCCTCCTTCATCTGTGTTTCACCCCATCAACATTGGGGAATTATATTTGTTGTTGTTAGCTGCTATCTGTTAGCTGCTGTTGAGTTGGCCCTGACTTATGGTGACCTCAAGCACAACAGAATGAAATGTTGCCCAGTCCTGCACCATTCCCATGATTGTTTGCACATTGAACTATTTCTAGTTCATCTTAGTCTGGTAGCTCTATTGAAATTTTCTTAGCATCATAGCAACACATAAGTCTCTACTGATAGGGGAATGGTGGCTGTGCTTGAAGTGCATTGGCTGGGAATTGAACCCAGGTCTCCTTCATGGAAAGTGAGAATTCTGTAACTGAACCACCACTGCCCACTACATTTGCATAAGGTTTTATATTTTCAAACCTACTTCCCATACACTGCCATATTTGACTCCTGTGAGGGAGCTTGAGTGATGGTATTATGGAGATGAAGAAAATGGAGATTGGGGGAGGCACCAAGCCATTCCAGCTGGTCAGTGGCAGGGGAAGGGCTTTAAGTTGGATCAACCTACTGACCTCACTTCCAGAGCTCCTTCACAAAGGACAGTGTTTTGGTTAGATGCTCATAGTCATGTTTGTTTGTTTGTTTTTTTTAAATAAAGTCTCTGTGCTTATGTAGTTGTTCACTCTCTCATTATCCTCCACATTCCTCTGAGGGGGCCAGTTCCCTCAGTTCCCTGGGTCCTCTCTTATTTTACAGTTAGGACTGGTATTTGTTTTTGTCATCACACAAGAAGGCTTTTGCTAACTACATCATCATTTTCTTGCTTCAGGGGTGTCTATCACCTTCCTTAAAAGAAATTTATTTCTTTATAGAGGCACCCCCAGGTCTAAGGATAGCCTATTTAAGCTGCATCCTTTCCATGCAAATAATCTCTACTGTCAGGCAGCACTAGAAACTCCCTTTCACCCTGCTGGCTGCAGCCACAAGGGGTTTCCTTCCTCTTCTTTCTTTTGCTGCATGTCTAGCCCCACCCCAGCTCAGTGAGAACACCTCCTGGAGCCCCAAAGTTACTCCTCATCCAGCCAGTCTCCTCTCTGCATTGCACCCACCTATCTCACTGGACTGAAGGGAAAACTTGGTGAAACACTGCATGTGAGCTCAAAGCCCTGACACAACCAACCAGGGTATTATGATGAATTTAGTGTATGATGTGAATAGGGCATCCTGTTTGCTCAGATCTTTTGTCCATCTTTTTTTTTTTTTTTTTTTTTCCCACTTGCCAAAGCCCTGAGTTTGTGGGAATATTCTTTCCTGCAGCTTATTTTCTTTATCTCATGGATTTCTCTCTTTTCTTCCTTAGGACCTTGAATGTTATTTTGTGGTTATTTCTTTTGAAGTTCCTGGACACATTTTCTCAAATATGGCCATGTTTAGGGGCTGAACAAGACTCAGAACAGAAGGAAGAATTGAAAATATAGGAAACAGAAAGGAGTGTTGAAAGAGCAAAATACTAGAGAAGATGAGAGAAAAAGTATGAAGATGTGTGTGGATATAAATACTTGGTGGGGGAGCATTTTAAAGCCCTAATTTTAGTGCAGTCAGATGATCAATGAGCTGAGACTGGGTGAGGCATTGGTTAGCCCAAAAGTTCTCAGGGACCCAGTGTCAGGTTGAGAGGGATTATATGTTGAGTGAAGATTGGAGATTAGGAGGACAGGTGTTGGAAGAGCAGGATTGTGAAGGAGTAGAACACACAAGTACAAACTGGTAATCAGTGAAATCCAGGCTGGGCTGGAAGGAAGTGAAACAAAAAACGTTAGTAAACTTGGATCAAGTCCTCAACAAGAAGGTCGAAAGTTTTATTTGTGGTCTGAAGCTTTATAATAAGAGTGTAAAGTTTCTGACAAAATGCTTCCAGGTGATGACAAGACCCAAGATGTAGGAATACAAGTGGCCTGCCAAAGGACAACAGAAGTGAGGGCTGCTGTACACAACTTACAATGTGGACATGCTATGCTCCCATGATCATGCCTGATGCCACACAAAATGGGTAAAACAATACAAGCTCTATCCCACAAATAAGTTCTGAATGATCTTGCTTCATATCCTGTCATTAACCCTCTCTCTCAGCCATAGATTCTACCAGCTTCACCTTTGCCCTACTTCCCTATTCAGATTTCTTACATGATTTTTATTCTACTGCCAAATAATAATTTTGAATATTCTCAACAAGGATCCCACTTTTATATCTTCGGTGTGGATGGCATCCACCACTCATCTGTCAGTTTGTCCTACTGTGGTGGGTTGCATGTTGCTATAAGGCTGGAGGCTATGCTACTGGTATTTTAAATACCAGCAGGATCACCCATAGAGGACAGGTTTCAGTGGAGCTTCCAGACTAAAACAGACTTGGAAGAAGGATGGGGCCATCCACTTCTGAAAAAATTGGCCACTGAAAACCTTATGAGTAGCAGTGAAATACTGTCTGATATAGTCGACATCAAAGAAGTGGATGGAGTAAAGTTTACGGTACCTCCATTTGCTGATGGGGCATGACTCAAAATGGGGAAAAACAGCTGCAAACATCCATTAATAATCAGAATGTGGGATGTATGAAGTATGAATCTAGGAAAAGTGGAAGTTGTCAAAAATAAACTGAAATGCAAAAAAAATCCTAGGCATTAGTGAGCTGAAATGGACTGGTTTTGGCCATTTGAATCAGACAATCACATGTTCTATTATGCAGGAATGACAAATTGAAGAAGAATGGTGTCACATTAATTGTCAAAAAGAACATTTCAAGATCTACCCTGAAGTACAATGATATCAGTGATAGGATAATATCCATATGCCTACAAGGAAAGCCAGTTAACACTGCTATCATTCTAATTTACTCACTAACCACTA
>NW_006921840.1:4215356-4218356 GCF_000298275.1 Orycteropus afer afer | reverse complement strand
GGTTCAAACCCACCAGCCACTCCTTGGAAGGAAAGTTGAGGAATCTACTTCCATAGTGATACTGCCTTGGAAACCCAAAGAGGGGTAGCTATGACCATACCTGACTCCATGGCAGTGGTTGTGTTTGTTTTGTTTGTTATGGGTAAAATATTGAATGATGCAGGAAACATCAAAAAAAGGTGAAAGGTGTTTTGGTTCTCTAGTACTTCTATAACAGACATACCACAAATATATGGCTTGAACAAACAGGAGTTTATTCTCTTACAATTTAAAAGTTTAGATGTCTGAGTTAAAATTGCCAGCGCTAGGGGTTGGGTGAAAGCCTCTTGAACTTGGGCTTAAGCTTTGCCTCTTTCTTCCAGCCCATTGAAGGTGGAGGCTTCTTTTAACTCAGGGAGCTTCTGGCTGCTGAGGCTGACAAACCCAAGGTCAACAAGTAAAATTGCACAGTCCCAAAATTATCAAACAACATGGCAGGCTACTGGTTCATGTCAGGAACAATCCTAAGATCAGCAGACAACATGGTGGGCTGCTGATTGAAGACTTGGCCAAATGCAGGTTCCAGATGTGCCAAAAAGCTCCCAGACCTTTCTCAAAGCTGTCTTCTTATATACTAGAAGCAGACTGCATCCCTAAGGCAGCTACTCAGCTGCCCAGCAGATTTCACTATGGAGTTGATTACCAGTCTCATCATGGGACATAAGTATATCCAGCTGCACAGCCACTCAAAACCAAGTCCAGCCAAGTTGACACACAACTTAACTACCACAGAAGGTATACACAGAGTCACTGTGCAAAAATAATTGGTCAATTGTTAACTATTTCATATAGATGGACTATATGAAGAAGAAAGTGACATCAGGATTGGAAGAAGACTCATTAACAACCTTCAAGAACCAATGGTATTTGTTTTAAGCTAGGTTCTCCAGTGAAGCAAAACCAGTAAAGCTTATATATAAAGAGAGAGAGAAAAAAGGTATCTTAGGAAAATGGCTCACACACTGACAGAAGCTGGCAAGTCCCAAGTTCTTGGATCAAATATCAAGCTGGAGGCTTTTTCCAACTCATGCAGCTGCAAGGGATGACAAGCTCAAGGTTGACAGACAGTATACTAGCTGTTGACTCCAATGAATGATGAATCCAGGATCTCCAGGCTGAATTGTGGATTGTTTGCTCATGGACAGTTGTAGGCAGCACAAGATCCAGATCCACAGAAGAGTGCCTCATTTTCCCAGGATGTCCATAAATATATTGGAAGCAGGCCACACCCCTAGGGAAACTCCCTTACAATGGATTGGCTGCTCAAAACATATACATCTGATCTCATCATGGGAATAACCTACATCACAACTACTTAAACTACTCGGAATTGTGGTCCAGCCAAGTTGACACACAACTCCAACTATCACAGTATTCAAGGAAGAAGTTGAAGCTACACTGAAGGAATTGGCAAAAAAAAAAAAAAACAAGGCTCCAGGAATTGATGGAATGCCCATTGAGATGTTTCAACAAATGGATGTGTGCTGGAGGCACTTACTTGTCTACGCCAAGTAATTTGGAAGAAAGCTACCTGGCCAACTGACTGGAAGAGATCCATATTTGTGCTCATTTCAAAGAAAGATGATTCAACAGAATGTGGAAATTATCAAACAATATCAATATCACATGGGAGAAAAATTTTGGTGAAGATAATTAAAAAATGGTTGCAGTAGTATATTGTCAGGGAACTTCCAGAAATGCAAGCTGGATTCAGAAGAGGGTACTGAATGAAGAATATCATTGCTGATGTCAGATGGATCTTGGCTGAAAGCAAAGAATACCAGAAAGATGTTTATGTATATTTTATTGACTGTGCAAAGTCATTAGATTGTGTGGATCATAACAAATTATGGATAGTGAAAAATGGGACTTTCAAAACACTTGTGCTTATGAGGAATCTGTATATAAACCAAGAGGCAGTCACTTAAACAGAACAAGGAAATAATGCATTGTTTAAAATCAGGAATGGTGTGTCTCAGAGTTGTATCCTTTCACCATACTTATTCAATATGTATGCTGAGAAAATAATCCAAGAAGTTGGACTATATGAAGAAGAAAGTGACATCAGGATTGGAGGAAGACTCATTAACAACCTTCAATATGAAGATGGCACAACCTTGCTTGCTGAAAGTGAAGATGACTTGAAGCACTTACTGGTGAAGATTATAGACTACAATCTTCAGAATGGATGACACCTCAACATAAGAAAGCAAAAATCTTCACAAATGGACCAATAAGCAACATCACGATACATGGGGAAAATATTGAAGTAGTCAAAGATTTCATTTTACTTGGATCCACAATAAACACCCACGCAAGCAGCAGTCAAGAAATCAGACGTCGTATTGCACTGGGCAAATCTGCTGCAAAAGACTTCTTTAAAGTGTTGAAGAGCAAGATGTTACTTTGAAGACTAAGGTGAGCCTAAACCAAGCAATGGCAAGCCATGGTATTTTCAATCACTTCATATGCATGTGAAAGCTGGACAATGAACAAGGAAGACCAAGGAAGAATTGATGCCTTTGAATTATTATGTTGGTGAAGAATACTGAAAATACAATGGACTGCCAAAAGAGAGAACAAATCTGTCCTAGAGGAAGTGCAGCCAGAGTGCTTTTTGGAAGCAAAAATGGCCAAACTTCATCTCACCTACTTTGGTCCTGTTGTCAGAAGATACCATTCCCTGTAGAAGGATATCATGCTTGGTAAAGTGGAGGGTCAGTGAAAAATGGGAAGACCCTCACCAAGATGGACTGACACAGTGGCTGCAATGATAGTCTCGAGTATAGCAAAGATTGTGAGAATGGCGCACGACCAGGCAGTGTTTTGTTCTCTTGTACGTAGGGTCACTATGAGTCTGAGCAGACCCAACAGCACCTAACAACAACAACGGCTAATTATCATAAACATTTCTTCATGTGTTTGTTAGCCACCTGAATGTCTTCTTTGGTGAAGTGTCTG
>NW_006921840.1:4212813-4214639 GCF_000298275.1 Orycteropus afer afer | reverse complement strand
GACAAACTGAGCTGTGAACTTTTGGCTGTCCTGAAGGGGTAGCCATTTGGAATATTTGCAAGTGGCATTCCAATCTGAGCAATAGGCTATGCTTGCTGAGGACATGGACAGCTGCACTGGCGTCTGATGACTAGAAAGGTGCGCTATTTGCCTTGTTATTCTTATACCACGCAGCCTCTTGGTGAATGGAGGTGTGGCCATCCCCCACCTCTACCCTCCTTCTGCTCTGGCAGGAATTCCATCCTGGTCTGTAAGCCCTGACAGAGCCTGGGTGCCCTGCCCCCCACCCAGTTTCATTTTTGTTTCTAAATTATTCTTTTTTCTTCCTCTTTTAATACTTTTTTCTCTTTCCCTTCTTCTCTGGTTCTTGTTTTTGTTTTGCTCTTGCCTTTTCCTGGTTTCATTGTTTTTTTTTTCTTTCTTTTCTTTTGGCTCTTCCCATTCCTTGTTTTCCTTTTTGCAGTTTTCTCACTTTTTCTTCACTATTCATTTACTCTTGCTCTTTTCTCTCATTCCTCCCTTACCAGATATTGTGGGTATTTTTTTTTCTCTTTATCTTTCTTCTGTCTTTTAAAAAAGTTGTAAAATATTTCTTCTCATTTATTGAATTTCCTTTGTGACTATGTGTGTGACTGTTCTGGTTGTTTATTTGGTTTGTGGTTTTTGTTCTCTTATTTCTAATTTTTTTGGTGTTTTATTTTTTATTTTTTTATTTTTTGTCTGAGTGGGAGATAGCAACTGTGTCCATATGACGCAACCATACTTGCACCTTCTACAGCCCCACACACTGAGTGAGCACCACCATTTGCTTCTGCACCAACTGATCAACAATAGACAGCAGCCAGTACCAGCCCAACTCACCCTCAACTGGTCTTACCAAACAGCTAACAGATCTGTGCATACACTCTCATTCTCTATCACAACCACCAGGAGACAGCTGGTGAGTGTCTAAGTGCTGCCAATTAGAGAATAGAGGAGCACAGTAACCTGCTTGCTCAGATATATCAAAAGAAAATGAAAAAAAAAAAAAAAAATCTTGGGCAAATCACACCAACATACAATCACCAATAAAATATAAATACAATGATGTCACAATGTCTCAGTAACAACTGACCATTCCAGTCCACACAAAAAAGCAAGATAAAGTAGTACAAACAAGGGACCAGGAAACAGACCCAGTAAACCTCCCTGAGGAAGAAGTAGCACTGAAACTCCCTGGTAAGGAATTCAAAAGAATTATATTTAGGTACCTGCAATAGAGTGAGGGACAGATCAAGGAAAACACTGACAAAATTAAGGAAAACAGGTCTTTGATCTGCTTTGAGTTAATTTTTGTATATGGTGTGAGATATAGATCCTGTTTCTTTTTTCTGCAAATGGATATCCAGTCTTGCCAACATAATTTGTCAAAGAGACTATCTCTTCCCCCATTTAACAGGTTTTGGCCCTTTGTCAAGTATCAGCTGTCCATACATAGGTGGCTGGATTTACTTCTGGGTTCTCAGTTCTGTTCCATTGGTCTCTGTGTCTGTCATCATATCCATACCAAGCTGTTTTGACTACTGTGGCTGTATAGTAGGTTTTGATATCGGGGAGTGTGAGGCCACCTATTTTGTTCTTCTTTAGTAGTGTTTTACTTACCTAGATCACTTTCCTTTCCATATAAAGTTGGTAATTAGTTTTTCCATCTCTTTAAAGAATGATGATGGAATCTGGTTTGGAATTGCATTATATCTGTAGATTGCTTTGGGTGGTATTGTAATTTTTACAACTTTAAGTCTTCCTATCAATGAGCATGGTGTATTCTTTCATTTATTAGGTCTCTT
>NW_006921840.1:4207574-4210108 GCF_000298275.1 Orycteropus afer afer | reverse complement strand
CTGGAAAAGAATGTATATTGTGCTGTTGTTGGGTGGAAAGTTCTGTACACATCTATGAAGTCTAGCTGGTTAATTATGTTGTTTAGATCTTCTGTATCTTTGTTTAGTTTATTTCTAGTTATTCTGTCCTTCATTGAAAATGGTGATTTTAGACTTTTGCTGTTATTATGGAGTTGTCTGTTTCTCATTTCAGATCTGATAAAATTTGATTTTATGTACTTTGGAGTCTTTCATTAGGTTCATAGATATTCATTATGGTTATGTCCTCTTGCTGGATTAACCCTTCAATTATTATATAATGTCCTTCCTTTCTCTTTTGCTAGTTATTGCTTTAAAGTCTATTTTATTGGTAGTTAATATTGCCACTCCTGTTCTTTTTGCTTGTCACTTGCTTAATATGTCTTTTCATCCATTGATTTTTAGCTAATTCTTGTCTTTGTATCTAAGGTGTGTCTCTTGTAGACAGCATATTGATGAGTCATTATCCATTCTGCTACTCTCTGTCTCTTGACTGCTCATTTAATGTATTTACATTCAGTGTATTTATTGATAGGTATAAATTTACTGCTGCAATTTTGCTGTATTGTTTTTTGTGTAGTGTTGATGATTTCTTTTTTCCATGTATTTTTCTGTACTGAGCTCCTTTTGATTATGGATTTTCTTAGTTGATATTGTTTTAGTGTTTATGGAAACTATTATTTTCTTCCTTTTAATTTTGTTGTGAAAGTTTGTTTTCTTTGGAGTTACTCTGTAATTTATTATTATCTTCCCAAGTTTAAATCAGTTCATTCTATCTCAATCTTGTCTTGACTTCCTCTCTGTTTGGAAGTCCTAAAACTGCATCACTTATTCCCTCTTTTTGTTTTGTAGTTGTCATCATTTATAAATTGGCATCTCTGGTTCCCTATTTTCTGTCTTGTAGGTTTATTTTCTTTTTAATACTTCTATATCAGGGTTGATTTCCAGGAGATGTTGCCATATGTCTTAATTTCTGATTGTTGTCTGTCATTTGTGGTTTTTTCTCTAGAGGACTCCCTTTAGCGTCTCTTGTAAGGTAAGATTGGTCTAGCTTTTGCAAGTTCTCTTGATTTCTATTTATCTGAGAATATAATAATTTCACCATTGTATTTGAGAGATAGTTTTGCTGGATATATAATTCTTGGTTGATAATTTTTTTTCTTGCAGCATTTTATATATGTCATACTATTGCCTTCTTGCCTACATGGTTTTTGTTGAGAAATCACAGCTTAGTCTTATTGGTTCTTCTTTTCAGGTGACTTCATTTTTCCCAAGCTGCTTTCAAGATTCTTTCTTTGTCTTTGGTTTTGGAAAGTTTGATTATGATATGTCTTGATGATTTTCTGTTGGGGTCTATCCTATTTGAGGTTTGTTGAGGTTCTTAAATGTATATCTTCTTTTGTGATATTGGTGAAGTTTTCTTCCAACAAATCTTTGACAATTTTTTTCAGTGCTTTTATTTGTCTCTTCCTGTTCTGGAATTCCAATCACATGTAAGTTATTCCCCTCCATGGTGTCCCAAGTGAATCTTAAACTTTCTTCATTTTATCTAATTCTTTTTTTCTGATTGTTCCTCCAACAGATTCATGTTGAGAGATTTGTCTCAATCTTGTTAGTTCTGTGTTCATGGATTTAATCCTACTCCTTTGTACTTCCAATGTGTTATCCATTTCTGAAATTTTAGTATTAATCTTTTCAATTTTTATTTACTGATTTTGTATGGTCTTTAATTTTCCACTTGTTTTGTCAGTTTGTTCTTGTATTTTTTTAAAAAAATTCTTCTGGCCTTTTGTCTTGTGTTTTCCTTGATTTTGTCTGTGGTTTCCTTGATTTTCTCACAATCTGTTGATGGTACCTAAATATAATTCCTTTGTATTCCTTATCAGGAAATTCTACTAGCATTTGTTCCTCCAGTAGATTTTCTGCCCTTCACTTTGATCATTTCCTTGAGGCATCATGTTCTGTTTTTTCCTCCCCAGTAATTTGAAGTTGTGTCTTGTCTGAGACATTGTACTGTTATCATATTAATCTGTTGATTTTATGTAAGTTTGCTTCACCCTGTTTTTTTTTGTTTTGTTCTGTTTCAATATATCTGGAAAACAGGGCAGTTGTGTTACCCTAGTTGCTAGTTTGGTAGCACTAGTGTATTCACCACTGGTCTCTGGGCAGATTTGGTAGCAGGTGGGAGTGTGGGCCCAAGGGTCTGATCACTGATCATGCAGAGCAGCTGAGGCAGCCAGGGCGAGTGTTGGCCACCATTTGTTGTTTGTCTAGTAGTGTTGGAGTGGTGATGGCACTTGCCCAATGGTGAAGAAGCAGGTGTAGGTGGGTATGTTTGGATAGGGTTACTGGCTCCCAACTGCTGGGGAAAGATTTGTTGTTGTTGTTGTTGTTTGCCTTGGGGAAAGATAGGAAAAAAAAAAAAAAATGGGAGTGTGGGAGGGTAAAGGAAAAATACAGTCGTGGTGGGGGAGGGGACACCTAAGAAGAAAGGAAAAGATGAAAAAAGAAAAGAA
>NW_006921840.1:4206520-4207049 GCF_000298275.1 Orycteropus afer afer | reverse complement strand
GAAAAAAGCAGCACAGTACAGTTGAAGGTACCAGCCACCAAACATATCTGCATCAGAGTATACTCTTCCCACCAGAGAGGGGTGGGAAAAGGCACTACTAACCATGTGGGCATCTGGGGATGGATTTCTGCTCTTCAGGGAAGAGGGAAGGATGGAAGAATAAGCAGAAAGAAACATAAAAACAGCAACCCAGCCCTGGAAGTGGGTGCTGCAGTGTGGGTAAGAGTGGGGAAGGCTGAGTTTCTGGTCACTGGGATGTTGTGCAATGGAGGTAGGACAAACCTTTGTAATCTCCTGATCAGTGATGTGGGTCTTGTTGCTGTCCTGGCTAATTGGAGCCAGTTATCTGATTCTTGCTCCAATTGGAATGCTATTTGCAATGATTCAAAATGGCAGCACTATGGAGATTAGCAGTTTATTGCTCCTTGTTCACTGCATTTGATCTGCTTCTATATCCTTTCCTTTGACTCTCTGGGATTCAAAGGATTGTCATCCTTAGCTGTTTCCCTTGGTTTTTTTTTTTTTTTTT
>NW_006921840.1:4203566-4204740 GCF_000298275.1 Orycteropus afer afer | reverse complement strand
AAGTTTCCATAATTGCCCTCTATGTGCTTTATTATATGTGTATGAATATATATGTAGTACATACAAATATGTATATACAAACCCCAACAACTATACTTATATATGCATATGCGTGTACTCAGGAGTATGCCTTCCCACACCTATACAGCATACATAACTACCTATGTAACCACTCACAAATTTTTTATTGTGATCATCATTACAGAATTCTATATGTTATAGCATTTATTGTAGTTGTCTTTTATTCTTCTGTACCTCTTAAACCAAAAAAAAAACCCACTGCTGTAGAGTCATATCCGACTCATGGTGACCCCTCCTTGGGTTTCCGTGGCAGTATCACTACAGAAGTAGATTTCTCAACCTTCCTTCTGAGGAGTGGCTGGTAGGTTTGAACTGCCAGCCTTCTGGTTAGCAGTCAAGTACCTTAGGCGCTATGCTATCAGAGCTCCCTCTGTACCTCTTAGTGTCTTCATTTACCTTGGTCACATTATGTTGACTTCCTCTATATTGTGTATTGCCTTTCCCTTCACCAGAATTAACACATGTTAATTCTACTATCTAGTAAATATTTCTCTCTGCCTCCCCTCTCATCCCTGGTAACAATGAAATAGTGTTGCTTTCTGTGTGCAAACTTATTCTTGACTTTTTATAAAAGTACAATCATACAATATTTGTCCTTTTGTCATTGATTTATTACACTTGGCATAATGTGCTACAGATTCACCCACATTATGTTTCACGGGCTTATCATTATTCTTTATCATTGTATGGTATTTAATTTTATGTATATATCAATTTCATTTATCCATTCATCTGTTGATAGACACTTAGGTTGTTTCCACTTTTTTGCTATTGTGAATAATGTGACAATGAACTTGGGTGTGCTGATGTCTATTTGTGTCATTGCATTTGTGCAGTCGGATTGATTCTGACTTATAGTGACCTTATGTATGATAGAATGAAACACTGCCTAATCCTGTGCCATCCTGACAATCCTTGTAATGTGTGAGCCCATTGTTGTAGCCATGGTGTCAGTCCATCTCATTGAGATTCTTTCTCTTTGCCAATGACCCTCTACTTTACCAAGCACGATGTCTTTCTCCAGGGACTGGTCCCTCCTGATAACATGTCCCAAGGATATGAGATGAAGTGTCACCATCCTCCCTTCTAAGGA
>NW_006921840.1:4201786-4202301 GCF_000298275.1 Orycteropus afer afer | reverse complement strand
TTAATGCCCAAGGGCAACCCACTCTGCCAGGAAGCTGCCTACCCAATGACACCCGGCTTTCTCCTCCATGGGCTGGTAAGCCTCTTGCTGTTTAATGCCAGTCTCTGGGCTTTGCTACTGCCATCTCTTATGTGGTCTCTCTGCTGGTATCTCTCAGCCAGTCTCTTGGTTCTGCTGCTGCCATCTCTCATGCCGCATGCCAGGGCCTCTCTGCCAGGGTCTCAGGTCAAAGATGCACTCCACTCCTGTTTCTACATTTTAGATATGTGTCAGAGCAGCACCCCACTCTCTCGGTACCAGATTCTGTTTCAGTTACTTAATGCCGTTCTGACAAGAATATACCACAAATGGGATGGCTTGAACAAACAGGAGTTTATTCTCTTACAGTTTGGAGGCCTTAAGTCCAATTTCAAAGTACCAGGCTCTAGGGGCTGGGTGAAAGCCCCTCGACCTTGGGCTTCAGCTCTGCCTCTTGCTCCTGGCCCACTGAAGCTAGAGGCATCTCTTTACTCAGG
>NW_006921840.1:4178283-4181748 GCF_000298275.1 Orycteropus afer afer | reverse complement strand
AACAACAACAACATAAGGTTGTTAAGGTCAGAGTCAGCCCTACAGCAACAATGTCTTTTTATGGTGGAATGCAGCAGACATCTGTCTGCTAGCCATTTCGCCAAGGCTCTGTCCTCCTACCTTCTATATGAGGTTCTACTTTGAACCAATCCCAAGACTCCACTATTATTGCCTCTGGGGTGGCATGTGATATTTATTCAGACAGATTGAATTCTCCATTCTGAGCATTTGAACTTGGAGCAGAAACAAAAAGGGACAAATGTAGTTGGAGTTAAGACATTGTGTGGCATGCCTAAGTAGAAGGTTCTAAAGAACCTTCTGCTGGTATCCCTGGTCCTTTCATGTCTCCAGGCCTTAATTTTCAGTTCTTCTTTCTTCTCATTCATGTCACAAATATGTTTGAGCACACCATGTGAGCCAGACTGTCCCTAGGTTTTGGAGAGAGAATAGCAAATAAGAATGACAAGGTCCTTGTGCACATGGAGCTTGCAGTCTAATAAGGAAAACAGATGATAAACAAACAAGCATGATAGTTACAGACTGGACAATTGTTGTGAAGGAAATAAGTAGGTAATGTGGTAGAGTCCAGCTGGCAGGCCACTTCAGCTAGGGCAATTAGGGAAAATGTCCATGGGCTACCTATGAGCCTGCTTATAATCCAAGTTTCTTGTTTTATGTAGCCAGGGTTAGTTTCTGTTGCTTGTAACCAAACACCCCTAAGACACACACAGAACAAAGAAAATTCAGTAGTTTCTATCACAACCTGGAAACACTAGCCTCTGGATTATGAGCTCCTCTCACTCTGAATCCATGTGCTCAAACAATCTCTTGATAACTAATTTTATTTCTATTTCAAAAATTTAGAAACTATGTTAAAATGCATATAACATTAATCTAGGGAAACGGTGTTCTGAACAGCAGAGGGAAGTTTTCTGGCTACTGCATATTAATAAAGGAGCTTTCTGGTACAAGACTTGTCTGAATCTGGGCAGTGTGAGTCAGTTCTCCCAGGGTCTGATCTCATCCCTAAATAAGAAGATGGTTTTGGAAGAATACAACTGAGAGGCCAGGGCTACTACCTAGGTTATGTAGCAAGGTACTATAGCCCATGAAATCTGGCTTGCAGAGTTTATGCCTGTTATCCATCATCTTTTAATACTAAGGATAATTTTGAAATCATCCAGACCTCACGGTATTAATGAGGAAATGTAGGTCTGCAGAAGTGAAGCAACCCAAGGAGCTGGCCAGAGGTTGCACAGCTAGTGTTAGAGGCAGGATTAGGACCTCAGGTTGACAAGCTGTCTGCACAATTCAGGGCTATGTTTTATCATTTGTGTCTATGTGTTTTTGGTTTGAGGGCCTAGCATTGAACTCTGGCTGCCACATCTATGGAACAAAGCATCTTAAGACAAAGCATTTTTCATTCAATGCACAGTGACTAAGCACCTACTATGTGGCAGTGTGCATCCCACAAAAGGAACAATTGGACAGCATTATTATGGATTGAGTTGTGTCCCCACCCCTAATTCAAATTATGTCATGTTGAATTCCTGGTTGTTGTACCTGTGGATGTGACCCTGTTTGGAAACAAGGGTTTTCCTTTGTTAGGTTAATGAGGTCATACCCATGTAGGTTGGATCTTAAATTTAATCATTTCTGAATTATGCAAAGACTAGAATACACAGAGGTACCCTCATGGGGCGGGGGGGATAGACAGGCAACATGTAAGGATAATTTGCAAGCAATAGAATGCCAAGGATTGCCAGCAGGTCACCAGGAGAGAGGCTCAGAGAAAATAAAAGAGAGGCTTATATGGCCCAGACCCTGATTTGGACTTTGACCGTCCTGACTGTGAGAAAATAAATTTCTGTTCTTTAATGCCACTTATTTGTGGTGTTTTTGTTGCAATAGCCCTAGAAACTAAGACAGGCATGATGTATACTTTCACTCAACACCTAAACGTGGTGCACCTACTATGTATCAGAATGTGTGGCTATGTAGTGGTAGGAGATGGGGCTGGAAAAGTAGATTTGAGTGACATGGTGAAGAGCCTTGACTGTATTGCTGTAGCAAAGTGGACTTAGCCTTAGGTACCAGGAAGCCCTTGAAGGTTTTTATGTAAGGGAAGTGATGTAATCAGATCTATGTACTAGTGAGCCACATCTAATGGGAAATGGAAACAGAGCAGAACAAAACAAAACAAAACAAGTTACCATTGAGTCAATTCCAACTCATGGTGACCCTATGGATGTCAGAGTAGAACTGCTCCATAGGGTTTTCAATGGCTAATATTTTGGAAGCATATCACCAGGCCTTTCTTTCAAGGCACCTCTGGGTGGATTGCAAACCTCCGATCTTTCAGTTAGCAGCTGAGTGCATTAACCACTTACAACACTGGAGTTCACTCGATGGCAACTTTTTAGAGCAAGATTGTTGTTATTTTTAGTTGCCATTGAGTTGGCTCTGACTCATGTTGAACTTCATATAACAGAACAAAACAGTGCCTGGTTCTGTGCCATCTTTATGGTTATTAGTATTTCGAATCTATCATTATGGCTAGTGTGTAGATCCATTTCATTGAGGATTTCTCCTTAGAAAGTATAAAAAGTGTTTAGGTGATTGATGATGAAGACTTAAACTAAACCAATAGAAAGGAAGAAAACAATTTAAGAGATTGTAATGACATCAATAGGCCTTAGAAGAGACGAGAGGGAGAAATCTAGTTTGGGATGACCAGTTGGATGAGGAAAAGGAGGACCAGAGAGGCAGTAGTGGAAGAGGAATAGGAGACAAAGGTGATGGGTTTTGTTTTAACCTTGTGGGGTCCCCGGTGTCAGTGGGGCATTCACCTAGATACGTATAACCCCTGGACCTACTGAACCACAATTTGTAAAGTAGAGTCTCATTACATGCAGGTAAGAGACACTGTTTCTCAAAATCCTTCTGGAAACAAATATTAGAAATTTAAAAAGTGGGACAGAAGTGATTTAAAGATTTAAAGAATCTGACTGTCTAGGGGGAGGGTTTTCCAGTAATATATCAGACAGTGTTTCACTGATATTCATAACGTTTTCATTGGACCATTCTCTGAGAAGTGGCTGTCCCCTTCCTTCTTCCAAGTCTGTCTTAGACTGGAAGCCCCACTGAAACCTGTCCACCATGGGGGACCCTGCTGGTACTGGAAATATCAGTGGCATAGCCTCTAGCCTCACAGCAACACTTAAGCCACCGCAGTACGACAAACTGACAGACAAGTACAGCTGGAATGCTCCTTGGTAGCGAGAATGGCCAGACTTTATCTTGTCATGTTGTCAGAAGGGGCCATTTCCTGGAGAAGGATATCTTGCTTTAAGTGGAGGGTTAGTGAAAAAGGGGAAGACCCTGAACAAGATGGACTGACACAGTAGCTACAACAATGGGCTCAGGTATGGCAAGGATTGCGAGGCTGGCACAGGACTGGGCAGT
>NW_006921840.1:4145132-4175913 GCF_000298275.1 Orycteropus afer afer | reverse complement strand
AAAAAATCTCTAAGCAGTAAAATTCATTGGTAATAGAAAAATCATTCATATACTATCAGCCTGCTGGTTGGTAGCTTGCAATAGAGATCATTGGCCATCCAAAATTATGGTCACTTCTGAGCATGAAAGCTGAAGAACTTTGGGGGTAAATTGATGTACAGTCATGTGTCTGTGTTCTGTATCCCCAGACTTGTGCTTCTTGCCTGGGTAAAAGGACCTCTAGTTCCACACTTCCAAATTCTCAGCTTACAGAAAGAAAGGCAGAGGTTGCAGGTCATGGATCTAGAAAAGGAAAAAGAAAAAATCTATTAAAATTCCATCCTCAGGTTAGAGTTTACATCTGAGGGCATAGTGCCTAAGGCATTTGACTGCTAACCAGAAGGCTGGTGGTTCAAACCCACCAGCCACTCGTCAGAAGGAAGATTAGACAATCTACTTTCATAGTGATACCGCATCAGAAACCCAAGGAGGGGTGGCTATGAGTTGGATCCAACTCAAAGGCAGTAAGTTTAATATAAGAATGGGGGATACTAGGGTTCATTGGTAGAATTCCCGCCTTCCATGTGAGAGACCTGGGTTCAATTCCTGGCCAGTGCACTTCATGTGCAGCTCCACCTGTCTGTCAAGGGAGACTTGCAGTCCGTGATGACATTGAGCAGGTCCCATTGGAGCTTCCAGACTAAGATGAGATTAGAAAGAAAGGCCTGACAATCTACTTCCTAAAGTTAGCTTGTGAAAAACCCTAGAGCCACCACAGCCGGTCATGGGGACCACCAGGCTCGGCAGAGTTTGTTCTGCTGCACATGGAGCCGCTGTGAGTTGCACTGAAGCCCAATGAGAAACATTCAAACAGTATCAATCATGTCGCGACCTCCTTCATCATTTCTCTTACTAATCTCTGCAGAAAGTATTTTCTGCAAACTGTGATGCTCGCCTCTCCTTTGTTCCTTCCTAAAACGGGCAAAATATTGTATTCATCAACAACTGAAAATATTTGTTGAGTGCCTCGTATATGCCAACCAATGGTCCTAGCCACTGATGTGAAATGCATTTTTAAAAGTCAAATTGATTTAAAATTAATTTTGAGGGAGGTACTTGAAGTTACCTAGAGATGTTATGAATTCAAGGTTAACTGTCACTGTCACAGGGAGATATTTCCTTTGAATATGATAAATAGTTCTAAAAGTCAAAATGTTTTGAGGATTCCCTTTCTATGATATTATTTTGGAATCCTCTATTATTCATTTAATTCATTCAAGAATTTGTGGATGTAGAGGAGAAGCCCTAGCTAAGTGCTTGACTGCTAACTGAAAGGTTGGCAGTTCGAAGCCACCAGCTGCTCTGAGGGAGAAAGAGATGGCAGTCTGCTTCCGTAAAAATTTACAGCCTTGAAACCAGATGGGACATTTCTGCTCTCTTACAGGATTGGTACCTGTGGAGTCTACTCAGCAGCAGCAGGATTTGAGGATGTACCATGCATCAGGCACCATTCTAGATGTTGAATAATTCAGTGGCAAATGGTCAATTATAAAAATGGCAATATATTGAGTATTTTCTATGTAAGCATTGTGTTAAGGGTTTTGTGTGAATCTATTTATTCCTTAAAACACTATATGATAGATGCTATGAATAGTCACATTTTAAAAAATGAGAAAACTAGAGCACAGAGAGATTAAGGTATTGGTCCAAGTTATATAGCTAGTTAGTAGCGGAGCTGGGCCTTGAAGCCAGCAGTCTAGGCCCGGAACCTCAGTTCTTAACCACTAGGAGAACTCGCACCCTCGTGGAGTTTACATTTCTAGCAATTCAAGCATGTCTCCTGACATGGTTCCCTTTGCAAGCTTACCATGGCCTCTGAGAGACCCTATGCTCCACAGATTGAGGAACTCCTGGAATAGGGAAAGTAAGCAGTTTAGATTCCAAAAATGTGAACTGAAAACCTCAACAGATCATTTTAACCTTTTGAGATTCAGTTTTTCAACCAGTAACCAGTTGCCATTGAGTGAATGCCATCTTACAGAGGTCCCAGGTGTGTCAGAGTAGTGCTCACAGGGTGGTCAATGGTTGTTTTTCAGAAGTAGATTGCTAGGTCTTTCTTCTGAGATGTCTCTGGGTAGACTTGCACTTCCAACTGTTAGGTTAGCAGGGAGTGCATTAACCATCTGCTCCACCCAGGGACCCTCTCTTATTCCTACATTGAGAAGAACAACCTTATGTGTGTGTGTGGGGGGGGAGGGCAGGAATGAGCTGATGTACGTGAATTTTCTGTGTGGATTATACCCTTAACTGCATCTGTCTGGGTGGCTGAGTCATAATGCTGTCTACCAACCTCCATGAGCTGCCATCCACGTAGCTAATCACCACAAGGGGACAGAGTAGTGAGAGCAGCTCCAGCCCAGGGTGATGCCAAGCTGACCTCCCGCAGTGCTCCTTTATGTCATGTCAACTTTAGCCAGGTGACTGTAGAAGACTTGCAGCTCATTAAATTTTCTGCTCATACAAGGATGGTTTTAGTGGGAATAAAAGTTATATTCAGAGATGCTCAAAATATAAAATAGAGATGAAGTGTCAGCTTCACTCTGATTAACACCCATGCTAATTATAAATGGCCCACGTACCAGTACAAAATTGAGGAAATGTTTAGACAGTATCCACGTGGGATTAGAAATCTGTCAATATTAACAGCATGAAATTTCATTCTCCACAATTGGATTTACCCTTGTCACCTATTAAGAAGGACTTAGAAAGTACAGGACTTTTTAAAATCCATGAGCTTTTATTTTTTAAGAAATCAGATATGTGTGCAAAACAGAATTAACATCAAGAAGTGTTTTGCCAACCTTCCATGGTTTTAAAAATTATTTTGATGCCATGAAAGATTATAGAGCAGTCTTTAGACAAAGTGTATAATTATTAAGGTCAGATGGACTGGGCTTCAATCCTTGTTTTCCAATTTTTAGTTGTGTGTGTTGGACAAGCGACTCACCTGCCTGGGCCTCAGCTTCTTCCTCTGTGAAATGGAGAATATAATATTACATAGCAGAGTTGTCAGGAGGATTTGAGAAGAAAACATGTAAAGAACTCAGCACAGTGACTAGAAAACCAAACCAAACCTGTTGCCACGAAACAGATTCCAACTCATGGTGACCCCAGGCATCATGGAGTAAAACTGCTCCCCGAGGTTTTCTTGGCTGTAATTTTTTGGAAGCAGCTCACCAGGCGTTTCTTCCATGGCACCACCGGGCGGGTTGGAACCACCAACCTTTAGGTCAGTAGTCAAGTGCAAAGGATTTGCACCAACTGGAGACCTACCTTTGTGACTGAAAGGGGCTCAGTAAATAATAAGCATTTCCAGCTTTGGGAAAAACTATCAAGATTTTTCCCTTTTCCCAGACACCCCTAATTAAGTGTGAGCTGCCTCACACTTAGGTTCCTGCTGCAAACAGTCCATACCATGTTTGGTAGCACAGAATAAACATTTCCTATGCTTGAGTAAAGCCTGGGCACATTAAAAAAATAATAATAAAAAAAGGGTAGATTTACATTGTATGTTGCTCAAAACTATAATATATAGATAGATAGATATAGCTAACTATCTATCTATAGATTCCTATGCAACTAGAAAACCAAACTGAATTTATAAACAGAAAACAAAAGAGCACTGCAAAACTGATGCAATTCAGAATAACAACAACTTTATGAGAGATGGTGTTTGGAGTAACCTAAATCACCGACCATGAGAGGAACCACACAGCTCTGACTCCATGATGCCATGTCTCTTGTGTGCAATCCTTTTCTTTGTTCATACAGCGCTCTGAGATGTCATTTGACTTCCAAGGGCAGCATTTGACTGCAAACCAGAAGGCTGGAAGTTCAAACCCACCAGCCACTCCGCAGAAGGAAGACCAGGCAATCTACTTCTGTAAAGATTTACCACCTCAGAAACCCAAAGGTGGTCGCTATGAGTTGGAATCAACTCAATGACAGTGAGTTTAGTTTTGTTTTTTTCTAGGCATCACTTAGGAATCATTCAGGAATTTGATCTACCCGTGTTCCTTTCTCATGAGCTCAAGATAATTATAGCAGTGCCACTTTATGCCAATGTGATGGTGAGTGCAAGCACAGACTTGGGCACTGAACTCATAATTGTACCTGATTATTGGATTGATAGGAGTCTGGTGGCACAGTGGGTAAGACATTTGGCTGCTAACTAGAAGGTCAGCAGTTCAAACCCACCAGCTGTTCTGTGGGAGGAAGATGAGACAATCTACTTCTGTAAAGATTTACAGCGTTGAAAACCTATGGGGGTTGCTATGAGTCAGAATGAACTAGACGGCAGTGGGTTTGGTTTGCTTCTTTGGTTTATGGGATAGTGATCCAGGTTATGCTAATATTAACTTCTTAAGGCCATTACTGACATGAATACATAAAACTTTAAAAGCATCTCTGCAAACTCTTAGACTTAGAGGGGTCTACAGACCCTGGTTTAAAAACACTGATGTAACCATTAGGCCCGTGAGCTTTGGCATCAGACTATCTGGGTTCAAATCCTGCACTGCCACATGGTAGCTGTGTGATCTTAGAGGAGTTCACTCATTCAGTCACTCAATAAACATTTAGTGAGAACCTAATAGATGCCAGGCATGTTTTTAGGCACCAGGGATATAACAGGCAAAACAAGGTCACTGCCCTCGTGTAGCTTACTTTCTAGAACCTGTTGAACAAATTATTTTACCTCTTCCCTGAAACTATGTTTCTGTATCTATAAAATGAGGATAATGATTGGGCCTAATTTACAGGGCCACTGGAGGACTAGATGAAATGATACATGTTTAGAAGTTGTGCTGGATTTTCCTATTTATCCTTGTAGTTTCACTCTCCATCCTTCCCACCTTGCTCTGGGCCCAGGACGCTTACCAGTATAGAGTACGTGGCCCAGGCTCCTTGACCTCTGCTTCTGAACGTGTTTGGCCATGAAAGGCACTGGTAGAGATCAGAAGGTGGGAAAATAGGTTGGCTGATTTCCTAGGCTCCCTGCCTGCTGGAGTTCTGGTTGGCAGTGGCCCCTTTTCTCCACTGTACACCACACTTTCTGTCTCACAACCCACCCTTCAGCTTTAGCTTTCTTCCAGCTTCCAGATAATGCTCCCTCCATGCACACTTTGGAGTCCCTGGGTGACGCAAACAGTTAATGTGCTTCGCTGCTAACCAAAGGATTAGAGGTTGAAGCCCACCCAGAACTCCTCAGAGAAAAGGCCTTGGGATCTACTTTCCAAAAAATCTGCCACTGAAAATGCTACGGAGCACAGTTCTACTGACACAACCCACTGTCGTGGAGTTGGATCTGACTCATAGCGACCCCTCCTTGGGTTTCTGAGGCAGTATCACTACGGAAGTAGATTGTCCAACCTTCCTTCCAAGGAGTGGCTGTTGGGTTTGAACCATCAGCCTTCTGGTTAGCAATCAGATGTCTTAGGCACTACGCCACCAGAGCTGCTACTCTGACACAAGTGGGCTCAATGACAACTGATGTATGTACCCTGCAGGTTGAGGTGGGTAACCATTTCTAGCTGCTGCTAGCTCCAGGTTTCTTCATCATCTCTTGTTGGTTTCTCTTAACCCTGCCTGCACCTTAGCAAATGCTCCCACTTTATTCTAGCAACTCTGTTTGAGGATATCATCACTTTCCTGGGGGAATCCTGCTTTGACATCATACACAAAGCATAAATCTTCTTTCACAAACTAAAGTGTGTGAAAAGGGTCACATAGTCTGTTTTTGTTGAATAAAATTAAATTTATCTCCAATTTCTTACTCTATTGGGTTGCTAGAAATATAGCAAATATATATATCAATTCCTTTCTTTAGGGTCTTACAAGAATATGGAGTGATGTTCTTTCACCTCTAGCAACTTACTGCTGCTGCTGATCTCACTGTCCACGCCTACATGCAACTCAGGTCATGCTCTGCACAACAGCCTCTCCTTCAAAGACACACACACCTAAATTCAGATTTATGGGAGGGGGCTTAGTGCCTAAGGCATTTGACTGTTAACCAGAAGGCTGGTGGTTCAAACCTTCCAGCCACTCCTCAGAAGGAAGGTTGGGCAATCTACTTCCATAGTAATACTGCCTTGGAAACCCCAGGAGCGGTCACTATGAGTCGGATTGACTCAACAGCAGTGTGTTGCATTATGTGTCATTATTATAAGTGAACAAAGAGCCCTGGTGGTGCAGTGGGTAAATGGTTGGCTGCTAACTGAAAGTTAGGCAGTTCAAATCCACTAACCACTCTGCAGGAGAAAGGTGTGGTAGTCTGCTTCCATAGAGATTACAGTCTTCAGTAACAAAAAGACAAACAATCCAATTAAAAAATGGGCAGAAGACATGAATAGACACTTCACCAAGGAGGATATTCAAGCGGCCAACAAACATATGAAGAAATGCTCACGATCATTAGCTATTAGAGAGATGCAAATCAAAACAACAATGAAATACCATCTTGCTCCAGCACTAGTAGCAAAGTTCAACAAGACAGAAAATAACAAATGCTGGCAAGGTTGTGGAGAGATTGGGACTCTCGTACACTGCTGGTGGGACTGTAAAATGGTACAACCATTGTGGAAAGCAGTATGGCGATTCCTTCAAAAGTTGGAATTAGAAATACCATTTGACCCAGCCATTCCATTACTAAGTATATACCCTAAAGAAGTGAGAGCCATGACAAGAACAGATACATGCACACCCATATTCATCACAGCACTATTTACAATAGCCAAAAGATGGAAAAAACCTAGGTGTTTTTCAACTGAGGAATGGATAACCAAACTATGGTACATACGCACAATGGAATATTATGCAATGCTAAAGAATAATGTAGAATCTGCAAAACACCGCATAATGTGAATGAACTTGGAGGACATTATGCTGAGTGAAATAAGCCAATCACAAAAGGACAAATATTATATTAGTCCATTATTGTAAAAATTAAGAAAAAGTTTATCTATAGAAGGAAATTTTCTTTGTTGGTTACTGGGGTGGCAGGGGAGGGGAGGGAACGCTGTTAGATAGATAGAGATAAGTATTGATTTGGGTGAAGAGAAGGGCAATGTACCAAATGTGAGTGACCAATATGGCAGCATTGAGGATAAGAAAGACATAGAGAGGTACATGGGAGAAACAGACAACAAATGTGAACACTTTTGTACATAGAGTGAAGGCAAACATGGGTATATGGATGGATAGATGGGTGGACAGGCTAAACGATTAAGTATGTCTATGAAATGGGGAGTGTATCCAAGAACATATATAGCGTTGGCAGACAATGGTCCTATAAGTTTATGTGAATGATCAGAATTCTCAGGTGTATAGTAGAGCTGACAAGGGGCAAGGTTGTGGTCACTGCTTGGTCACAGCCAGCTACCCAGAGGGACTGAGTAGTTGAACCTGTGGGTTTGGGACCATAGTCACAGGGGACATCAAGCTCAATTGGCATAACATACTATACAAAACATCGTTCCACCTCCTACTTTGGCGAGTAGCAATGGGGATCCTAAAAGCTAGCAAGCTGCCATCTAGATGCAACGAAGGGTCTCTCCTTTGTCCAGAGCAAAGAAGAATGAAGAAAACCAAAATTCATGGAAACAATTAGTCCTAGCGACTGGTACACCATCTGATCTGCAGCCTATATGACTATGAGACCAGAAGAACTAGATGGTGCCCGGCTACCACTGTCATTCACTTGGAAGGGGATCTATGCAGGAGATCCTTGATAGAGAGGGAGAACAATGTGGAACAAAACTCAAAATCATTGGAGGAAAAAAAAAGGTGGGGCACCAGGTTTGCTGGTCCAATAGAGCCTGGTGGAACCACTGGGACTATGGTCCCTAGCTGCCCTTCAGGTCTGGAATTGAACCCACATCTGTGGTTTCCAGCCAAACAAAAGACAGGCATATGAGGTAGATACACTCCTTGGAGAGAACAATCATGGAAGAAAGAAGGGCTGCTTATACAAAGGGAGACAGCTCAGGGGGCAGGAGGGCATGGAGGGATGAACACAGAGAAGAGGTAACTATGGGGAGGAAGTGGGAGGGGAGCTGTTGCATTGTGGTAAATTGTGATCAATGTCATGAGGCAAAGCGTATGTGAACTGCTGTATGGAAAGTGAATTTGCTCTGTAAATCTTCACCCAAATCACAATAAAAAAAATAAATAATTAAAAAAAAAAAGATTACAGTCTTGGAAACTTTATGGGACAGTTTTACTCTGTCATATAGGGACATTAAGAGAATCAACTTGATGGAAACAGGGTTTGGTTTTATAGGTGGGCATGGAGATTGCAGACTTCTTGGCCGATCCTGGCAGCAGTTAGGTCTACACAGTGATGCCCACACTCAGTAAAGCGCGCATGCGCACACACGCACACATACACACATCCATTGGCACATGAGGCCACACCCAGCCCTACGGCACTCCTGCAATTGCTTCTTTCTTCCACTCACAGCCTCTGGAGGCCCCATTCCCACATGTCTCTCCCTTCAAGCCTGACCATTTCTCCTCACCTACCAGCAACACGTCTCCAGCTGTGTGGAGTGTATGTGAACAGGCTGGAGTGTAGATGTGTGAGCACACAGTCAGAGCTGCTGCCCATCCGAGGCTCTGGAAAGATCTACCAAGTAGAGCTGTTCAGCTAGGACAGTAGTATAAACCAGTTGGCACTGAGTATGGTCAGACTCATGGCCACCCCTTGTGCATCAGAAGAGACCGATGCTCCATAGGGTTTTCAGTGGCTGATTTCTCATAAGCAGATTGTCAGATCTTTCTTCCAGGGCACCTCTGGGTGGACTTGATCCTCCAACCTTTTGGTTCGTAGCTGGGCGTGCTAACCATTTGCAACACCCAGGGACTCTGCACCGTAGTCTACTAACTTAAAAACAAGTGATCTCCCCTGAGGAAGAGGACAATTTTTGCAAAAAGATGTCATATGAGCTAGTGGTGTCCATCTGTAGTCCTTTAAAGCTAGGGCACAGGAACCTTTGCAAGGTCTGAGAATCCCAGTACCTGAGTCTAGCCTCCCTAGGGGCATCTATACCCTTTCCTTCTGGGATCTCCCAGCAGCCCAGTTGCCAGGGAGTGGGGCTTTGTTTCCACTGCCAAAAGGATCTTTTGACCTTTGTCCCCTTTTCTCTGGGACACTTGCCCCATTATCCCTCTCTCTTGCTCTTCTCTTCTGCCTCTCTCCTCTCCTCTCCTATGAGACCCAGACAATATCCTCTGCAAGCTAAGCTTTTTTTCATAAGACAAGCAGATAAGTTGTCTTCAGTTCACTTTGGCTTTTGGCTTGGCAACACCAACCTTCATTACACAAGAGATGATGGTCACTTCTCTCTTGGATTTGGAGGTAAGAAAGGGAAAAATACATTAAAAAAAAAAATCAACTTCTCAATAAATTAGCCTGTCTCACACACAGCAAGTCTGTCGCACAGTGCCTGGAAGGGTGAAAACTCAGTAATATTGACTATTACTGTTATTATTACTCTTATCTTAACCACGTATGAAGCAGCAGTCAGAGTCTATGATCCGAGGCAAAAGCACCAAGAAGGTTATCATCTAAAATAACATCATCACAGAACTTTCTGCCGTGATGGAAATGTTCTATATCTGCACTGAGCAACAGGTAGCCATCAGCTACATACGGCTACAGCTGAGGAACAGCATTTGAAGTTTCATCCTATCCTAGTTAATTTAAATTCAAGTTTAAGTAGCAATGTAATTAGTGAGTATGCTATTGCATAGTGCAGGTCTGTAAGATTTTTTTAGTAGAAGACAATACAGAATGTTTAGGCATTTCCAGTCCAAATAACACAATTCCCACTTCAATTCCTAGCCACAACCTGTCCCCAGTTCTGCTTCTCTCCATGTTACAAAGACCAGGGTGATAGCTATATAGTCTCTACAAGCAAGCCAGAAACCAACAACGATACTTATAACAATACTTCATGGGATTCTCCAAACTTGAAAGCTCCACATTGCTGGTTCATTCTGCACAGAAGAAATGTCACAGTGTGATGATACCCTCCCCAGACTTCAGTTTGCAACACTCCCTTCCCCAGGTTGTAGTGGCATCTTAAAAATATGTATTTAAACATACTTTGTTCTTGTGTGTTGTGCAGACTTCCACGCCACCCCTCAGCCGGGCCTGGGAACTGCACATTCCACCCGTGTCCCAGCTGCCAAGCTCTGTGAAAGTGCTCTGAACACAATTAGGAGTTTTACTAGATGCCTTAATGGTGTGCCCACTGGTAATGTGTACCTTGGCACAGCCAGGCCTCCAGGCTCCTGTCACCTTCTTACGGCAACTGGAATTGGCATGGCAGCCCCTGGAAAATGGGCACCTCTCTTCTTTACATTCTGCGTGAATCACCCGTTCTGCGGAGGAACGGGGCTTGCCCCAGACACCGGCAGACACAACAGACAGGGCTGCTTTGCCCGTGTCCAGACTTTTCCCAGGGGCTGGAAGAGGGCCGAGAATTCCTCCTCAAGCTGCTGTAATTTTTCCTCCCTCATTCCCCTACTCTTTTCCAAATTATATAATTTCTTTGCAGGCACGTATTTTCAAAGTCTCTCATCCAAACACCTTTGTAAACATTCTGTGATAATGTGTATGTGTGTGTGTGTATATATGTTAAAGGGACTTTTTGTAAAAGCACAGAGTTGAGTGAAATCTTGTGGTCTTTCCCTGTTTGAAACAGCTTGCTGACTTCCTATCATTTATGGAATGTCATCCAAGCTCATTAATAATAGTAAATGAGACCCTTTAGGTTCTGAGTCCTGCCTATGTGGGCAGCCTCATATGACTGCCTTGTACCGTTTGCTCCAGCACTACTCAGAGGCTTAAAACCAGTTGCCATCAAGTCAACTCTTATTCACAGTGACCCCCATGTGTGTCAGAGTAGAACTGTGCTCCATAGCATCTCAATAGCTGATTTTTTGGAAACAGATCGCCAGGTCTTTCCCCCAAGGGACCTCTGGGTAGACTCAAACCTCCCACCTTTCAGTTAGCAGCCAGGCACATTAACTGATAGCACCATCCCGGGATTCCACTTTGTGGTGCTGGTGAAGAAAGCTAAAAGTCCCATGGACAGCCAGAAGAATGAACAAATCTGTCCTGGAAGAGCTGCAGCCAGAATGCTCCTTGGAAGTGAGAATGGCCAGACTTCTCACCTACTTTGGCACGTTGTCAGAAGGGACCATTCCCTAGAGAAGGGTATCAAGCGTGGTAAAGTGGAGGGTCAGCAAAAAAGAGGAAGGCCCTCAACAAGAACCAATCAACAAGATGGATAGGCACAGTGGCTGCAACGATGGGCTCAAGTATAGCAAGGGTTGTGAGGATGTTGCAAAACTGGGCAGTATTTCATTCTGTTGTCCAGAGGGTTTCTGTGAGTTGGAGCCAACTTGACAGCACCTAACAACAACAGCAACAGAACTCCACTAAAGGGTTTAAACCTGTTGCTTTTGAGTCAATTCCAACTCACAGCAACCCTATAAGACAGGGTAGAACTGCCCCTTAGAGTTTCCAAGGCTGTAAATCTTCATGGAATAAGACTGCCACATCTTTTTCCTGCAGGGTGGCTGGTGGGTTCAAACCGCTGACCTTTTCGTTAGCAGTTGAGTACTTAGCCACTGCACTACAAGGGCTTCTTCACTAAGAGATATTATAGTTCCACACATAAACCATGCTTTTTCATTCCTCCATAACTTTGCTTACACCGTCCTTCCCGTCCTGAAGACCATCCTTTCTCATGGGAACACAGGGAACTAGTCATTCTTCAATGCCTAGGCCAGGAGGCACCTACTCTGGAAAGCCAGCCTTCCCTTCTTCCTGTCTCTCTGAGAGGTACTAACTCCCATGTACTGTTTCTGTGCCCTGCATTTTACATATTGCTTGCTTTTCATTTGTTTCCCTGTACTATATTTTGTTTCCTTGCCCATCTTTTCCCACTACTGGACTCCAAGGTCTTTGAAGACCCACTTCTTTTTCATCTTATTAGTCAAAACCTATCATAGTGCCTGGGTTATAAATGTCAATCAAACCCACTATTGAATTGAATCAAAATGAGTAGGAGGAGGATCTGAAGTAAAGAAGGTAGGTTTTTCCCACAAAACATAGTCTCTTAACTGAGTTTTGTTGAACTGACTTGAATCTGCTTAGCTTTGGACGTAATTATATTTAAAGAAAGAGATATACATTATCTAAGAAATACCTTTCATCACCTGTCTGTCATTTGCCATACTGTGGTGGCTTGTGTATTACTATGATGCTGGAAGCTATGCCATCAGATTTTCAAATCATCAGGGTCATTCATGGTGGACAGGGTTCAGTGGTGCTTCCAGACTAAGTCAGACTAGGAAGAAAGGCTTGGCAATCTTTTTCAAAAATTAGCCAGTGAAAACCTTATGGATCACAACAGAACGTTGTCCAACTCACTTGCTTTGGATATGTCATCAGGACAGTTCAATTGCTAAAGGAGGACATAGTGTTTGATGAAGAAGAGGGCTAGCAAGGGTGAGGTAGATCTCCAGTGAGATGGATTGTATAAGACCTGCAAAGGTGAACTGGAACCTGTGGGTGATCGTGAGTATAACACAGGACTGGGAACAATTCAATCTGTTGTACATAGAGTCACTATGAGTTAGCATCAACTTGACATCAGCTATCTATATACTGATGGATTAATCTAAGAAATACCTTCTGCCAAAGCTCAACAAGTAAAATGAATGAGGCAGTAAGGGAGGAAGGGAAGGAAGGAAGAAAAGTAAACACATCTGAAAACATTTTTCAAGGCCTGTCTTGAGGCTCCAACTCCAGAGGACAGCCTGAGTCTGCCCCTATCTCAGTTACACCCATCTCTTGCTTGGACCTCTGCAGCAGTCTCCTCTCCTTGTTTCCACCTGCCTCCTACACACCTCTCTCCACACAGCAGCCAGGGTCAGCTTTTAAAAATCATGTTCTATGATCAGACCAAGCAATTCTGTCTTAACATCCCTGTTGGCTTCCAATCACACTTGGAATAAAATCCACACTCCTTTCTCCAGCCTAAAAAGACTCTCTATGATCCAGTCACCAGATCTTTCCAGAATTCTGTATTAGCCCTCACCCTCTTGTTCACATTCCAACCATACAGCCTTCTTTTGGTCCCTCACAGGCTAAGCCTGTGTGTGCTTCTGCTCAAATGGTACTTCTGCAGACCTTTAGATAACTGGCCCTTAAAAGACACTTCATGAGAGAGGCCTCTCCGGATCTACCGTAGCTAAAGTAGCTTCACAGTCACCTGGCTTCTTGTCACTTATTTTATTTTCTTCAAGACACTTTTTAGGAGTTGGTACACCATCTTGTTCGTTTATTTGTTTATTCTCTGTTTCCCCTAATTAGGCTCCTTGAGAACAGAAACCTTGCCAGTTTTGTTCACTGTGTTCTTCTGAGTGCCTATAACTGAATCTGGTTCAAAAAAAAGATGTCCAGAAATTATTGGCACTTGAAACCTTGGTACATGCCTGGCATTGTGCTAGATACTTTCTCAAGCAATATTTTATGTAATCATGCCCAGAAATGTTTCTTGAAAAAATTAATTGGGAGTTGTCAATGATTTCCAAGATTTGGATGCACTGGGTAGAACCTGGGGTGAGCTCATTCATAATTAGCTTCTTTGAAGTAGAAGTGAGTCAGAGAGTGTGACTTCATACTCAAGTCTACATCAAAGTGTTTATGGATGAACGCAAGGGCAGCAAAATTAATGCAACCTTAAAATGGATGTGCAGGAAACCGCAGCATAAAGTCCCACTGGGGTCTGGACTCCATCTCCAGGCCCTCTCTAGCTCTGATACCATGTGGTCCAATGTCAAATAATAAATTATGCTAAGATTTGTTGTTGTTACCTGCTGTCAAGAGTGTCCTGACTGATGGTAACTCCAAGCACAACAGAACAGAATGCTGTCTGGTCCGGTACTGTCCCCATGATTAATTGAGGACCAAACTATGGGGAGGCATTGGTTTTTTTTGTTTTTTCTTTCATTGACTGATTTCTGGAAATAGAGCAACAGGCCTTTCTTTCTAGCACTAAAGTGTTATTGTGGTCATTAGGTGCCATCAAATTGTCTCTGACTCATAATGACCCTATGTATAACAGAACAAAACACTGCCTGGTCCAGTGCTAGCCTCACAATCCTTGCCATATCTGAGCCCATTGTTGCAGCCACTGTGCCAATTCATCTCATTGAAGGCCTTCCCCTTTTTCTCTGACCCTCCACTTTACCAAGCATGATATCCTTCTCCAGGGAATGGTCCTTTCTGACAACATGACCAAAGTAGGTGAGACAAAGTCTGGCCATTCTTGCTTCCAAGGAGCATTCTGGATGTACTTCCTCCAGGACAGGTTTGTTCATTCTTCTGGAAGTCCATGGTATTTTCAGTATTCTTTGCCAACACCACAATTCAAAACCATCGACTTTTGTTCAGTCTTCCTTATTCATTGTCCAGTCTTCACATACATATGAGGCAATTGAAAATACCATGGCTTGGGTTTGTTGTTGTTGTTGTTGTTATGTGCCATCAAGTCAGCCCTGACTCATAGTGACCCCTCCTTGGGTTTCCGAGGCAGTATCACTACAGAAGTAGAATCGCCCAACCTTACTTCCGGGGAGTGGCTGGTGGGTTTGAACCGCCAGCCTTCTGGTTAGCAGTCAAGTGCCTTAGGCACTATGCTACCAGAGCTCCTGGCTTGGGTTAGGTGCACTTTAGTCTTCAAAGAGACATCTTTACTCTTCAGCATTTTA
Organism: Orycteropus afer afer; assembly: GCF_000298275.1. NCBI lineage: Eukaryota > Metazoa > Chordata > Mammalia > Tubulidentata > Orycteropodidae > Orycteropus > Orycteropus afer. The sequence continues at coordinate 4,161,084 of NW_006921840.1, read as the reverse complement.
AAGAGGTGCTAAGGTGTACTCATATTAAAAGGAAGTTTAGCCCTACCTGTTCACTTCTTTATATGCTGAAAAGATTAACGGAATTTCTGAAACATTGAGTTTCTCAGAAGAAAACCCAACCCACTGCCATCAAGTTGATTTCAACTCATAGTGACACTTTAGAACTGCCTCATAGGGTTTCCAAAGCTGTAAATCTTTACAGAAGCAGACTGTCCCATCTTTCTTCCATGGAGTGGCTAAAGGATTTGGACTGCCCATCTTTTGGTTACCAGCCAAATGCTTTAACTATTGTGCTAACAGAGTTCCTTTTCAGAAGTAAAGTTTAATGTAAAAGTAAGATGTTTTTAAGGGAGCAGTGTCATAGGGAATTTGGAATTTTGTTCAGTTTTAGAGAGAGCACCAGACTGCATTGTAGTTTGTTACTATAGCTGTTATCAAGACCTATTCCATACAACATATTAGAAATTATTGTCAAAATCTTTTATATAACCTGCACACACGTGTGTGTGTTATATGCTACATGTATTTATAGGACCCCTGCTTTTGGTAGCTTCCCATCCATTTGAGAAGAGAACACGAACATGTGAAAAGATAACAATGGACTGAAGGATCAAATGGGTGATTTGGACAGAATCTATGAAGTTCAGGATGGTGGCTGGAGTACTGCAATAGCCTCCCAATCAGCTTTCTGGTCCCTCTAGGCTCTCTTCTCCCCAGGCCACCCCATCCAGTGGCACCAGAGACATTTCCCTGACAATAGGCATAATAGTCAAGCCACAATGCTTGGGCTCATATTTCAGCTTTGCTAACTACTAGCTGTGTAACTTTAGGCCAATTACTTTTGCTCTCCTTGGAAGGAAGGCTGGACAATCTTCCATGGTGGTACTGCCTCAGAAACCCAAGGAGGGGTCAGTATGAGTCAGGTCCGACTCGACAACGGCACATAACAATAACAACAACTCTGTGACTCAGACCCCACTCATTTGCAAAATTTGGAAAGCAAGAGTACCTTCACAGAAGGGTTGTTTTGAGGACTGAATGAGTTAAGACATATAAAATTACTTAGCACCTTGTTTGTTTATAAATACATGCAATGATCCTTAAGTTGGTTTTCTAATCCTATTGGCCTGCTCAAAACTTATCAATGTCACATTAACAAAGGTCACACAGCTTGGTGAGTTGTCAAGTCCTTCCCCATCTGGGCAGCTTTGTCTATTTGTCTCCCACACTCGAGCCAAACAGAGCAATCTACTCCTGATGTTCTTGCCTTCAAGCCTTGACTCTGCTCCCCAGAGTTGGAAGCCTTTTCTCTTCTCTCTGAACTCTTAAAGAACTTCATCACTGCTTACAACACTTCCCATTCTAATTTCTGAAGTCACTTTTTTTCCCTGGCTAGACTGTCAGTTCTTGGATGATAAGGATTATGACTTCTTTGATTCATAACTTTGCAATATCCAAAAAAAGGCTCTTTGCATGTTTATTGAATGAATGCATCCCCTAATGTGGTCAGAGATGGCATCACAAAAGTAAGAGAGGAACTGTCTTGAAGAGAGAACAGGCTTTAAACAGTAATATTATTTATTTTAATTATTTTGTGCTGATTAAGAATATACAGCATGTAACGAACCAACCTGGGTTCACATCCTGTTCTGCTTCTGACTAGCTCTGTCAGTCTGCGCAAGTAACAGCCTCTCTGTCCCTCAGTTTCTTCACTCACTGAATAAAGGATAATAAGAATACTTTCTCCATGGGTTTATATTGTGAGAATTATATGACCCTAGTGGTGTGCCTGGCATGTAATAAATTTTCAATGAATAATAGCCATTATTACTATTATCAAAAATAATACATTTTTCTTGTAAGAAGTCCAGAAATACTGTGGAAAGTGAAAGAATTCCTTACTTCACCCCAGCAGTATTACCGTACACACCTATTGAGTAGGTTCAGACTCATAGCTACCCTATATACAACAGAACAAAACACTACTTAGTGTGCACTGTCCTCACAATTGTTGCTGTGTTTGAGCCCATTGTTGCAGCCACTGTGCCAACCCATCTTGTTGAGGGTTTTCCTATTTTTCACTAACCCTCTACTTTACCAAGCATGATGTCCTTCTCCAGGCACTAGTCACTCCTGATCACACGTCCAAAGTACATGAGACAAAATCTTTCCATCCTTTCTTCTAAGGAGCATTCTGGCTGTACTTCCTCCAAGACAAATTTGTTCATTCTTCTGGCAGTCTATGGTATATTCCACATCCTTTGCCAATACCATACTTCAAATGCATCAGTTCTTCTTTTGTGTTCCTTATTTATCATCCAGCTTTCACATGCCTATGAGGTGATACCATCGATGGGGTCAGGCACACCTTCATCTTCAGAGTGATATCTTTGCTATTTAACATTTAGAGAGGTTGTCTTAGTTCTCTAATGCTGCTATATCAGAAATACCACCAGTGTGTGGCTTTAGGAAATGGAAATTTACTCTCTTAAAGTTTAGGAGGCTAAAAGTCCAAGTTCAGAGTACTGACTTTAAGGGATGGATGGAGGAGGCCCCTTGACCTTGGACTTAGCTCTGCCTTCCAGGCCCACTGGAGCTGGAGGTCTCTCCTGACTTACACAGCTGTTGACCGCTGAGGCTGATGAATCCAAGAATGCCAGGTAAAATGGCAGATTGTTGACTCACAGGTTGCAAAGGCAACAGTCCCAAGATTAGCATGCAACACAGCAAGCCACTGGTTCAAGTCCAGGAACTGAAGATGATGATGGGCCAAATACAGGATCCAAAATGAGTCAAAAAAACTAGAGACCTTTCCCAAACTTTCTCCATATATACTGGCAGCAGGCCGCACCCTGAAGGCAACTCCCCATCAACTAATTAGCTGCTTACAGCAGATGCCACCTTGGAGGTAATTACACCACATCTAATCTCATCATGGGGAATAACTACATCCAGCTGCCAAGCCAGTCAGAATCAGGGCCTAGCCAAGTTGATACACAAACCTAACTACCACCGAGATTTTTGCAGCAGATCTGCCCAATACAGTACATTGTTTGACTTCCTGGCTACTGCTTCTATGGGCATTGATCGTGGTTCCAAGTAAAATGAAAACTTCAATATTGTCTCTGTTTATCATGATGCTTGTCGGTACAGTTGTGAGGAGTTTTGTTTTTTTTATGCTGAGGTGTAATCCATACTGTAGTATTTGATCATCAGTAAGCATTTCAAGCCCTCTTCATTCTCAGCAAGCAAGGTTGTGTCATCTGCCAATTGCAGGTTGTTAATGAGTCTTCCTTCAATCCTGGTGCTCCGTTCTTCATATAGTACAGCTTCTCCAATTATTTTGCTCAGCATACAGATTGAATAAGTATGGTGAAAGGATACAACTCTGATGCATACCTTTTCAGATTTTAAATCACTATTATTGGTTGAGTTAATATCTTTCCAAAGATGTTATAAATACAACATATGTTGTTGTTGTTATGTGCCATCAAGTCAGACCCAACTCTTAGCGACCCCTCCTTGGGTTTCCGAGGTAGTATCACTACGGAAGTAGATTGCCCAACCTTCCTTCCGAGGAGTGGCTGGTGGATTTGAACCGCTAGCCTTCTGGTTAGCAATCAGTGCACTATGCTACCAGAGCTCCTACAACATATATTTATGAATTTTATGAAATATTTATGTAATTTTATATAATATTTATGAAATCACTACATGCAGTTTTCTCACACAGCCATTTCATTTTTAACTGTGAGCATCAATATACAGTACTCCACCTCATCCTTTTTTAACACATGTCCAGTATTTCAGTTTATAGATCAATGATAATTAATTTAGTCATTTGCAATATTGGTGACCACTTAGATTGCTTTCAATTTCTCACTATTATAAACACTGTGTAGTGAATATTTTTGCTGTGCATGTTTGCACACTTGTACAGTTATAGGACAAAATCTGAATGGGACACTGGCTGTAGACAATATTCACACATCAGATTTTTGTACAAGGACTCAGTTGCACAGAATCATAATACTTCATTCATCTCATGCTGTTGTCATTGGTCTTTGTGCAGCCTTTCTGTATTTTTTAAATCTCTGTTTGATAATTAATGAACACAATAATCATATTTTAAAATATCAGATTTGTTTCCTAGTTGCTCTCCAAAAACATAGCAACAATTCCACTCAAAGGACAGAACTTAAGCAGGTAGAGGGTATGCAGTAAGAAGAGCTCCTCTTTTTAAGGAGACCATTTGAGTACTCTGGGAGGTGGGCATAAATTAGGCTTGTTGAGAGTCCATAGTGGGGAGCCTAGTCTAACTAAAGAAGATAGTTTCTTTACAGGAGTTGTGGGAGACGTAGTAGAACATGATAGAAAGTCACATTAAAGACTGAAGAGCCAAGAAAAGGAGCTGGAATCTTACACCAGGCCTTTGGATGAATCACATAGGTAATAAAAGAGGTATTTTGCAGATTTACCTGTGGACAGTAGTCAGGATGGACTTTCATTATTATAATTCACTGCTTCCATATCCAAGTAGCTTCTTACACCAAAGACACCTTGTCAATTAGGTTAAGGTGTGGTTTATGCTGCAATAACAAATAGCACCCAGAGTGGTGGCTTTGAATAATAAAGGGTTATTTCTTACTTTTGCTACTTGTCTATTGGAGATTGGCTGGGAGGCAGATGGGAGAAGATGGCTCTGTTCATCATTCATCGGGGTCATTCAGAGATTGAGGCTGCTGGAATGGTCACCATCTTTATGCCAGCTTCCATGCCAGAGGGAGGGTAAAGAATTGAGCAACTCACATTGACAATGAAATGGTCCAACTGGAGGGGACACACCTCATTGCCTTTCACAATTCGTTGGCCAAAAGTAGCTACTTGACCTCATCACAACCCAAGGGGCCATAAATATAATCCCAGCATGTGCTCAGAAGGAGAGATGGAAATAATTGGCAAGCAACATTACTACCTATGTCCTTTCTATGTTCTAAAGTGTCCTTCTCAGAAAATCTTTTGACAACTGAGAAGGACCAAATGATGCTGTTGTAGCCAAGGGCATTACTTCAAAATACTTGGTGGAAAAAACAATATCAATTCAAAATACTGCTTGTAAACGGTCTTATTCTATAGGTCAAATTTTATGTTGTTAAAGATTTTTGGTGAGGTGGAGTGAAGTGAAACACTGTGAAATAACTTTTGGAATAAGTGGAAACCTGCTCAAGAAGTTATCTCCCTCTCCTCAACTTTCTCTTCCTAGACCTACTCTGGAAATCACATGGGGCACATTCCTGCTACAAGGAATTCCCTTACTATTCTAGGTATTGCCAAGGACAACCATTACTATAATATAATAACGATAAACCCATATGTGTGTGTGTGTGTGTGTGTGTAATTATCTATGTGTTGGTCTACCACCCATCTTCAGTTTCTTGTAACGTGGTAGCTTACATGCTGCCGTGATGCTGGAAGCCATGCTCCTGGTGTTTCAAATGCCAGCAGTCACATGCTCACATGGCAGATGGGCTTTAGTGGCGTTTCTAGACTAAGAGAGACAAACAAGAAGGGCCTGACAATGTACTTCTGAAAATCAGCCAATGAAAAACCATGTGGATCACAACAGACATTGTCTAATTCATTTGCTTTAGGCAAGTGATCAATTGCTAAAGGAGGACGTGGTTGGTGAAGCAGAGGGCCAATGAGGGCAAGAGAGATCCTCAGTGACATAGATGGGGACAATAGCTGAAATGATGGACTCAAACATGCTGGCAATTGTGAGGATGCCACAAGAGTGATGTTTGGGTTCTCTTGTGTAGCTCTAACAGAAAGTACCATAAATGGGTGTCTTTAACAACAGGGATTTATTCCCTCACAGTTCAGGAGGCTAGAAGTCTGAGTTCAAAGTGCCAGCTCTAGGGGCTGGGTGAAAGCCCCTGGACTGTGGGCTTCAGCTCTGCCTCTTGCTCCCAGCCCACTGGATCTGGAGGTGTCTCTTAACTCAGGAAGCTGCTGACTGCTGAGGCTGACAAACCCAAGGTTGACAAGTAAAATGGCACAGTCCCAACATTATTAAGAAACATGGCAGGCCACTAATTCAAATCCATTAACAGTCCCAAGATCAGCAGACAACACAAGCCACTGAGATGAAGACTTAGCTACATGCAGGGTCCAAGCATGCCAAAAAGCTCAGAGATCTTTCTCAAAGCTGTCTCCTTCTATACTGGAAGCAGACCATATCCTTAAGGAAGCTACTCAGCTACTCCAGGAGATTGTACCATGGAGCTGATTACTAGTCTCATCATGGCGAATACTACATACAGCTGCCCAGCTACTGAAAACCAGGCCCAGCCAAGTTGACACACAACTTAACTACCACAGCGGACAACATTTTGTTCTGTTGTATGTAAAGTTGTATGTAAAGTTCTGTTGTATGTAAGGTTGTGTGAGTCAGAGTCAGCTCAACAACAGCTATCTATCTGTCTGTCTGTCTATCTATTCATGTGCTTGTGTTTTTCATATGTTAATTATTAACTCATCTATCTTCATAACAACTCTATAAGACACAGCATCATTATTCCCAATTTACAAATTGAAAAATGCACAAAAAGATTAAATAGCTTTCCCTAAGTTCACCCAGGATTAGAAGTCAGACAGTGAAATTCCCAAGACAGATATGATTGCTAGGGAAACTGGTAGAAGGAATGTTCTAGAGCATCCACCACCACACCAACCTTAAACCCTAACTACCATAAATTACCTAAAAAATGTTTGTATTTTTAATAAAAATTTCTAAGCCCTAACTCATGCCCCATTAATTTCAGCCAGTGCTCAATTCAGAGAAATGGCACCACAATGAAACTTATGTATCTGACAGCTCCCTTAATGGTCTTGACCTGAAATCTTCCCATAAAAATCAGTCATGCTGTCACGTTGGTTGAGGGCCTACTTTGTTTCTGTTAATTAGTCTGTTTTCATGGTCACTTATAATCCCTTGATGTTTGCTTCTTTCCTTTTTTTTTTTATTTTTTTTAAGCATTTCTGAATACTTTTATAATTTCACCATGAAAAATCTCCTTTCATGGTGTATTTCTTCCCACCAGGTAATGACAGGCTTTGATACACACACTAACATTCTTTTACCTTTAAATCAAGTTAATACTCACTTGACTTCAGGCTTAACAGAATTTCTCATCAAATTAGAGTTGATGAAAATGATCGCTCTTGCACTGTCATGATAACTTTCATCTGAGACTGTGGAACACTTTATAAACATTAATTAAGTCTCACAATGCCTCTGTGAAGCAGGGAATAGTGAGGTGATGGTCCAAAGATGAAAATGAACAGTATGCCAAGGATGTGATAAAAACCAGAAGTGATACTTCCTCTTTATGTTTTCCATTTTCATCTTTTCAATTTAGATATGATCAGAGAACTTAGGAGTTGAATGACTGATCTGGTTTCACAGCACCCCCTATCCTCTCTAGGAGCTCTGGTAGCGCAGGGCCTAGGGCACTTCACTGCTAATCAGTAGGCTGGTGGTTCAAACCCACCAGCCACTCCTCAGAAAGAAGGTTGGGTGATCTACTTCCATAGTGATACCGCCTGGGAAATCCAAGGAGGGGTCACTATGAGTCAGATACAACTCGACGGCACATAACAACAACAACCTCTCCTCTCTAGAACAAAGACTATTGTCACTTTGCTTTCTAGGCCCACTTCCATGGCCCTCTGGATCTTATGTCTGGACAGCCTTTTCCTTAAGGCCAAGAGCAGAGCCTACTTGACTCACCTTCCACTACCCTTCTCCCAGGAAGGTGGAGGGCAGATGAGTCCAATGGTTGGGCCACACCAGCCACGTAGAAAAAAAGAATGAATACAGAACTTTATGTTGTTGAGAAGGAATCCAGGCCAGCATTGTTCTATTAATATAATATCTTGACTCATCTCAAGTAAAAAATCCATTTTTCGTACTAATGGTATGACCCTAAGTACTCCATTTTGTCTATAACCTACTCTATCTTATAAGAGAAAGAAGCAATCTTAAGGGTGCCTGGGAGTTGATGTTAATTCTAGGTATATAACTAACATGTCCATGAGAAGATGAGGGTCTGGGATATTGGGAATGATGCCTCAGTGAATTAGAAACGAAGGCTGCTACAAATTCTGGTCTGGGAAACTGAGTTCATAGCTCCATGACAGACATTGTTGTTGTTGTTATGTGCCATCGAGTTGGCCCCGACTCATAGCGACCCCTCCTTGGGTTTCCGAGGCAGTATCACTACGGAAGTAGGATTGCCCAACCTTCCTTCCGAGGAGACATGACAGACATAAGAACCTGAAAAAAACAGGCAAGTAGCCATTTTTACAAATCTAATGGAATGTCCTTTTGTTTTCTTTATGTTAAGGTGTAATCTATGTTGAAGACTGTAGTGTTTGCTTTACATCTGTAAGTGCTTCAAGTTCTCTTCACTTTCAGCAAGTAAAATTGTGTCATCATAATACAAAGAAAAATAAAGAAAATAATTAACACAAATGAACAAAGCGAAATATAAATAAACATAAAGAAAGCAAAGTAAACAACATAAAGAAAACAAAAATCCTCACAACTGGACCAATAAGCAACATCATGATAAATGCAGAAAATATTGAAGTTATCAAAGTTTTCATTTTACTTGTATCCACAATCAATGCCCATGGAAGAAGCAGTCAAGAAATCAAATGATATATTGCAGTGGGTAAATCTGCTGTAAAAGACCTCTTTAAAGTGTTAAAAAGCAAAGATATCACTTTGAAGACTAGGATGTGCCTGACCCAAGCCATGGTTGTTTTTAATCGCTTCATAGACATGTCAAAGCTGGACAATGAATAAAGAAGACTAAAGAAGAATTGATGCATTTGAATTAGTGTTGGAGAAGAATATTGAATGTATCACAGACTGCCAGAAGAGCAAACAAATGTGTCTTGGAAGTACAGCCAGAATGCTGCTTAGAAGTGAGGGTGGTAAGACTTCATCTCATGTACTTTGGGCATATTATCAGGAGGGTCCAGTATCTGGAGAAGGGTATCAGGCTTGCTAAAGTAGACGGTCAGCAAAAAAGAGGAGGACCCACAATGAGATGGATTGACACAGTGGTTGCAACAATGGGCTTAAGCATAACAACAATTGTAAGGATGGTGCAGGAACAGGCAGTGTTTTGTTCTGTCGTACATAGGGTCACTATGTAATGTAGTCAATCAGTTGAGGTCATACCAGTGTAGGGTGTATCCTAAATCTAATCACCTCTGAGTTATATAAAGAGCAGCATGGACAGAAAGGCATGCATATAGGGGAAGACAGAGGTCATGTGAAGATTGTCCACAAACAAAAGAAATGAGGAACAGCCAGGCTACTGATTTGTAAGGAACTGAGAGGGCTGAGACTCTGATTTGAACTCTTATCTCCATAATTATGAGAAAATGAATTTATGTCTTTTAAAGCCACCCATGTCTGGTATTTCTATTACAGCAGCACTAGGAGACTAAGACTGTGAGTTTTCCAGAGTCAAATGCAAGACTCATTCTTTTTTATAGTCTCTGCAATTTTTTGTCAACATTTTATCAATTTTTTTTTTTTTTTTTAATGTGGGATCCTGGATTGGATCCTGGAACAGAAAAAAAGACATTCATGGAGAAACTGAATTTGTGAATTCGTGAAATCCAAATAAATTCTGGAGTTTAGTTGACAGTAATTACCAATGTTAATGTCTTGGTTTTGATAAATGAACCCTGGTTATGTAAGGTGCTAACATTAGGGGAAGCTGGACGAAGGGTAGATGGGAGTTCTCTGTACTACCTTTACAACTTTTCTGTAAATCTAAAATTGTTTGAAAAATAAAAAGTTTTAAAAATAGAAGAAAAAGAAAGAAACAAAACCAGGCAAGTATCCAAGGTCAGGGTCAAGGTTAGATTAGAGACTAGGAGTATAACACAGGAGGAAATACCCAAACACAAACAGATCCTGGGCCAGCTCCATGGGAAATAGTTCAAAACTCTTCAGCAAGAAAGGCCAATGTAGCTCCTTTTAGAAGGCCAGAGAGTCATATCATTGGAGGGAGTGCTACAAGGTATTTAGCCATTTTTTTTAAAAAAATTCAGGGAAAATCTCAAGCTGGTTCCATTCAGCCTACAAGTGCAGATGCAAAGGACTTTTCCTTGCATAGCACTAACTTCCCACATTCCAATAGCCTCACTCTCCTTCTTGGGGCTTACATATATCCTAAGATTTTGTATGTTGGGTTGACATGGGTAAATCAAACTGGGACACAACCAAGTTTAAGGGCTGAGACAAATGTTATTCCTGCTAAGTGGTCAGTGAGCAAAATGTCAACAGTTGTCCAAGGAAAGTCCTTACCAAAAGCCAAAAAACAAAGGAACTAGTGTAGCCTCTTAAAAAAAAAAAAAAAAAAACACTGCCATCGGGTCAATTCCAACTCATAGCAACCCCCATTGGGTTTCCAAGGCAGTAAATCTTTGTGGAAGTAGATTGCCTGGTCTTCCTTCTTAGAGTGGCTGGTGGGTTTGAACCACCAGCCTTCTGGTTAGCAGTCAAGTGTCTTAGGCACTATGCCACCAGAGCTCCTTAGTGTAGCCCTGGGCTGAGTAATGTACATGGTTCACAGGAATGGAAGCTGGTGGTCTGTGGATACTGAACGTGCTCATGTCCATGTGGTCCCTTCAGATCTGGCCCTCTCTCCCCAGACCCTACCAATTTTTCCTTCTCTGATTACCTAAGCGGAGGAGATGGGAATGGAGAGGAATTTTACCCTTATTCATGATATTACTCCCAAATTTTTTGTACTTTCTATGGATCTTTTCCATTTCCCTAATGTCCTAAGCTTTTGACACTCAAAAGTCAGGAAGAGGCTCTTTTCCTGTCTTGTTTTTCATTGTAAAATCCTTTCTCTGAAGCAGCCAACAGAGAAGAGTCCAATTGCTTCAAAGGGATTAGGGAGTTGAGGAAGCAAAAAGGAGAGGAAAGAAGTATTGGGTTGGAGGAAAGCATTGGTGAATACAATATGTTGTTGTTGTTGTTGTTACGTGCTGTCAAGTGGTGGAATACAAAATAGGGATACTAAAATATTTTTCTCCCACATGTGTAATTCTTTAGAGGCTGATCTAAAGTTGTTTGTCTCATTGGAACAGAAAAATTCTATCTGTGGGAACTTTTGGAAGATCTGTTGTTGTTGTTAGATGCCGTCAAGTCATCTCCAACTCAGCGACCCTATGTACAACAGAACAAAACACTGCCCAGTCCTGTGCCAGTGCCACAATCCCTACTATACCTGAGCCCATTGTTGCAGCCACTATGTCAATCCGTCTTGCTGAGAGCCTTCCCCTTTTTTTTGACCCTCCACTTTACCAAGCATGATATCCTTCTCCAGGGAATGGTTCCTTCTGACAACCTGGCCAAAATAGGTGAGACATAGTTTGGCCATTCTTGCTTCCAAGGAGCATTCCAGCTGCACTTCCTCCAGGACAGATTTTTTAATTATTTTAGCACTCCATGGATCTATCAGACTTCTGGATCTGGAACATCAACTGGGTACTCCAGAATGAGCAACTGGGATAAGTGTACTCTCACCAAACACAGCCACGGGGCCTGTGGAATACGTAAGTCTGGGTGCAGCAGCCACCCCCTAGGCCACTCAGAATGCACAAAGGAGAGAGATTCTCTCTGCCTGAAAATGTCCTGATACAGCAGAAGAGCCATGAATAGCAGCCAGAGCCGGCAGTAGGTTTCCTAAGACAGGGGAGGCCAGAGCCTCTTTGATCAGAACCAGGATTGAGGCTGACATAGCCTGGGAAACCCATGACCCCATTAGAGCAGAATCAAAATGTTTTTTCTGATTCTTGGGCTCTTGAGATTAGTTGAAAATGAACTCAAAACTGTCCAGGCTCTGAGCCTATGCACCAAGATGAAGTAATGAGATTGAAAGGGAGGGCTCCTCTGTTTATGGGATGTTGTGGTTTATATAATTCCTATGCTTAAATTTCATCTCTAGGCAGTAAGAAGACCAATCCCCTTAAAAGTTTATCATCTGGGGTTGATTTTATATGAAATAGAGCATATAGACTTGACTCTGACTCCCATCTCAGTTAACTGAATTGCCTGAACTGAGTTAGGTGAAGAACCCTGGGCCAACCACAAACATACAAGCAGTGTTTCTTGAGAAACTAACTTACCTTCCTCCTGGAATGAAAGTTACTGGGTCCGTTACATGTGCTCCAAGGCAGCTGTTGCTGTGAACTGTGTTGATTTATGTGAAACCTTGTGTGAAGGAATTCAATTCTCTGAGTGTCTTTGCCGTCTACGTGTACACACGCACATCCATACACACGCTCCACACACATAAACACACACTGCATTCACAAAACTTGTTGAAGTCAGTCAAGATTCACAGCCCCCAAAGGCACTTTACAAAGGGGTGAATGAGAACATAAAACAAATCTGAGATTCTGTGAGGTGATTCATGGCCATCACCAATCCCAAAGGCATCCATCTGAATTGGATTCATTTCCTAGTCTAGATGTCATTTATGTAAGTGCAAGACACGTTCCTTTTGAGGTGAGTGGAAATGTCCCCAACTTCTGGTGGGAGCGGATACATCTGAAAAATGGAATCGAATCCATTTTGTTCCCAGAAGGGACAGGTAGAGGACTCCCATTTCCTGTCGATTCAATTGGAAACAATGAGGAGAGAGAGGAAAAGAAAAAAAAAAGGAGCCCTCCCTTCTCTTTCTGGCCTCAGACATGAACTCTTGATAAGATCCTGGAAAACAAGCCACATTTTTTACAACCATTTACCCTCTTCAGCTGAGAAAGTGGCACAAGCCAAGACTAGGAACCGGGCCACCTCTATTGTGAATGTGGCCAGGCTGACGGATTGTGATTGTCGCCAAACTGCAAATCACGAAGTGACTGAGATAAGGAATATAATAACATTTGCACATGAGCCTTACATTCCTGCTTCTTCTATAGGAAAGGATATCCCTGCAGGAAGGAGGAAGGTGGGGCCCTGCCCTGTTCTGCAGCAGTGCTGGAATTGCATTGTCCAGGCCTTTGTAGGGACACAGGAAGAGGGTACGGAAGTTTCTACAGGAAAACAGAGAAAAGTTCAAACATAAACAGCATCCAAAAAAATTTACCAACAGCAAACTCGATTTCCTCTTTGGGCCTTCCATGCTTCCATGCACCACTGGGCTGGCAGATTTTAATCTTGGATTCTGTTCACTTTAGTAACCTTCAGCCTGGGTGATTGTGCTGTTTCCCTGCTTAATAAGTTTAAAAGGATGTGTTTTCTATGGCATTGGAGACAAAAACAACCTCTTTCCAGAGACTGTATCCTGGCCTGGCCGGAGTCTGCTGTCTTTTCCATTTGTCATTTCTGGGGAGGGCATGGGCTTCCCTGAAGTCCTGTGTGGGATAGGGCGGATCCCTTTTATGACGGTTTGAACAAAAGCTGAAAGTGGCTAAATCATTGCCTCCCACAACAAGGCATGGGCTTGGGTTTGGGTTTGGCTCCTGAGTTCTGGCTAGAGATGCACCTTGAGAACTCCCTCATATGGGATGTGAAAAGAGTTGTATCCCCAGTCCACCCCCATCCCATCCCCAGTAACTACTGTTGTTGTTGTTGTTATTTGCCATTGAGTCAGCCCCGACTCATAGCGACCCCTCCTTGGGTTCCCGAGGCAGTTATCACTACGGAAGTAGGATTGCCCAACCTTCCTTCCGAGGAGTGGCTGGTGGGTTTGAACCGCCAGCCTCCTGGTTAGCAGTCAAGTGCCTTTAGGCACTATGCTACCAGAGCTCCTAGGGGCTGGAATTTTCTCTTCTCACCGCCTGCTGTCCCCTTACCCACTAGGGCTCAGAAGATGCTACCACAAGAATCTCTGCCACCTGCCCTGAAGCCACTGGACTCTGGCTTAGGGTTCAGTTATGAAAACTGTGGCTCTAACAAGGAGGAGTAATTACTTGGCTAAATCTGAAATAAAAGGGCCAAGATGAAAAAAAGAGAGCAGTTTTAGGGGATCCTCCTCCCCCGATGACCCATCCTTGTGTGTTAACTAATATGGTTCCCCTTTACCTCAAGCTGCCAGACAGGTGACCAAAAGCAATACAGTAGAATAATGTAACCAGATTCCCTGGTGGAGTCTCAAGGGACAATGTCTTCTAAAGGGCAACCCCTGAGGTGTAGGGAGTTTCTCTCCACCTTTTCCAATGACGGCAACAGCTTGCAACTCTGGCTAGGAATTGTGGAAGCCACTTCTACACCAGCCCTAATGAGATCTGCCAGGCACTAAAAGGAGCATCCGTTACTTCTCAGATGGGGCCAATCATACAAGTCAGGAGCTAACGGTTACCGTTAATAACAGACAGACTTCCTAGACACTGCCATGATGGGAAATTAAAACACCTCCCCTTCGCCCTGAAATAGCTCTTAAGTCCAAGTATCTTTCACAGCCAATCAAAGGAGAGAGTTCTGAGTGGATTGCCGCTCTAGCTTTTTTTGGTGCTATCTTTTTCTGAATTGCTTTTTCCAGAACAAATGACTTCCATTAGTTTCAGCCAGGGACCAATTCTTCACTTAAGTATGTAAAGCAAAATATGTCTTGTGCTCTGGGTGTGTTACTCATAACAGAAAGCTTTTCTGACAGTTGTCCCAGATGGGTGATTGAAAAGTGTTATATAGAAGCCCGGGTACAAATAAGAAGGTGACCTTGAATTCTGAAACCAGTTTAAAACTCTGTTTAAGATGTATCCAGACTGCTCTGTTTTGTGTAAGGAATTTTCACTTTATAAAAAGCTCCAGTACAAATTTTTCTAACAATGCATCCTACATCTTCACATTCATTCGTTCATGCATTCATTCATTTCTAAAATAATGTGCCAGGCTCTGGATTACATTTTAAGGACAATCAGGGGTAGTTTTCAATACACATAACAGCAAGGCATTGGCTCTCATCAGTCAGGAAGGACCCAGAGATCTTGTTGAACTTTCCAGTGGAGGTCCCCCACTCCTTGCCAGGTATTAAATCTTTACTAGCTTGGAACATTCAACATTTTAGTAACTTCTACAGCTGCATCAAAAGGAGCCTGGGTGGTACAACAGTTAAGCACTCAGCTGCTAACTGAAAGGTTGGTTTGAACCCACCCAGTGACTCCATGGGAGAAAAATCTGGTGATCTGCTTCCATAAAGATTAACCAAAAAACAGACTCACTGCCATAGAGTTGATTCCAACTCATAGCAACCCATTAAGACAGAGTAGAAACATCCCCATAGGGTTTCCAAGGCTGTAAATCTTTGTAGGAGCAGACTGCCTCACCTTTCTCCCATGGAGCACCTGGTAGGTTCAAATCACAGGGTGGATAACAGACCTGAGTACAGTGATTTACAAAAAGTAGTTTTTGATTTCCAGATGCCAGCAGTCTAGGGCCTATTGCTCTTAATTAGAAGCTACTCACAGAAAAATATGTTACAGGGACCTTTGAGTCTTAAGCTAACATGAATCTAAAGTTCTGCATAAGCACCAGGGGGTTCTTAATTCCCGCTGAAGAGAAACAGCATGAGCAAGGAAGGTCCTTCCTAAACAAGGACCAAAAATCTCATACCAGTTGCCTTTGAGTTGATTCTAACTTATGGCCATGCTTCTCAGGGTTGTCTTGTCTTTCTTCCTTTTTTAATTAAATTTTTATTGTGATTTGGGTGAAAGTTTACAGAGCAAATTCACTTTCCTTACAGAAGTCCACATACACTTTGTCTCATGATATTGACTGCAATTTCCCACAATGCAACAGCTCCCCTCCCTCTTCCTCCCCAAAGTTACCTCTTTCCTGTGTCCTTCCCTCCCATGCACTCCTGCCCCCTGAGCTGTCTCCCTGTGCATAAGCATCCCTTCTTTCTCCCATGAT
>NW_006921840.1:4142810-4144152 GCF_000298275.1 Orycteropus afer afer | reverse complement strand
ATCTTGTTTCATCTTTCTGCAAATGGATATCCAGTTTTGCCAGCACCATTTGTTAAACAGACTATCTCTTCCCCATTTAAAGGATTTCAGCCTGTTGTCAGAGATCAGCTGACCATAGGGCGATGGATCTATTTCTGGGTTCTCAATTCTATTCCATTGGTCTATGTGTCCATCGTTGTACCAATACCAGGCAGTTTTGATTACTGTAGCTGTATAGTAGGTTTTAAGATCCAGGAGTGTGAGACCTCCTACTTTGTTCTTCTTCAATAATGTTTTGCTTATCTGAGGTCTCTTTCCTTTCCATATAAAGTTAGTGATTGGTTTTTTCATATCCTTAAAGAATGTTGATAGGATCTGAATTGGGATTGCATTGAATGTATAGATTGCTTTGGATAGAATTGATGTTTTCACAATGTTCAATCTTCCTATCCACGAGCATGGGATGTTCTTCCAGTTATGTAGATCTCTTACAGTTTCTTGAAGTAGTCTTTTCTAGTTTCCTTGTACAGGTCTTTTGTGTCCCTGGTAAGATTTATTCCCAAGTATTTTATTATTTATTTTATTTTTTTGTTTTGGAAGCTCTTGTAAATGGTATTGATTTCCTTATTTCTTTTTCAGCAATCTCTTTGCTGGTATAGAGGAATCCAACTGATTTTTGGATGTCGATCTTGTATCCTGCCACAATGCTAAATCTCTCAATGAGTTCCAGTAGATTTTTTTTTTTTAACTGGGTCTCTTGGACTTTCTAGGTATAGGATCATATCATCAGCAAATAGGAATAGCTTTACTTCTTCCTTACCAATGTGGATGCCTTTGATTTCCCTTTCTTGCCTTATTGCCCAGGCTAGGACTTCCAGTACAATGTTGAATAGAAGTAGTGATAGAGAGCACCCTTGTCTGGTTCCTGTTCACAAGGGGAATGGTCTCAGTCTCTCTCCACTGAGAATAATGTTGGCTGTTGGTTTTGCATGTATGCCCTTTATTATGTCAAGGAAAATCCCTTCTATTTCTATCTTGCTGAGAGTTTTGATCAGGAATGGGTGTTGGATTTTATCAAATGCCTTTTCTGCATCAATTGATGTGATCATGTGGCTCTTTTCCTTTATTTATGTGGTGTATGATGTTGATTATTTTTCTAATGTTGAACCATTCTTGCATACCTGGTATGAACCCCACTTGATCATAATAAATTATTTTTTTAATACATTGTTGGAGTTTATTGGCTAGGATTTTGTTGAAAATTTTTGTATCTATATTCATGAGGGATATTGGTCTGTAGTTTTCCTTTTGAGTGATGTCTTTGCCTGGTTTTGGTATCAAGGTTATGCTTGCTTCATAAAAT
>NW_006921840.1:4135789-4141410 GCF_000298275.1 Orycteropus afer afer | reverse complement strand
TGGGTTATATTTTCTTATCCATTTTGCAACTCTCTGTCTCTTGAGTGATGCATTTAATCCATTGGCATTCAGTGTAATTATCGACAAGTACGAACTGTTTGCTGTCATTTTGTTATGTGTTTTTTCATTGTGTTGTTGGTTTCTTTGTTCCATATAATTTTCTATGTTGAGCTCATTATGTTTATGAGTCATGTTATCATTTCCTTTGTTGTTATTGTTTTAGTATTTACTAAATATTTGTGCTTGTCCTTTTTTTTATTGTGATGTGAAGGTTTATCATTTTTCTTTGAGGTTACCCTGTGATTTATAATTTTCTCCCAAGTTTAGAACAACCCATTCTATTTCAGAAGCTCTGGTAGCATAGTGCCTAAGGCACTTGACTGCTAACCAGCAGTCTTGAGGTTCAAACCCACCAGCCAGTCCTTGGAAGGAAGGTTGAACAATCTACTTCCGTAGTGATACAGCCTCAGAAACCCAAGGAGAGGTCGCTATGAGTTGGGTCCAACTCAACAGCACATAACAACAACAACAACATTCTGTCTTGCAACTCTCTTTTCCTCACTATTTAGAAGCTCTGTGACTATACAATTTTTTTCCCTCTTTTGGTTTATAGGTGTCATCATTTGCCAATTGATATCTCTGGTTCCCTGTTTACAATCTTGTAAGCTTATTTTACTTTGGATACTTCCGCAGTTGTGTTGGTTTCTGGATTATGTCATGTTGTGTACTATTGGTTGGTTGTTGTTTGCCATTATTGGTTTTCTGTTCAAAGGACTCCCTTTAGTATCACTTGTAAGGTTGCTCTAGTTTTAACAAATTCCCTTAACTTCTGCTTATCTGGAAATGTCCTAATTTTACCATCATATTTGAGGAACAATTTTGCTAGATATATAATTCTTGGTTGGAAATTTTTGGTGGTCAGGATTTTATATATACCATACCATTGTCTTCTTGCTTAACTGGTTTCTGCTGAGAAATCAGAGCTTATTCTTATTGGTTGTCCTTTGTAGGTAACTTTTCATTTTTCCTGTACTGTTTTCAGGATTCTTTCTCTGTCTTTGGTTTTGATGAATTTGATGATGATATGTCTTGGTGATTTTCTTTTGGGGTCTATTCTGTTTGGGGTTTGTTGGGATTCCTGAAAGGATATATCCTCATCTTTCATCATATCAGGGAAGTTCTCTTCCAACAAATGTTGGACAGTTTTCTCAGTGGTTTTATTTGTCTCTTCCTGTTCTGTAATTCCGATTACACATAGGTTGTTCCTTTTGATGGTATCCCACATGATCCTTAGGGTTTCTTCATTTTGTTTTGATATTTTTTTCTGATTGATCCCTTTCCAAAGAAGTATTCAGGTATTTGTTTTCAATCTCCTTAATTCTGTCTTCCACTGATTGGATTCTACTCCTTTGCCTTTTCAATGTGTTATCTATTTCTGAAAATGTAATGTTAATCTTCTGAATTTCTGTCTGTAGATTTTGTACCATTTCTAATTTTTCATTTATTTTTGTCATTTTGTTCTTGTATTTTCTTCTGAAATTGTTCTAAGGTTTTGTCTGTTTTCCTTAATTTTGTCACTGCTTTCCTTGATCTGTCTCTCAATCCTTTGAAGATACCTAAGTATAATTCTTTTGAATTCCTTATCAGGAAGTTCCAATACTGCTTCTTCCTCAGGAATGTGTTTTGGGTCTGTATCCTGCTCCCTTATTTCTACCACTTTATCTTGCTTCTTTGTATGGACTGTGATGGTCTGTTGTCTCCAAAACATTGTGGCATTGTTGTATTTAGATCTCTGTTAACTGTTTGTGAAGGGCAGCAAAGAGTGAGTCAGGCTCTTCTTGGTAGTCGTTTATCATTGGGCAGTTGGTGGAGAAGGAAGTGGTGGTTCCCACTCAGTAAGTGTAGCTGTAGGAGGTGTGAGTGTGATTATGTTGAATGGGCATGGTTGCATTCTCCCACTCAGACAAAAACAATAATAATAACAATAATTAAAAAAAAAAAAAACATCAAAACAGTAAAAGCAAGTGGATGGAAATCACATAGGAACAGTCACCAAAAAAAGAAAAAGAAAAAGTGCAATATCTGGGGAGGGGGTAATAAGAGAAAAGAGGTAGAGTAGGAGAATACTGAAGAAAAAAAAATGGGAAAATTGCAAAAAGAAAAACAAGGTATGGGGAGAACCACGAGAAAGAAAAAAATGGGAACCAGGAACAGAGAAGAGAGAAAAAGGCAGAAAAGTAGGACTTGGGAAGGGAAGAATAAAGAATGATAATTAAAAGTATGAAAATAATAACAATAGCTTTAAGACAGACAAAAACAAACAAACTGAACAAAAGGGAAAAAAATATCTAGGCAGGGCGGGGCAGGGCACTCAGGCTCCATCAGAGCACACAGACTGGGATGGAATTCCCACCAGCCCAGAAGGTGGGTGGGAGTGTGGGATGGCCACACTTCCATTCACCAAGAGGGTGTGGGATATAGAAGTAACAAGGAGAATATCGCACCTTTCCAGTTGTTGGCATCCAGAATGTCCTTGCTGTCCCTGGCAAGTGGAGCCTATTCTTAGGTCCCTGGAATCTGAGAGAACACTGTTGCTTTAAATATCCAAAACGGTGGAACCACTTGTAAAAGTCCAAAATGGCTGCACCCTCCAGACAGCCAAAAGTCTATGGCTCAGCCCATCTCCCTTTTCACTGCTTCCACTTTTATTCACCAGCCACCAGTGCAGTCCTCCGTGCAACCCCTGGCTAGCAGGGCCAATTTTTAGGTTAATTCTTAGGTCCTAACACCGCTTGGCAATATCCAAGCTGTCTGAGCTGTCAGGATCACTGACAGACTGCACCTCTCTATGTCTCCTTTTTTGGTGTTTTCATGCGGGTTCTTCTACTGTTGTTTTTATGTGCCATCGAGTCGGACCTGACTCATAGCAACTCCTACTTGGGCTTCCAAGGCAGTATCACTATGGAAGTAGATTGCTCAACCTTCCTTCCAAGGAGTGGCTGGTGGGTTTGAACCGCCAGGCTTCTAGTTAGCAGTCAAGTGCCTTAGGCACTATGCTACCAGTGCTCCCAAATGTGAGCTGTTTCCACCCAGTTCTACTAGTTGGAGTTTAGTCCACTTCTGTATCTTTCTTTTCAAAGCTCAGGGCTCCAAGATTATCTCCTGTATCTGTGTTAATTGGTTTCCATTTTCTTTGTTGAAGAGGGTCTGTGTAGTTTGTCTGCCTGTTCCACCATGTTACTGGAACTCCTCCTCAGGTTTTTCAATGGCTGATTTTCATGAAGATCACCAGGCCTTTCTTCCAAGGTTGATTCAAACCTCAACTTTTGGTTAGTAGCCAAGAGCTTTAATTGTCTGTAACACCCAAGGGCTTCCTCCTAATCAAAGACTGGGTATAAAACAGGATTTGGGACCAGTTTGAACCAGTTCAGTCATGGCTGATAGAGTGAATTCAGAACAAACCCAAATTTTCAAAATTTGGTTGAAGTGGAACAATTACCAGAATGGAAGTAATTAAAGGTCAAAGCCCTGGAATAGGAGACTCAGAAGAAGCCGTTACAGGAGACTGATACAGGAGATTTGATTATTGCCAGGACTGGAGAGCAACACACATTCAAAGCTTTGCAGTCAGCCACCATGTTTGAGCCAGGCACTATTGTTTCTCTCTCTGACAATCAAGAGATTTGGTTGCTATGCAATACCCACACTACTTTCATTTTTTGAGACAGAGATTAAGTTTCTAGTACAATGTTGGCGTGTAATTTTTCCCATTGCGGCTATTGTTTCAGTTCACTCACATTTTAGGAACTCATGTCAATTTCCCCTTCCCTTCATTGGCCATGATTGAGCCAGAAAAATCAGTTTGAAGACCTGGCATAAAATGGAGCTTGAACAAGTAGGAGAGTTATGTTCAGGATGATGAACCAGGCTGGGTGACTGCCTTGGCTCTCCAATCTGTTTCCCAAAGGCCTAGCAGGGGTGTAGCCTCTGCCTTGGAATCAGGACTGCCATAGTTCTGGATCGTCGGATCCCTGAGCAGGGGGTCTCTAAAACAGCACAGCAGGATGACTCTGTTCTAAGCTTCTGCCTTAATACTGAGATGTTGTTTTGTTCTTTCCCTATGTACACTCCTGCTGTGTGATTTATTTTTTCCAGTCCAACTTCTAAGAAAATGGATTCTAGAACCATGGTATCAGCCAGCCAACCCCTGGTCAGTAGATACCCAACCCGGCTCTCCTTTGGACTCTGACTCCCTGTCCTGTGACTCCCTGTTCCTTCATTAATTAATGATTTCATCATTCATTCATTCAATAAATATTTCTTGAGCACATGCTATAGCCAGGCACTGTGCCAGGTGCTGGGGATATAGAGGTGACCAAGAGAGACACAACCCTGCCCTGATGAGGCTCATGGTCTGGGCAAACAAGAGAAAGGTGTCAAATCATACTTGGTTCACTTTAAAATGTCTTCTTAAATAATCACATTTGAATATACCATTTAGAAAGTGGTGTTCTAGACAGCTAAGATGTTGGGTATTTTTTTCTATTTTCTTTATTGTCCAAATTGTTTATAATTTGTTTGTATGCTTCTGTAATGTAAAATAAGTGGAATATATTTTATTAATACTGTTTCTATTTTATTATTTTAATAAAGAATCCTTTTGCTTAAGCAAAACCTATGGTTAAATAAGTTGAACATATATAGCTATAAATCACAGGCCTTGAATAGTGAGCCCATCTGAACTGGAGTAAGTCTTCCTGAAGATCTGAGATTCAAGGCCTAACTTCAAACTCCGCCATTGAGGGGATTCCAACTCATAGCAACCTCTATTGTGTTTCCTAGGCAGTAAATCTTTATGGAAGTAGATTGCCTTATCTTCCTTCTGCAGAGTGGCTGGTGGGTTTCAACTGCTAATCTTCTGGTTAGCAGTCAAATGCATCAGGCACACCACAGCTCCTTTCTCACCTGGTGTAGGGCACCTAAATTAGCACTGATAGTAGCTAACATTTATGAGGGGTTTGCCATGTTTCAGGCAGTGTGTTAAGTATGTTACAAAGATTCTGTAATTTATCACAACAACCCAGGCACAACAACCCTGGAGATAGTTAGTAGCATTATTCTCATTCTACAGGTAAGGAAACTGAGCTTCAGAGAGGTCAAAAGACAAGTTTTAGGAGGAGAGCAACTTACTTGGCTTTGCTACACCTAAGTGCAGGGGTGGTAAACAAAGCAATCTTGGATGAATTAAAAACAAGTTTAAAGAAAGCTTGTAAAAATTGGGAAGAAATCTCAAACCATGTAAGACCTAAAATTTCTACCTAAAAACAAAACAAAATCATTGGATTATGAAACTAAATTCTTTATAATTACAGATCCTTTCCCATAAACGTCCAATATTATACAAAATATTGCTATAGACTGATGCGTCTTTTAAAACTCAATTACTGAGGCGGGGCAAGATGGCGGACTAGGCAGAAGGATTGCACAGACCCTCTTCAACAAAGAAAAGGGAAACCAATTAACACAGATACAGAAGATAATCTTGGACCACTGAGCCTTGAAGGAAAGGATGCAGATTTGGACTAAACCCCAACTAGCAGAAGAATTTGCGTGAAAATACC
>NW_006921840.1:4126182-4128569 GCF_000298275.1 Orycteropus afer afer | reverse complement strand
AAAAAAAAAAAAAAAAACTCAATTACTGGAAGTTTTACATTCAGATGTAAACTATCACCTTCTAAATCGTACCCTTAGAAGGTAAGCACCTTTCCCTACGAAGTTCCTGCAAGAAACATTTTTGGGACTCCTAGTGGTGCTAATCTTCAAAGATACTTTATGAGTCATATAGGAAAAGTCAATCTCATTGTTTCATTTACATCTTGGTTTTCATTCAATACAATAGCACCCTCATTTTTCACCATTATCCAAATAATATTACTGTTCTAAAATCAAGACCACCTTCAAATTATGAATATTCATTCATACTAAGAATAAAATAATAAACAGATAACCTCAGGAGGCAATTCCACAAGTGCTTTAGCAACAATAATATCATTGGAATAAGAAAACAGCCTTCCGAGATGATCTCAAATGGGCCACTACCTGTTTGGATATACTTGTTTTGGTGTGCTTATTGTTGTGGAAGTGAGACTGGGCAATCTATTTCCATTAAGATTTACTGCCTTGGAAACCCACTGGGGGTCACTATGACTCAGAATCGACTTGACAGTAGTGTTTTTTTTTTTTTTTAATTGCTGTTGTTAAGTGTCATCGAGTTGGTTTTGATTCATAGGTACCCCATGTACAACAGAATGGAACACTGCCCGGTCCCGTGCCATCTTCAGAATCGTTGCCATGCTTGAGCCCATTACTGCAGCCACTGTGTCAGTCCATCTCATTGAGGACCTTCCCCTTTTTCACTGACCCTCTACTTTACCAAGCATGATGTCCTTCTCCAGGGTCTGGTCCCTCCTGATAACATGTCCCAAGTAGGAGAGACAAAGCCGGCTTAGTGTGTTACATAACATTCACAGGTTCTGGGGGCCAAGACTTGGATGTATTTTTTTTGGTGGCCACTTTTCAGCTCACTATAGGAATTCAAGATCTACACCAGCCATTGTGTGACTTTAGACAATAAGTTGAATCACTGCAGGTCTCAGCTTCCTTCTCCTTAAATAAAGGGATTGGACTAAATGATCTCTGTGGTCCCTGACAATTTTGACATCTTATGATTATGTGTTTAAATCATGTAACAAATTATATGTGATAGTCACTAAGGATACCTTGTTGGGCAAAAGAGATAGAGACAAACCTTAAGCATCTAATCACCCAAATTATTATAATGGGAAGTTATATTTGAAAATATTAAGCTAAGGTGTTCTTGTTTCCTGAAAACCATGTTGCCTGTAGCCCTGCCCACAGAATGGATGGATTCAGAAGGGGTGGAGGCCAGCTAGGAGAAAGAGATCATTCATTATGCAGCTTTGAGGGTCAAACTACATTTTAAATCCACAGGGCAATAATCTTTAAAGGCAGGCTTTGTGATGAAAGAAAAAGTATATGAGAGCAGGGAGTTAATTTCCAAAAGCTTGTGTTTACATATAGAGAGAGGCAAAGTTGGAACATGGGCTTCATTCTGAACAAGACAGACCATAAGTGGACAGAAGCCATGTCACACAGTCATTCCCACAAGCCAGGAAGGAAACGGAAAAAAGTTAAGGCAGCTAAGGCTACTAACCAAAAGGTTGGAAGTTCAAATCCATCCAGATGTGCCTTGGAAGAAAGCCCTGGTGATCTACTTCTAAAAAATCAGCCATTGAAAATCCTATGGAAACAACAAAAAGAGAAACAACTCAATTTAAAAACAAGCAAAGGCCATGAACAGACACCTCAGCAAAGAAGATATTCCAGCAGAGAACAAATAAACGGAAAGCTGCTCCCGGTCATTAATCATTAGATTAATGCCAAAGAACAGAGTGAAGATAAATGTTGGTGAGGGTGTTGCTGCTGGAACTGTGGAATGGTTGCAACACTGTGGAAAACAGTGTGGCACTTCCTCAAAAGACTAGAAATAGAAATACCTTATGACCCTAGATATCAGTTACTTTTGGTCATGTGAAACCCCACCGTTCATGACTGAAAGTAGCTTATTTAGCATTTGTATTCTTTGTTAAAAAAAATACATATAAATCCAGAAAATAAATGTTTCATTTTCCAATGGTTCTTATATGTTCTTCATGGATGCTGGTAAGTCTTCTGACACCAAGTGCAATGAGTTAGGGTGCAGCTGCAAAGTTAGAGTGTACAGTTTCCAAAACTGCCCTCACATCTGACACCAATAGCATCTTTAGGGGTTCCAAAAACCAACTCAGTCTTATTAATTTGCTGGAAAGACTCAAAACTCACTGAAACCTGTTATATTCTCAAGTATAGTTTATTACATGGAAAGAATACAGATCAAAATTCTACTTCTTAGAGTTGTTGTTGTTGTTGTTGTCATGTGCCGTCGAGTTGGCCCCGACTCATAGCGACCCCTCCTTGGGTTTCCGAGGCAGTATCACTAC
>NW_006921840.1:4124465-4126082 GCF_000298275.1 Orycteropus afer afer | reverse complement strand
CCCAACCTTCCTTCCGAGGAGTGGCTGGTGGGTTTGAACCGCCAGCCTTCTGGTTAGCAGTCAAGTGCTTTAGCCACTATGCTACCAGAGCTCCTTAGAGTAAAGCAATTATATTTGTCTCAGTGCCTACATCTACTCATCCTCTCCCCACACACACACTTGATCCAGTACCGTAAAAAGAGAGAAAGAAATACCTTACAATCCAATAATACCACTCTAAGATATATACACTAAAGATCTAATAAAAGAAATATGGACAGACATACCCACACCTATGTTTGTTGAGGTGTTATTCACAACAGCAAAAAGTGGAAACAGCTTAAGTGTCCTTCAACAAATGTATGGATAGGCAGAATGTGGTCCATACATACAATGGAATACTACACAATCATAAAGAACAATGATAAATCTGCCAGACATAACATGGATGGATCTGGAGGACATAACGCTAAGTGAAATAAGTTAATCACATAACAACAAATATTCTATGATCCCACTTTTATAAGAAGACAAGGATGTACATACATATGGAGAGAGAGAGTGAGAGCAATGTTCATTGGTGGTTATCAGGGATGGAGGGTAGGGGGAGTCACTTTCTAGATCATAGATAATATATTTGTTATTTTTTGTGATAGGAAAAGTAGCAACAAATGTTGGTGTAAAGAGCATAGTATGACAAAGAAAATGATGTCACTAAATGTATACGAGAAAAGGATGTTTCTGCTAAAGAATATGACATACATACTTTGGCAACAACACCAACAATAATAAAAAAATGAGTGTATGGTCATATATGTATGTGTACAGCCACATACGTGTATGGTTGGTGTAAGCATGTACATATGTGTGCACAGATAGACTTATCTACATGTACATGTATGTATAGATATATAAACATGTATCCTCATAGAGGACACAGTTAACAAATGTTTTTAAGACATAATCAAACACCTTGCAAGATGGATTTGTTGGGCTTGAAGGCTTTGGGCCTTAGACTCGGGGGCCAACTCATTCAATTGGCATAATGCAGTTCACAAAGTCCAGTTCTGCATCCTGGTGAGGTGAGTAGCATCTGGGATGTTAACAGTTTGTGAGCAGCCATCTAAGAAACTATTGGTCTCTACTCATCAGAAGCAAAAGAGAAAGAAGGAAACCAAAATCTCAGAGAAGAAATTGGTCTACAGGACTAATAGCCTACACAAACCATGACCTCATCTACCCTGAAACCAGCAGAACTAGATGGTGCCCTGCTACCACTACTGACAATTCTGATCACGGCCACAATGGATGGACACTGATAGCAAGGCAGAAGAACACAGAGCAGAACTGTAATTCTCAAGAAATCTTGGCTTAGTGGACCATTTGAGACTAGAGGATTCCCAGGTACTTTTTAAACCTTGAACCAAAACTACCCCCTGAGGTCACCTTTTAGTCAAATAACAAATTGGCACACAAAATAAAGGCTATTACCTATGAGTACTCAACTGCTCATAGGCAAATTCAATTTGAAGTTAAAGACAATGAAAACAAGTCCAAGAGAGTCAAAGTATGATCTTGAATATATCCCTCCTGAATTTAGAGATCATCTAAAGAATAGATTTGATGCATTGAACACCA
>NW_006921840.1:4115889-4122451 GCF_000298275.1 Orycteropus afer afer | reverse complement strand
GTCTACAAGGCCAAAAGATCAACAATTACTCTGTTGCAAAGGTGAGAAGATAAGGAGGCAGGGAAACTAGAGCTCTAGCAATGGAACAATCAGAATTTCATTAAAGAGAACGCTGACACATTGTGAAACTCTAACTAACATCACTGTACAATTTTCACAGAAACTGTCAATTGGGACCCTAACTTGCTATGTAAACTTTAAGTGAAAACACAATAAAATATTATTAAAATAAAAACAAACAAAAAAACCCTTTGGAGCACAGTTGTATTCTGACACACATGGGGTCATCATGATTCAGGGTCGGCTCCATGGCAACTAGGTTTTTTTTGTTTTTGTTTTTTTTTTACTAAGAGGAGGAGCTGAAGGAGAAGGGGGAAGCAACAAAGGACCAAATGAGGGTATGAGAAGAGCGACTTTGCTTGAGGGACACCACTCTGAGTAAACATCAAGGGCAGGGATGTTGAACAGTGCAGGTCGGGGGAGGGCTGGCTGAGCATTGGAGGATGGGCTCTGCTTTCTGCTTGAGACTTAGAGGAAATTATATCTCAGCACACCTCATGAATCATGGGGCAGCCACAGCGGAGTGGAAGCGGCCGTGACAGTGCTTCCACACAGGGCCCTGAGATTACTCCCCACTTCCCAATGGTCTATGGGTAGCATGTGAGAGACCCGGAAGTTCCCCCAGACACATGCCCAAGGCAGCTGAGGAAGCAGGCTTGTGAGCTGGTGGGGAGTGCCACAGCAAGCTAAGACGGGGCCAGCAGCAAGGGCCTGACGGTGGAGCCGATTCCCCCGTCTCTCAAGGCATGGATGTATTGGCAGACCAAGCAGTCCCAGGAGACTAGGAGACGGCTGGGCTCTCCCTGAGCTGACACTCAGGTAGGGGGAGACCTTTGACCCACTCCTCGTTGCCCCCACCCTCATCTTGGGAAGGAAGAGGAGCAGGGAAAGCGCTTGAGAAAGAAGGATACAACCTGGATAGGAAGTTTATACTTTGAATTTACTGATTATTTGGGGGAAACAGATTGTTTTAAACCGGAAGAGGCTGAGTTACCTTTTTCTGGCAAGTTAAGGGTTTGTTTTTCTTCCCACCATCAACTGGCGTGGAAGCAGATAAGAACAATTATAAAAATAAAATAAATAAAAATGTAAGCTACTTTTTTAAAACCTGAACTGTAGCGTGTGTAATATTTATCCTGTTGAGTACCTATATAAATATCATTATCCTGAGTCCTATGAGGAAAAATTTCAGAGTGCTTTGAATGCCTGTGGGGGCGGGGGGGGGGCATACAACAGACTGGCAGGCAGCCCTCAGGGACAGATTCTAGAAGGAAGTGAAATTAGAGCTGAGACTTGAAGGAGGAGTTAGAGGAGCATGTCCAGGTCCTTAGGAGGAAGGAGGCTGACCCACTGGAAGAGAGTGGCAGCAGGTAAATAGGTAGGCCAAGGTCAGGTGATACTGCAGCTTTTTACTCTCTTACCAGTTTTCTAAAGAGCTCGGGTAGTGCGGTGCCTGGGGCATTTGACTTCTAACTAGAAGGTTGGTGCTCCAAACCCACCAGCTGCTCCGCAGAAGGATGATGGGACAATCTACTTCCATAAAGATTTACCTCCTTGGAAACCCAATGGGGGTTGCTGTGAGTCAGAATTGACTTGATGGCAGAGGATTTGGCTTTTGATCAGTTTTCTAGTTCACTTTAATTCAGCTTAATTGGTTTTAAAATTTTCCTCTATTCTGTAGGAAAAACAATAACAATAACAGTGCATTTTAACAGTGAGGGCAATGGTGAAACATTTATAGATAATCTGAGTCTAAGTGAAGCTATGGGCAGCAGGCCGAAGAAATGGAATGAGGACCCACAGCTGAGTTGCATGGTAAGGGCTCAGACCACCACCACTGCTGCTCACACCTGCCATATCCTGCAGCCATCTCAACCTTCACTCATTCCTGTGCTCGGAAATTCAGAAATCTCTCCAATCCTCTGAAGAGCTGGCACAAAACCAGGCTCTCTTCAAGGGGCTGAGTCAGAAGAAAAGGAGAGACCAAGGAGACAGTGAGAGACAAGAGGACAGGATTCCTCCAGAGCGCTGGACAGCAGTGGTATCCCTGAGAACTCTGTTGGTGGGGTTGATGGTTCAGAACGAAAGCAAGAGCAGGCTACTCCAGTTGAGCTTATCATATGCAGAACAGTGACGTCTCCTCTCCTCTTTCTTCATGGTCAACGTCCTGCCTAGCCACCAGTACATTTGCCTGGACTTTTTTTTTTTAATTCTCCTACCATAAAATCCACCCTTTTAAAGTGTATTGATTCCTAGTATATTCACAAAGTTGTTCAATCACCACCATTATTTAATTCCAGAGCATTTTCATCACTTCAAAAGGAAACCTATTAGTAGTCACTCCTTATTATCTAACAATTACAATAATTTTTTAACTGGTCTTCCTGCTCCTACTCTATCCTTCCTACATCCTTTTAGATAGCTCTTTTTAGAAAATAAATCTTATGATGTCTCTCCTCTGCAAAGCATCTTCTAATGGCTCCCCACTTTATTTAGAATAAAATCAGAAGCTCTGTGTATCTGAAAGATCCCACATGACCAGGACCCTGCTTATTTCTCCAATGCCATGGTCTTCACCTTGCCACTCTACTCCATGTATATTGTACTCCATTTGGTTTCTCAGATGCACCAACTTTTTGCAACATTGGGACTGTTGGTCTTGCTCCTCTCCCGGAATCTCTTGTGGACCTTTTTGTGCCTGGTTCTTTGCATTAGGAAACATGGTTTGATATCCAAAAATCAACCAAAGTAATAAATACACCATGTTGTTGTTGTTGTTATGTGCCGTCGAGTTGGACCCGACTCATAGCGACCCCTCCTTGGGTTTCCAAGGAAAGTATCACTACAGAAGTAGATTGCCTCATCTTCCTTCCAAGGAGTGGCTGGTGCGTTTGAACCACTAGCCTTCTGGTTAGCAGTCAAGTGCCTTAGCCACTATGCTACCAGAGCTCCCAAATACACCATATTAATAGAATAAAGGACGAAAACCTCATGATCATCTCAATAAATACAGAAAAATATTTTTGACAAAGTCCAACATCTTTTAATTAAAGCCCAAAGGCTGCTTTCTCAGGGAGGCCCACCCTGACTACACTCTTTAAAACAGCCCCCTTCCCAACCACAGTTCTATCTTATTACCCTCTTTATGTCTTTCATAGCACTTATCAATCTCATGATAGTCCATGAATGGTGCAAACAGTTAACGTGCTTGCTACTAACCGAAATGTTATTAGTTTGCATCAACCCACAGGCACCTCAGAAGAAAGGCCTGGTGATCCACTTCCAGAAAACCAGCCATTAAGCACCCTGAGGAGCAGAGTTCTAATCTGACACACATGGGGTCACCATGAGTCACAGTCAACTCAATGGCAACTGGTCTGGTTTTGGTTTTATTGATCTGATATTATTTTGCTTGTTTATTGTCTGTGTCCTTCACTAGAATTTAAATACCTTGAGAGCAGGGGCTTTGTCTTGAATAATGCCTGTCACAGATAAGGCACTCAATAAGTAGTTGTTGAATAAATAAGTTAATGAATGGAACTCTGAGCAAGAATGGACCACAGTAATGGAATGACCCTGGACTACAAATATCTTCATTGTATGATTGGTACTGGGAGGGTGGTGCTGGATAAAAAACAAATAAGTGTAGTTTTTTGCCTGGAAAGAGTTTAGAATCCCATGAATGAGACAAGCACACTCAGCTAACCCTAGCGGAAACTCTGTAAGAAGTGGCAAAGTCTCATTAAAAAGTATAGCTTTTGACTGAGGGAAACAAAAGGGTTTTCGAAGTTCAAATTTAGTTCAAAGAATCCCAAACCAGTTGTCAACAAGTTGATCCTGACTCATGGCAACATCATGTGTGTCAGAGTAGGCCAAGGTCAGGCCTGTGAGCTGGTGGGGAGTGAGCCAAATAAATGGAAAGATATCAGTGTTCATAGGTTGGAAGACCTACTGTTATTAAGATAATGATACTCCTAAATTGATCTACAGATTTGCCATGGATTGAATTGTGCACCCCCATAATATGTGTCAACTTGTCTGGGCCATGCTTCTCAGTGGTTTAACAATTATGTAATGATATAATTCAGCACTTATGTAATGATACTATTATCTCCTATGATGTAGTCAGCCAATCAGTTGTACAGGGATTAGGGTGAGATGCAACACCCTTACTCAGGTCACTGTCCTGATTCTATGTAAGGGCAGTTTCCATAGGGGGTAGCATGAATCATCTTTTATCTTACAAGAAATAAGAGGAGAGAGGGAAGTGAGTGGAGAAGAGACTTCAGTACCACCAAGAAAGAAGAACCGGAAGCGGAGTGCATCCTTTGGACTTGAGTGCCTGCACTGAGAACTTCCTAGATACAGGGGAAGACTGATGCCAAGACACATGGAGATCTCCAAGGAATGTTGGGCTCACATATGTTGAAGAAGACAAATATCTTCCCTGGGGGCTAACACAGAGAGAAAGCCTTTCCCTAGAGCCAGTGCTCTGGACTCAGACTTTTAGCCTAAACTGTGAGAGAGTAAGTTTCTGTTTGTTCAAGCCATCCACTTGTGGTATTTCTGTTATAGTAGCACTAAATAACTAAGATAAGATTCAGTAAATTCCTTACCAAAATCTCAGCTGTGCTTTTTTTGCAGTAATTGACAAGCTATTACTAAAATTCATGCAGAAATGAAAGGAATCCGTGATAGGCAAAACAATCCTGAAAAAGAACAAAGTTGGGGCGTTCACATTCCCTGATTTCAAAACCTATCACAAATCCACAGTAATTAAGACAGTGTGGTACTTCCATAATGATAGACACATAGATTAATGGAATAAAATTCAGAATCCAGAAATAAGTCCTTACATTTATGGTAAATGTATCTTTGTAAGGGTGGCAAGACAATGAAATGAGAGAAAGAATAGTCTTCTCAACATATACTGCTGAGGCAACTGGATATCCACGTGCAAAAGGATGAAGTTGGATCCCTATATCATACTTACACAAAAATTGACTCAAAATGAATCCTGAACCTAAATGTAAGTGTTAAAGCTATAAAACTCTTAGGAGAAAACATGGAGTCAATATCGTGACCTTGGGTTAAGCAGTGGTTTTTTAGATACAACACCAAATGCATAAGCAATAACAAAAAAAAAAAGTCATTAATTTGACTTCATCAAAATGAAAAACTTTTGTGCTTCAAGGACACAATCAAGAAAGAAAAACGACAACCACAGAATGACAGAAAATATTTGTGAGTCATATATCTGATAAAGAACTTGTATCCAGAATATATAAAGAGCTCTTAAACCTAACAATAAAAAGACAAATAGCCCAATTTAAAAATGGCCAAAAGAATTGAATAGACAATTTCTTCAGACAAGGTTTACAAATAGTCAATAAGCACATGAAAAGATGCTTAACATCACTGGCCAGCAGGGAAACACAAAACAAAACCACAATGAAATATCATTTCATACCTACTCAGATGACTTTAATTTAAGAATACAGATAATAACAAGTATTGCTAGGGATGTAGAGAAATTGGAACCCTCATACACTGCTACTGGGAATATAAAATAGTGCATTCACTTTGGAAAACAGTCTAGCAATTCTTCAGAAAGTTAAACATAGAGTTACCATGTGACCCAGCAATTCACTCCTAGCTATATAACCAAAAGAAATGAAAAGATATTTCTACAAAAAACTTGCTCATGAATGTCCATAGCAGGATCCATCAACTGATGAATGGATAAACAAAATGTGGTCTCTCTATACAAGTGAATATTATACAGCAATAAAAAGAAAGAACTAAAATATTGATCATGGTACAATCTGGATGAACATTGAAAACATTATACTAGGTGAAAGAAGACTATATATAGTTTGATTCCATTTATATGAAATGTCTGGATTAGACAAATCCATAAAGACAAAAAGTTGTTGCTAGACTGGGGGCACTTGGGGATGGGACATGAATGGGATGTGACTGCAAGTGGGTATGGTGTTTCTTTTGGGGATAATGAAAATGTTCTAAAATTAGATAGTGGTGACAGTTGCACAATTCTTTGCATATGCTAAAAAACACACTTAATTTTACACTAAAAGATTGGATTTCATGGTATGTGAATTACATCTCAATAAAGCTGTAAAAAAATTTGAATTAATAAAACTTTAATCTTAAAAATGAAGGAAAAAAATAACTGCTGATGAATGGAAGACAAGATTGCAGTTGGAAGGGAAGCTGGAATAGAAGAGTTGGAAAAGACTTGAGTGTGTTTGTAGGCTGCAAGGAAGGAATGATGGGATTTCAGGACTGCGGGGCAAGAAGGCGGACTAGGCAGAAGGATTGCACCGACCCTCTTCAACAAAGAAAAGGGAAACCAATTAACACAGATACAGAAGATAATCATGGACCCCTGAGCCTTGAAGAAAAGGATGCAGAATTGGACTAAACCCCAACTAGCAGAAGAATTTACGTGAAAATACCAAAAAAAAGGAGACCTACGGAG
>NW_006921840.1:4103823-4105298 GCF_000298275.1 Orycteropus afer afer | reverse complement strand
ATGCACACAATGGAATACTATGCAATGCTAAAGAATAATGTAGAATCTGCAAAACACCACATAACGTGGATGAACTTGGAGGACATTATGCTGAGTGAAAAAAGTCAATCACAAAGGGACAAGTATTCTATTTTGGTCATGTTGTCAGAAGGGACCATTCATGGAGAAGGATGTCATGCTTGGTAGGGTGGAGGGTCGATGAAAGAGGGGGAGGCCTTCAACTACATGGATTGACATTGTGGCTGTAATGATGGACTCAAGTATAGAAGGGATCATGGAGCTGGTGCAGGATCAGGCAGTGTTTCGTTCTGCTGTGCATGGGGCTGCTATGAGTCGGAAACGACTCGACGGCACCTAACAACAACAACAATAACATTGTATTAGTCTGTTATTGTAAAAGTGAAGGAAAGGCTTATCTGTGGAAGAAAATTTTCATTGTTGGTTACCAGGGGTGGGAGGGGAGGGGAGGGAACACTGTTAGATAGATAGAGATAAAGTATTGATTTGGGTGAAGAGAAGAGCAATGTACCAAATGTGAGTGACCAACATGGTGACATTGAGGAAGAGAAAGACAGAGAGAGGTACATGGGAGGTACAGACAACAAAGATGAACCCTTTTGCACATAGAGTACTGTGTTGTCAGTGAAGGCAAACATGGGTATATGGGTAGATAGATGGGTGGACAGGCTGAACTGTAGGTATGTCTATAAAGCGGGGAGTGTACCCAAGACCATGTATAGGATTGGCAGACAGTGGTCCTATAAGTTTATTTGTATGATCTGAATTCCCAGGTGTATAGTAGAGCTGACAAGAGGCTAGACTGTAGTTACTTCTTGGTCACAGCCAGCTACCCAGAGGGACCGAGTAATTGAACCTGTGGGCTCAGGACCATAGTCGCAGGGGACATCAAGGTCAATTGGCATAACATACTACACAAAACTTTATTCCACCTCCTACTTTGGCAAGTAGTGACTGGGATCTTAAAAGCTTCCAAGCAGCCATCTAGATGCAATGATGGGTGTCTCCTTATCCAGAGCAAAGAAGAATGAAGAAAACCAAAAATTCATGGAAAGAATTAGTCCTAGTGACTGGTACACCATGCTATCCTCAGCCTATACGACTATGAGACCAGAAGAAATAGATGGTGCCCAACTACCACTGTCAACCACTCGGAGGGGGATCTATGTAGGAGATCCTGTATAGAGAGGGAGAACAATGTGGAACAAAACTCAAAATTATTTGGGAAAAAAAAGTGGGGGGACCAGGTTTGCTGGTCTGATAGAGCCTGGTGGAACCGCTGAGACTATGTCCCCTAGTTACCCTTCAGTTCTGGAACTGAACCCACACCTGTGGCTTCCAGCCAAACAAAAGACAGGCATATGAGCTGAACATTTACCTGAGGTAGATACACTCCTTGGAGAGAACAATCATGGGAGAAAGAAGGGCTGCTTATGCACAGGGAGACAGCTCAGGGG
>NW_006921840.1:4099711-4103628 GCF_000298275.1 Orycteropus afer afer | reverse complement strand
GGTAACTGTTGGGAGGAAGTGGGAGGGGAGCTAGTGCATTGTGGTAAACTGTGGTCAATGTTATGAAACAAAATGTATGTAAACTGCTGTATGGCAAGTGAATTTGCTCTGTAAATTTTCACCCAAATCACAATTAAAAAATAAAAATAAAAACATGCTTAGCTACCAACTGAAAAGTTAGAGGTCTGAGTCCACCCAGACTTACCTGAAGGAAAGGCCTGACAATCTACTTGCAAGGAGCTCTAGTGACACAGTGCCTAAGGCCATAGTGCCTTGGGCCTAAGTGCCATAAGGTTGGTAGTTCAAACCCACCCATGGCCGCCCTGTCTAAAGATTTAGCACCTTAGAAACCTAATTGGTGGTGGTGGGGGGGGGGGGTTTGCTCGCTATGAGTCAGAATCAACTCGATGGTGGTGAGGTTTTTCTTTTTTAAACCTTATGGAGCACATTTCTACTCTAACTCACATTGGGTCACAGGAATCATAATCAAATCAATGGCAACTGGTTTATAATGTGTTAAAAGGTCCTCTTCAGGGCTCACTCCCTACTTTCTGAACTTCCCACTCACCCTTCCCTGTGTTGTATTTCAGGTATGCAAGCAGTTTCTCCTTCTGTTTCAAGTTTCACAACCTTGGGAATCTTCCCTCAGATAAATTCGAACCACCATTCATAACAATAATATGAATTTTTTAAAAAATATTTATTGAGCACTTATTAAATACCAGGTACAGTCTAGGTTTGGGGGACACAGTGAATAAGACAGACAAGGAATCTTACTGAGGGGAACTTACATTCTTGAGAGAGGTAGGACAATCAACAAACAAGGAAACAATTAAGATAATTAGAGGCTGGTATTATTAAAAGCGGGAGCTCTGCTGGCGTAGTGCCTAAGTCACTTGACTGGTAATCAGAAGGCTGGCGGTTCAAACCCACCAGCCACTCCTCAGAAGGAAGATGGGGCAATCTACTTCTGTAGTGATACTGCCTCGGCAACCCAAGGAGGGATCGCCATGAGTCGGGTCCGACTCGACGGCACATAACAACAACAACATTATTAAAAGTAAACAAGATAATGAGATAGAGAGTGAATGGGCTGGGGATATACGGTCTGGAAAGGCTCTATGACAGTATCGTATTTGAACTGAGCCCTGATTGGTGACAACCACCCATCTGTCATTTTGTTGTACTGTCTGGCTTTCGTGTGACATCTCATACATGTACTTCCAGACTTCCTTAAGATGGCCCATCCAAAAATCATAGAACTTCATGATATGCTAGAACTATGCCACAGGTATGTCAAATACCAGTGGGGTCACTCATGGTGGACAGATGTCAGTGGAGCTCCCAGATTAAGACAGCCTAGGAAGGAAAGCCTGGCAATTTCCTTCCAAAAATCAATCAGTGAAAATGCCATGGGTCATGACAGAATATTGTCTGATATACAGCCATGCTGGAAGATGAGCCCACTAGGTCTGAAGCACTCAAAATTAGTGACCATACTAATGACTGGAGCAACCAAAAGATTGTGAAGATCGCACAGGACTGGCCACATTTCATTCTGTTGTTCATGGAGTTGCTATGAGTTAAAATCAACTCCACGGAAAATAACAAAAATAACAACTGATTGGTGAGGAAGCATCTGTGCAAATGTCTAGAGAAACAACTCTTCCAGGAAATGAAGGGTGCAAAGGCCCTGAGGCCAGGACAAACTTATTCCCTTCTCCTCCTAGCTCCTGGTAACAGCTAATAAACTTTAATCCCTATTTGCCTAGTCTAGATATTTTATATAAATGAGTTCATACAATATTTGTCCTTCTGTGTCTAATTTATTCATTCAGCATAGTATTTTCAAGGTTCATCCATTCATAGCATATATAAGAATTTCATTTCTTTTTACGGCTGAGTAATATTTCATTCATCTCATGATCGACACTTGGGTTACTTTCACCTTTGACTATTGTGAATAATGCTGCAGTGAACTTTGGTGTACAAGTATCTGTTTGATCCTTGATTTCAAGTCTCTTGGGTATATATCTAGAAGTGGAATTGCTGGCTCATATGGTAATTTTACGTTTAACTTTTTGAGGAGCCACCAAACTAGTTCCCACAGCAGCTGCACCATTTTACGTTCCTACCAGCAAGCATGAGGGTTCCCATTTCTCTACATCCTTTCCAGCAAGTATTGATGTCTGCTTTTTTCTGATAATAGCCCCTGGATGCCATAAATGGCTAAGTGCTCTGCTACAAGACAAAAGGCTGATGGTTTGAACCCACCCCGAGGCACCTTGGAAGACAGACCTGACAATCTGTTCCCAAAATGTCCCAGCCTTGAAAAGCATCTGGAGCAATTCTACTCTGAACACATGGGGTAGCCATGCATGGGAATCAACTCAATGGCAACTAACAGCACCCAGTGGAGGAAAAGTAGCAGTTCGTTATGGTTTGGATTTGCACTTACCTAATGACTAATGAAAAAGAATTGATGCATTTGAATTACAGTGTTGGCAAAGAATATTGAACACACCATGAATAACCAGAAGAATGAACAGATCTGTATTAGAAGTATAGCCGGAGTGCTCCTTGGAAATGAGGATGGCAAGACTGTCTATTGTACTTTGATCATGCTGTCATCAGGAGGGGTCAGTCCCTGGTGAAGGATATCATGCTTAATAAAGTAGAGGGTCAGTGAAAAAGAGGACAACTCTCAATGAGATGGATTGACACAATGGCTACAACAATGGGGCAAAAAGGACATCGAGGTGGCATCTTCTGACCTCCTCTAACTTGACAAAGGAAGACAGCAGCCTAAGACTTATTTCTATGAGGCCAGACATACTGCCACCCTCCAGCCTTTTACCAATTCTGACACCAACCATCCCTTCCATGGCAATCACTGCTTCTCTGCTGGGCTTAATAATTCATTGCAATGGCCACACAGAACTTACAGACAATATTCACAATTATGGTGTTTATTAGGGAAGTAACAGGCTACAATTCAGGTTCAGGAACACACTCAGGGTATAATTTTTCAATCAGGACAGTCTCTCCTCTGCTACGCCCTCAGACACACCTCGCTGGACCTTGACCTCTCAGCCTGGCCTCTGCCCTGCTTGGACAAATGTTACAGAGGGTGTAGTGCCTAAGGCATTTGACTGCTAACCAGAAGGCTGGAAGTTCAAACCCACCAGCCACTCCTTGAAAGGAAGATGGGGCAATCTACTTCTGTAGAGATACTGCCTCAGAAACCCAAGGAGGGGTCACTATGCATTGAATCAACTGGACAGCAGTGAATTTGTTTATTTGTTTGTTTGTTTTGGATAGGTACACTTACGTGCACCCCACTCTATCAGCAAGCTTCCTGCCCAAGAGCACTCAGCTTTCTTGCTCTGTGAGCCAGGTAAGTCCGCCGCTCTGTCTCATGCCTCTTGGTTCTACTGCATCTTGGTATCTCTGCTAAGGAGGTCCAGTGCAGGGATCTCAGGTTGAAGGATGCACTCTACTTTACCTCCAGCTCTTCACTATTGATGGCAGTGAGATCTCCTCTCTGCCTCTAGGAAGGTTCATTTTAAGCCTGGTAGAGTGCCAAACTAACTAGTCCCAACATCAGAGTTCTACACACTTTATTTGCATGTTTGGTCCCACCCAGTAATCAGGTAAGAGTTACAAAGACTATGGCGAGAAAAGCCATACCAAGTAATTCATTGCACCACAAATGAGTTGAAGAATAACAACAATTGTGAGGATGGAGTAGGACTGGGCAGTGTTTCATTCTGTTGTGCGTGGGTTTGCTGTGACTTGATGACATCTAACAACAACAATGACTAATGACATTGAGCCTCTTTACATGTGCTTACTGACTATTTCTATATGTTCTTTGGAGAAATGTCTATGCAAGTCTTTTGCCCATTTTTTTTTTT
>NW_006921840.1:4097062-4099611 GCF_000298275.1 Orycteropus afer afer | reverse complement strand
AAAAAGGAAGAAATGATGGAAATGAAGAGAAGAATATGTGAGAGTAATTAATGGCTTGCTATCTTGGATGAAGGAATTGGAGTCAATTCCAATTTGACTTCATTGGCCATGACAGTTTGAACCAGTTCAAGGCCCTGGATTTACCATTAGTATTAACTCTACTAGTACAACTTCCATCATGGCTACTGAAACTCTTACCATTATGACTTTCTTTTTATTCTCAACCAAGCTTCCTGAAAAAAGAGTTTCTTTTAATTATTCCTATTTCTTCATCTCTGACTTACTCCTCAACCCATCAAGGTAACAGAAAATTTTCTAATCCCTAAATCTAAAGAATCATTTTAATCCTTAATTTACTCAACTTCTTTCTATTATATAAAATGTTTAACTCCTCCCTTCTTCTTGTAATTCTCTTGCCCCTTTTTGTCTACAGCATCATCACTCCTGGTTTTCTCTCCACTCTCTGGATCTTCCTTGAAAACCTGCCCTTTGATCCCCATTTCCTCTGGCTCCCTTACATGTCAGTGTTCCCTGGTTTCTATTCATGCCTTCTGCTCACCGCATGTCTTCCTGGGCAGTATCTTGTACCCATCCATTCCCACCACAGCTATATGTACCCCTTTGCTCATTCTAGTATTTTTTTCTCCAGCCTGAACTTCCACACTGGATTTCTATAAAGGTTAAATGAATTAATACATTTGAATGCTTTGTTCAGTGCCTGAATATAGTTAGAGCTCAATAAATGTTAGATCATTATTATTGCTCCCTCTAGCTAGAAACTAGTCTGGTGAACTAACTCTTGATAAAGGCATTGTGCCTAACACCTTTCAAGATGTACTAGACATATATTGCCCTAAAAGCAACAACCATAAAACACTATTTTATTAAATGGCTGTAATAGAACTCAGTAAAATGAGATTTTACTGTCAAATGTTACTAGGGCCTGGGAAACTACCAGGCTCTCAAAAGCCCAGAGATGGTGTAGAATCTCCTTTCCTATTGAGGAGGCCCATAGAACTAACACAATTGCAGTCAACCTTGGAGACAGGGTTCTGGTATTCTGTTCCTAAATCTATAGTTGTATGGATCAGCTAATCCAAAGGAGGAGGACTGAGAAGTCAAATAGCTCAAAAGACTGGCTCTAACATGTGGATAAAGGAAGAGAGGTCCTTGAAGAAGTGAAAACATTGGAGTGGGAGGCAGGAGATCTGAGTCCTCATTTTAGTTATGCCACTAACTCGCTATATAAACTTGGCCAAGTTACTTAGCCATTATGTGTCTCTCTTATCATCTGTATAATAATAAGACTGCATGATC
Organism: Orycteropus afer afer; assembly: GCF_000298275.1. Taxonomy (NCBI): domain Eukaryota; kingdom Metazoa; phylum Chordata; class Mammalia; order Tubulidentata; family Orycteropodidae; genus Orycteropus; species Orycteropus afer. The sequence continues at coordinate 4,098,294 of NW_006921840.1, read as the reverse complement.
TTTAAGGCCTCTGCAGTAGATTCATTACAAAGATGGCCATAGTATCTCCCATTCTTGTTATGTTTGCCTCTTTGTAACATGATTTTTCTTTTTCTCCAATCAAGAGGTAGAGAGTCTTTTTCTCCTCCTGTTGAATCACATACTAGCCTTGTGACCCTATGAAATTCAGTAGAGGCGACGTTATGTTTGAGTATAAGCCTTCAGAGGCCTTGCATTTTCGTCTCTCACTCCCTTGGAATAATACTGTGGCCATGAGAACAAGCCTGGGCTGGCCTTCTTGAGGATGAAAGATAATGTGGGAAGAGAGGCTTAGTCAACAGCCAGCACCAATCACCAAACACGTAAAGGAAGCCATCTTGGATCATTCATCCCCAGCTGAGTTGCCCCATGAACATAGGCTCCTGAGTGATGCCAGGCAAGACCAGTAGAAAACTGACTCAGTGAAGCCCACCCAAAATTGCAGACCCAAAGAATTGTGAGATAATAAAATGGCTGTCGTTTTAACTCACCAAGCAGTGGTTTGTTACACAGGAATAGATAATTAGTAGAGTTCCTTTTGTAGCTACCATTCTAAAATCTCATATTGTTGCTCTTAAAAGAGAATGATATATATTATATTCTAATTGTGCATCAGAGTTGGCTGCAGAGAATTTGAGCAAAAGTTAAGTGAATATTTCATTTCCTTGCCTCCTCCCCATACCCTTGATCCTGAAGGCTTTTTCCTCATGCTATGTGTGGACCCACTAGAATTAATAAACCCTTTGCCATCTTCTCACCAGGTTAGGACTTGATATGGAGGCCATTTGTCAAGACAGGAAGTGGCTTGGGTGAGTCAGGGGTCCTTCCTTCTGAGGCTCTGAATTGTCAATTCTTCTTCTCTGCCAGTTCTGGAGGGCATTCATTCATTCAGCTGGTGCCTCATAAACTGCTGCTCTGGGCCAGGCCCTGCATGCAATGTGACCTGGTGAGAGAAGGTCAGATTGTAGAGTGGATGGGAGACTGAGGATCTGAGTGGTTCTACTTCCCTCTTGGAAGTTTTCTGTGACATGTCACACATGTGCTTCCCAGGGTAGCCTGTACTAAAGTCATGTGTTTCAACCTTTTTTTATTATACATATGAAGAAACTAAGGCCCAAGAAATTAAGGAACAGTCATTGTTTGTGGTCAAATTAGGACCCAAATTCAGATCTCTTACCTCCAAACTGGGAGCTCTGGTGTCGTAGTGCCTAAGG
>NW_006921840.1:4082725-4086588 GCF_000298275.1 Orycteropus afer afer | reverse complement strand
CAAATCAAAACAACAGTGAGATACCATCTTGCTGCAGCACTAAAGCAAAGTTCAAAAAACAGGAAACAGCAAATGCTGGTGATGGTGTGGAAATACTAGAACACTCATACACTGTTGGTAAGAGTATAAAATGCTGCAACCACTGAAAAAGCTGGAAATAGAAATATCTTATGATCCAGCAATTCCATTAACAGAGATACAGCCTAGAAAAATATGACATGAACAGATGCATGCACATCCATATTCCTCACAGCACTATTAACAATAGCAAGAAGATGGAAACAACCTAAATGGATGAACAAACTATGGCACATATATACAATGGAATACTATACAACATTGAACAATGAAGAATCTATGAAACATCTCATAACATGAATGAGTTTAGATCTCATTATGGTCAGTGAAGTTAGTCAATCACAAAAGGACAAATATTGTATGCAACTACTATGGTAAAAAGTAAAAAAAGGAATTTAACAAAAAAAGAAATATTCTTTGATGGTTACCAGGAGTGGCCCACCAATCATCATCTGGCAGTTTCTCATACTGTGGTGGTCTGCACATTGCTATGAAGCTGGAAGCTATGACACCAGTATTTCAAATATGAGCAGGGTCACCCAAGGTGGGTAGGTTTCAGCAGACCTTCCAGACTAAGACAGACTGGGAAGATGAAGGAGGCCATCCACTTCTGAAAAGATTGGCCACTGAAAACCTTATGACTACCAGTGAAACATTGTCTAATGTAGTGGCAGGTATAGGTTTGATATAATGTCCCTCAGGTTAGCAGACACTCAAAATATGATTGCAGAAGAACTGCCTCTTCAAAGTAGAGTGGACCTTAATTATGGGGATGGAGTAAAGCTTTTCGACCTTTCTTTGCTGATTGAGCATGACTCAACATGAGAAGAAACAGCAGTAAACATTCATTAATAATTGGAAGATGGAATGTATGAAGTATGAATCTAGGAAAATTGGAAGTTTTCAAAAATGAAATGGAATGCAAAAAGATCAATATCCTGGCATTAATGAGCTGAATGGACTGGTATTGGCCATTTTTAATCAGACAATCATAGGCTTACTATGCCGGAAATCATAAACTGAAGTAAAATGGCATCACATTCATCCTCAAAAAGAACTTTTTAAAATCTATCTTGAAGTACAGTGATAGAATAATATACATATGCCTACAAGGAAGACCAGTTAACACTACTACTATTCAAATTTATGTACCAACCATGAAAATCAAAGAAGAAGAAATTGAAGATTTTTACCCAAGTCAGAAGTCTGAAATTGACCAAATATGCAATCAAGATGCATTGATAATCACTGGTGATTGGAACATGTAAATTAGAAACGAAGAAGAAGCTTCAGTAGTTGGGAAATATGGCCACGATGATAGAAGATAGATAGAGATCACATGGCAGAATTTTGCAAGACCAATGACTTATTCACTGCAAATACCTTTTTTCAACAACATAAATGGTAGCTGTCCATGTGGACCTCTCCAGATGGAATGGACAGGAATCAAATTTCCACATCTGTGGAAAGAGGCAATGGAGAAGCTCAATATCATTAGCCAAAACAAAGCCAGGAGCTGACTGTGGAACAGAACCTCAATTGCTCATATACAAATTCAAGTTGAAGCTGAAGAAAATTAAAATAAGTCCACAGGAGCCAAAATATGACCTTGATTATATTCTGCCTGAATTTAGAGACCATCTAAAGAATAGATTTAATGCATTGAACATCAATGACCAAAGACCAGATGAATTGTGGGATGACATATATAACATGGTCCTTAAAAAGACAAAAAAGGAAGAAAAGGCCAAAATGGATGTCAGAATAGACTCTGAAAGGTGCTCTTGAATGGAGAGTAGCTAAAGTGAATGGAAGAAATGATGTAGCAAAATATCTAAACAGAAGATTTCAAAGGGCAGCTAGAAAAGACAAAGTAAAGTATTGTAATGAAACATGCAAAGACCTGAAGTTAGAAAGCCATAAGGGAAGAATATGCTTGGTATTTCTCAAGCTGAAAGAACTGAAGAAAAAAGTCAAGCTCAAGTTGCAATACTACAGGATTCCAGTGACTAAGGCATTTGGCTGCTAACCAGAGGTTGGAAGTTCAAAGCCACAAGCCACTCTGTGGAAGGAAGATGTGGCTAAAGATTACCACCACGGAAACCCAGTGGGGGTTGCTAGGAGTTATAATTGACTCAATGGCAGTGGGTTTTTTGAGTTTAGGCAAAATACTGAATGATGCAGGAAGCATCAAAAGAAGATGAAAGAAAAATACAGAGTCACTGTACCAAAATATGGTGGCATAGGGCCTAAGACATTTCATTGCCTTTCAAACCCACCAGCCACTCCTTGGAAGGAAGACTGGGCAATCTACTTCTGTAGTGATACTGCCTTGGAAACCCAAGGAGGGGTAGCTATGAGTCAGATCCAACTTGATGACAGTAAGTTTGGTTTTTGGTTTTTGGTACCAAAAGAATTGGTCAATGTTCATTTATTTTAGGAGGTAGCATATGATCAAGAACCAATGATACTGAAGGAAGAAGTCCAAAATGCACTGAAGGAATTGGCAAAAAGCAAAACAAAACAAACGCAAGGCTTCTGGAATTGATGGAATGCCCATTGAAATGTTTCAACAAATGGATGTAGCGCTGGAGGTGCTTAATTCTCATGTCCTTCTCCAGCAATTGGTCCATCTTGATGACACATCCAAAGAAAGAAAATTGAAGTCTCAGGCAATATTCTGTGATCAGTAGGGTTTTCATTGGCTAATTTTCAAAAGTCAGTCACCAGAACTTTCTTCCTAATCTGTATTAGTAGGAAGATCCACTGGAACCTGTTCACCACAGTGACCCAGCTGTTATTAGAATTATTGGTAATGGCTTCCAGCATCATCAAAAAAAAAAACCCAAAAACCCACAGCCATTGAGTCCATTCTGACAAATAATGACCCCTATTGGGCTTCCAAGGTGGCAAATCATTAGGGAGGTAGATTGCCCAGTCTTCCTTCCAACGAGTGGCTAGTGGATTTGAGCCACCAACCTTCTGATTAGCAGTTAAATGCCTTAGGCATTGCACCACCAGAGTTCCTTTCTAGCATCATAACAACACGTAAGTCATCACAATATGACAAATTACAGAACATGGTGGTTTGAGGGTTTAATAATCCAATAAATAACATTTCTTCTCCCTGTCAAGTTTCAGAACCAATTGAGAGATAGACGTAGAAGTCAGACTGACAGAGATCAGAATGATAATCTTATTACCGTCAAGAACTAGAGTGGAGGGTGACTCTTAGATCTGTTGGCACAGTGGGCTAGCTGTCATTTCACTCCAGATCAAGTTTACTTACCTGGTGAAAGCTGAGCTGGAAAAGTACAGGCATCCCCCACAGAAACCCTGTGTCCTTGGGACAAGCTGGCTCCAAAAGAGGAGGGAGGAGGGAGCAGAGCCAAGCACGCCCAGTTTCTTCTCCTAAACTTGCTAGTCTGTGAACTCTCTCCTCTACTGCGAGTCCCTCCAAATAAGAACATGACAGTGAGGAATGAGGGCTCCCCCTACGTCTCAGGAGCATGTCTGCTCATGTACTCTGTTCTCTGGCTTCTGTGTTCAGGGGCCTCCTCATGACTGCCAGGAAGGCCAGGTTCCATGTCATGGAGGAAAATGTTTCTTCCCAACTCTGTGCTGGGCCCATGAGACAAATGCTTGCGTTCAGAATACCCTGAAGTTTCCCATGAAATAACTTCTTTAGTTTTGATTTCTTTTTCATCTTGTGCTTGTTGGGTTGGTTTTTTTTTTTTTTTTTTTTTTTACCTTTTATTGTGATTTGTGTGAAACTTTACAGAGAA
>NW_006921840.1:4070758-4082625 GCF_000298275.1 Orycteropus afer afer | reverse complement strand
TCATGGAGGAAAATGTTTCTTCCCAACTCTGTGCTGGGCCCATGAGACAAATGCTTGCGTTCAGAATACCCTGAAGTTTCCCATGAAATAACTTCAATAGCAATGGGTTGGGATGGGTTTGGCTGTTGCTGGGCATCAGACTTTTTTTTTTTTTTTTTTTACTTTTTATTGTGATTTGTGTGAAACTTTACAGAGAAAATTTATGTTTAAAAATTCATGCACATTGTGTCTCGTGACATTGATTGTAATCCCTACAATTAACAACACTCCTCCCACTTCCTTCCTTTGTTTATCATTTCCATTTCTCCTTCTTTCCTATCCCTTCCTGCCTTATAAATTTTGTCCCTGGACAAACGCTGCCCTTTGATCTAATATGGTTGCTTGCTCTAAGGAGTGAGTACTTTCCTGGTTTTATTGTTCACCTTATAGGCCTGTCTATTGTTTGTTTGAAAGTTAAGCCACAGAGGCAAGTTCAGCATTAGGCTTGGGTAACTAAGAGCCACAGTCTCAGGAGTTCTACCAGTCTCTCTGACCAGTAAGCCTGGTTTTCTTTTATGATTTTGAGTTTTGTTTTCCATTTTTCTCCCACTCTATCCAAGGCCTTCTATTGTGATCCCTTTCAGAGTGGATGGTAGTGGTAGCTGGGCATCCTCTAGTTCTTCGGATTTCTGAGTTGTGGAGCTGAGGTGGTCCCTTAGTCCTTTAGATTCTTTCCAGGTGTCTCTGATTTCTTTCACTATTCTTTGTTCCTTAAAGGAAGAGACCCATAGTTGCACCTTAGATGACTGCTTATAAGCTTTGTGTATGTGTGTGTGTGCGTGTGTGTGATTTGGGTGAAGGTTTACAGAGCAAATTGGTTTTCCATTCAAGAATCTGTACACATTCTGTTTGGTGACATTTACTGTAATCCCTACACTTCACCAGCATTCTCCCCCACTTTTTCCCTGCGACACTCCTCCCCTTTGTCATTCCTAGCTCTATCTGTGGGCAAATGTTGACCTCTTGATCTCTTATTGCTGGATTGTCCTGATGCATGCATACCCTCCTGATATTACTGTTCACATAGTAGTCTACTATTTGAGTCATGGGGGTTAGTTCAGTTCTTAGCTTGAAGGGTGTCTAAGAGTCATCCTCTTGGGGGTTCCACCAGTCTCCATCAGACCAGTAAGCCTAGTCTTTTTGTGTGTGTATGATTTTGAGTTTTGTTCTACATTTTCCCCCACTCTATCTGGGACATTTTACTGTGATCCCTTTCAGAGTGGTCACCAGTGGTAGCCAGGCACCTTCTAGGTCCTCTAGTCTCAGGGTTGTGGAGGCTGGGGTTCATGTCCTCCATTCGTCCTGTGGACTAATTGTTTGCCATGTCTTTGCTTTTCTTCACTCTTCTTTGCTCCAGATAGAGTGAGACAAATAGTTGCACCTTAGATGGACACTCACATGCTTTTAAGACCTCAGTCACTGCTCACTGAAGTAGGATGGAGATCATTTTCTTTGTGGACTTTGTTATGCCAATTTACCTTGATGTTCTCCAAGACTATGGTCCTGAGACCTCAAGCCTAGTGATACATTCCTTCAAGGTGTTTGCTTATGGCTAAGAAGTTTTCATAACTTTGCCCCCTGTATGCTCAACTATATTCATGGGTATATTTGCAGCACATATACATACATATGTAGAAATATCCTCTGTCAGACCAATATGTATTTGTGGGTGTAGTTCCATTCACCTTCCTACACTAGTTCAGCTTGTGTGTCCATCTATGTATCCACTCACTGTTACTATGGGATTATGTATTGTAATAGTCTTACCTTTGTTGCCTTTAACTTACGCCCCACCTGGTGTCTTTCTTTGCCTTGATCATTTTGTGCTGACCAGCCCCTTATCATATATTCCCTTTCTCTTCACCCAAGTTCATGTGTCTACCCTCTATTAGCAATTTACATTTCCTTACCCTCCCACCTGTAGTGTTTCTTTATGTGTGTAAACCTTTTCTTGACTTTTTATAGCAGTAGTCGACTCATACAATATTTGTCCTTTTGTGACTGAATAATTTCACTCAGCCTGATGTCCTCCATGCTCATCCATGTCATGAGCTGTGGTTCAGATTCATCATTACTCTTTAACATTGCCTAGCGTCCATGGTGTGTATGTATGTACCATAGTTTGTTTATCCATTCATCTGTTGATGGCATTTAGGCTGTTTCCATCTTTTTGCTATTGTTACTAATGCTGTGATGAACATGGGTGTCTTATTTCTGTAGGATATATACCAAGTAGTGGGTTTATTGGATCACATGGTATTTCTGTTTCTAAATTTTTAAGGAAGTGCCATACCATTTTCCTTAATGATTTGGCCATTTTACAGTCCCACCAGCAGTGTATGAGGGTTCCAGTCTCTTCAAATCCTCACCAGCATTTTTTTGTTTTCTGTTTTTTGAACTTTACTAATAATGCTGGGGTGAGATGATATCTCATTGTTGTTTTGATTTGCATCTCTCTAATGACTAATGATGACAAGCATCTTTCCATGTGTTTGTTGGCCATCTAAATGTCTGTGGTAGTTAACTTTGTGTGTCAACTTGGTTGGCCTGGTTGAGTGGCTGGGCAGCTGGATGCAGTATTCCCCATGATGAGACTAGAAATCAACTCCATGGTGGAATCTACTGTGAGCAGCTGAGTAGCTGGCTTAGATGTGGTCTGCTTCCCATGTATAAGGAGAAGACTTGGGGAATAGTCTGCTTCCCATGTATAAGGAGAAGACTTGGGGAATAGTCTCTACCTTGATGCTTGAACCCTGCATGTAGTTGTGTCGTTGTTCAGCAGCCTGCCATGCTCTGCCCGACTTGGGACTTTCAATGGACTTGAATTAATGGCCTGCTGTGTGGTTTGGTAAAGTCAAGATTGTGCCTTTTTATTTGTCAACCTTGGGCTTCTCAGCCTCAGCAACCAGCAGCTATCTGAGTGAAGAAAAGCCTCCAGCTTCAGTGGGCCGGGAGCAGGAGTCAGAGCTGAAGCTCAAGGTTGAGGGGCTTTCACCCAGCCCCTAGAGCCTGGCACTTTGAACTCAGACTTAAATCCTCTAGAATTGTAAGAGAATAAACTCCTGTTTGTTAAAATCATCTCATTGTGGTATATTTTTCTCAGAGAGACACTAGGTAACCAAAACAATGTCTTTGTGGAAGTGTCTGTTGATATACTCTGCCTACTTTTAAATTGAATTGTTTGTTTGTCTTTTTTGTTGTTGAGGTGTTGATGTTTTCTATAAATTTTAGAGGTTAGGCCCTTGTCCCATATGCCATTGCCAAAACTCTTTTAGTCTATAGAGTTTCTTTTTACTCTTTTTGTGAAGTCTTTTGATGTGCATAAATATGTAATTTTTAGGAGGTCTCTGTCATCTAGTTTATCTTCTGCTATCTGTGCACTTTTAGTTACGTTTGGCAGTGCTATGCATTAGGGCATCTAAGATTTTCCCTATTATTTCTTTGATGAGCTTTGTAGTTTTAGCCTTTACATTTAGATCCTTGATGCATCTTCAATAAGTTTTTGTATATGCTGAGAGATATGGATCCTGCTTCATTTCTCTGCAGATGGATATCCAGTGTTGCCAGCACCATTTATTAAAGAGAGTATCTATTCCACCATTTAATGGGTTTTTGTCTTTTGTCAAAGATCAGCAATCCATAGGTGGATGAGTTTACTTCTGAGTTCTCAATTTTGTTTGATTTGTCTATGTGTTCATTATTTATTTATTACCAATACCAGGCTGTTATGACTACTGTTGCTGTGTCATAGTAGGTTTTGAGATTGGGAAATGTGAGGCCTCCTACTTTGTTCTTCCTCTTTAGTAGTACTTTGCTTATTCATGGTCTTTTTCCTTTCCATATAAAGTTGGTGATTAGTTTTTCCATTTCTTTAAAGAAAGATGATGGAATACAGATTAGGATTGAATTATATCTATAGACCACTTTGGGTTGTTGTTAGGTGCTGTCAAGTCTTCGACTCATAGCAACCCTAAGACAGCAGAATGAAACACTATCCAGTCCTGTGCCAGCTCCACGATCCTTGCTATACTGGAACCCAATGCCACTGCCGCCATGTCAGTCCATTTTATTGAGAGCCTTCCCCTCTTTTGTCGACCCTCCACCTTGCCAAGCATGACATCCTTCTCCAGGGAATGGTCCCTTCTGACAACATGACCAAAGTAGGTGAGACGAAGTCTGGCCATCCTCGCTCCCAAGGGGCATTCCAGCTGAACTTCCTCCAGGGCAGACCTGTTACTTCTTTTAGCAGTCCAGGGCACTTTCAGCATTCTTCGCCAGCACCTCAACTCAAAAGCATCAATTCTTCTTCAGTCTTCGTTATTCATTGTCCAGCTCTCACATGCATATGAGGTGATTGAAAATACCATGGCTTGTGTCAGGCACACCTTAGTCCCCAAGGAGACATCTTTGCTCTTTAGCCCTTGAAAGAGCTCCTTTGCCGCTGATTTGCCCAGTGCTGTATGTCGTCTGATGTCCTGACTGCTGCTTCCATTGGTGTCGATTGTAGAACCAAGCAATGTGACGTCTTTAACAACCACAATCTTTTTTCCATTTATCATGATGCTGCTTATAGGTCCAGTTGTGAGGATTTTTGTTTTCTTTATATTGATATGTAATCCATACTGCAGACTGTATTCTTCAATCTTCATCAGTAAGTGCTTCAAGTCATCCTCACTTTCAGCAAGTAAAATTGTATTATCAGCATATGGCAGGTTGTTAATGATTTTTCCTCCAATTGTGTGCCACGTTCTTCTTCATATAGTCCAACTTCTCGGATTATTTGCTCAGCATATAGATTGAATAAATATGGTGAAATGATACAACCCTGACACACTCCCTTCTTGATTTTAAACCATGTAGTGTTACCTTGTTCTGTTTGAACGACAGCCTCCTGGTCTGTGTACAGGTTCCTCATGAGTAAATTAAGTGTTCTGGAATTCCTATTCTCAATGTTACCAACAATTTGTTGTGATCCACACAATCAAATGCTTTTGCACAGTCAATAAAACACAAGTAAACATCTTTCTGGTATTCTTAGCTTTAAGCCAAGATCTATCTGACATCAGCAATAATATCCCTTGTTTCATGTCCTCTTCTGGATCCAGCTTGCATTTCTGGAAGTTCTCTGTCAATATACTACTGTAACCATTTTTGAATTATCTTCAATAAGATTTTACTTGCATGTGATATTAATGAATTGTTTGATAATTTCCACCTTCTGTGGAATCACCTTTCTTTGGAATGGGTACAAATACAGATCTCTTCTAGTCAGTTGGCCAGGTAGCTCTCTTCCAAATCTCTTGGCATAACCAAGTGAGTGCCTCCAGTGGGGCATGCATTTGTTGAAACATCTCAATGGGTATTCCATAAATTCCCAGAGCCTTGTTCTTTACCACTTCCTTCAGTGCAGCTTCAACTTCTTCCTTTAATACCATTGGTTCTTGAACATATGCTACCTCCTGAAATGGATGAAGATTGACCAGTTCCTTTTGGTACAGTGACTCTGTGTATTCCTTCCACCTTCTTTTGATGCTTCCTGCATCATTCAATATTTTGCCCATGGCACCTTTCAATATTGCAACTCAAGGCTTAATAAATGCCAAAAGTGTTCTTCCCTTTTGGTTTTCTAACTCCAAGTCTTTGCACATTTCATTAGAGTAATTGGCTTTGTCTACTTGAGCTGCTCTTTGAAATATTCTGTTCAGCTCTTTTGTCTTGTCATTTCTTACATTTGTTTTAGCTACTCGTTCAAGCGCAAGTTTGAGTCTCTTTTGACATCCATTTTGTTCTTTTCTTTCTTTCTCATATTTTTAATGACCTCTTGCTTTCTTCATGCATGATGCTCTTGATGTCATCCCACAATTCTTCTGGTATTCAGTCATTGGTGTTCGATGCAGCAAATCTATTCTTTAGATGGTCTCTCAATTCAGGAGAGATATATTCCAGGTCATATTTTGGCTCTCATGGACTCGTTTTAATAGTCTTCAACTTCAACTTGAACTTGCATATGAGCAGTGGATGGTCTGTTCCATAATCAGCTGCTGGCCTTGTTTTGGCTGAAGTTATTGAGCTTTTCCATTGCCTATTGCCACAGATGTAGTCAGTCTAAATCCTGTGTATGCCATCTGGTGAAGTCCACATGTATAGCCACTGTTTCGTGGTTGAAAAAAGGTATTTGCAATGAATAAGCCATTGGTACTTGCAAAATTCTATCATGCAATCTCCAGTGTTATTTCTGTTACCAAGGCCAAACTTTCCAGTGATTCTTCTTTGTTTCCAACTTTTGCATTCCAATCACCAGTGATAATTAACACATCTTGATTGCATGTTCAGTCAATTTCAGACTACAGAAGTTGATAAAAATCATCAGTTTCCTCATCTTTGACTTTGGTGGTTGGTGTATAAATTTGAATAATAGTAGTATTAATGGGTTTTCCTTGTAGTCATATGGATATTATCCTATCACTGACAGCATTGTACTACAGGACAGATCTTGAAACATCCTTTGTAATGATGAATGCCACGCCATTTCTCTTTAAATTGTCATTCCCGATATAGTAGATCATATAGTTGTTTGAGTCAAAATGGCCAAAACCAGTCCATTTCAGCTCACTAAAGCCTATGATATCAATCTTTATGTGTTTCCTTTCATTTTTGACAACCTCCAATTTTCCTTGATTCATACTTTGTACACTCCATGTTCCATTATCAATGGATGTTTGCAGCTGTTTCTCCTCAATCTGAGTTGTACCACGTCAGCACATGGAGGTCCTGAAAGATTTACTTTATCCATATCACTGAGGTTGGTTCTACTCTGATGAGGCAGCTTTTTTCCAGTCCTATTTTGAATTCCTTCCAACCCAAAGGGCTTGTCTTCCTGCACTGTGTCAGACAATGTTTCCAGGCTATTCATAAAGTTGCCCAGTAATGTATTATCAGACAGTGTTTCTCTGCTATTCATAAGGTTTTCTCTGGCCAATTTTTTGAGAAGCGGATGGGCTCTTCCCTCTTCTTAGTCTGTCTCAGTCCTTAAGCTGCATTGAAACTGTGTACCATGTGCAACCCTGCTGGTGTTTGAAACACCTGTGTCACAGCCTTGAGTCTCACAAAAACATGCAAGCCCCACAGGATGACAAACTGACAGACAACTTTGTCTCCCTTCGCTGTTGGAAATCTCTCTGCCCTCCCCCTTCCTAATTCCTACCTGGATCCTGCCACTTTTGTGATCTTCGGCTGCTCTCTCCCTTTCCTGGCTCTGTGGGGTGGGTCCTGCCTCCTGCCCCTTACCTGGATCCTACCACTTTGGGTAGCAATAACATTTTCACAATGTTAATTCTTCCTATCCATGAGCATGGTATATTCTTCCATTTATGTAGGCCTCATTTGGTTTCTTACAGTAGTGTTTTGTAATATTCTTTGTATAGGTCTTTTGTATCTCTGATTAGATTTCTTTCTAAGTATTTCATCTTTTGGGTGGCTATTTTAAATTGTATTATTTTCCTTACTTCCTTTTCAGAGTTCCCTTTCTTAGTGTTGAGGAATGCAACTTATTTTTACTTGTTAATCTTGTACCCTGCCAATTTATTGAATTCTTCTATTAGTTCCAGAAGTTTTCTTTTTGAATCTCTGGGATTTTCTCTGTATAGGGGATCATGTCATTTGCAAATAGAGATAGTATTACTTCTTCTTCTTCTTTTTTAACGAATTTGAATGCCTTTTATTTTTCTTTTTTGCCTTATTGCCCTGGCTAAGACTTCCAAAACAATATTCAATAGGAGTGGTGATAAAGGGCATCCTTGTCTGGTACCCATTCACGAGGGGAATGTTTTCAATTTCTCTCCATTGAGGATAATGCTGGCCATTGGTTTTGTGTATATACCCTTAACTAAGTCAAGGAATTTCCTTTCTATTTATAGTTTTCTGAGCATTTTTAAAATCAAGAATGGGTATTAGATTTTGGCAAATGACTTTTCTACATCAATTTATATGATCATGTGGTTCTTTTCCTTTGTTTTATTTATTTGGTGGATTATGTTGATTCTTTTTCTAATGTTGAACCATCCATGCATCCTGATATGAATCCCACTTGTTTATGATATATTATACTTTCAAACCCACCAGCCACTCCTCTGAAGGAAGGTTGGGCAATCTGCTTCCGCAGTGATACTGCCTTGGCAACCCAGGGAGGGGTCACTATGAGTCAGGGCCGACTCCATGGCACACAACAACAACAACAACAGGATTTTGGAGTGAATTTTTGCATCTGTGTTCATGAGGGATATTGGTCTATAATTTCCTTTTTTAGTTGTGTCTTTAATTGGTATTGGGATCAGGGTTATTCTTTTTTTTATTATTTTTACTTTTATTGTGATTTAGGTGAAAGTTTACAGACTAAATTCACTTTCCATACAGCAGCTCACATATACTTTGTCTCATGACATTGACTGTAATCTCCTACAATGCAACAGCTCTCCTCACACTTCCTCCCCATAGTTATCTCTTCCCTGTGTCCTTCCCTCCCATGTACTCCTGCCCCCTGAGCCATCTCCTTGTGCATACACAGCCCTTCTATTCTCCCATATTTGTCTCTCCAAGGAGTCTATCTATGTAGTGTAAATGTTCAACTCATATGCCTGTCTTTTGTTTGGCTGGAAGCCATGGGAGTGAGTTCAATTCCAGACCTGAAGAGCAGCCTAGGGACCATAGTCTCAGGGGTTCCATCAGGCTCTATCAGACCAGCAAAACTGTTTCTTTTTTTTTTTTTAAATGATTTTGGGTTTTGTTCCACATTGTTCTCCCGCTCTGTCCAGGATCTCCTATATAGATCCCCAGTATCAGGGTTATTCTTGCTTCATAAAACAAGTTCAGGAGTATTCCATCCTTTTCTATGTTCTGGTATTGTTTGGGTAGAATTGGTGTCAGTTTCTCTCTGAATATTTGGTGAAGCCATCTGAGCCAGGACTTTTTTTTGTTGGGAGCTTTTTGTTGTTGTTTTGTTTTTTTACAACCTTTTCAATTTCTTCTGTGATGAATCTGTTCAGATTTTCCACCTCAAATTGTGTTAGTTTGCATAGATAGTGTGTTTCTAGGAATCTGTCCATTTCTTGTAGGTTTTCTAATTTGTTGAGTACAGTTCTTCGGAGTATTCTGCTATTATCCTTTTTAGTTCAGTTGGTTCTGTTGTGACATTGCCTATTTCATTTCTTATTCATGTTAGTTGCATCTTCTCCTTTTCCTTTGTCAAATTTGCCAGTGGTTTGTCAATGCTATTAATTCTTTCAAAGAACCAACTTTTAGCCTTGTTGTTTCTTTCTATTATGTTTATGTTTTATTTCTGCTCTTTTATTATTTCCTTTCTTCTGGTGGCTGTATTTTTCTTTCTTTCTTTTCTTTTTGCTGTTGTTGGAGATGTTCAGTTAAGGTGTTGATTTTGGTTCTTTCTTCTCTTTTGATTTATGCATTTATTACTACACATTTTTCTCTGAGCAGTGCTTTTGTTGTGTGCCAAACATTTTGTTATGTTGTGTTTTCTTGTTTGAGTCAAGAAACTTTTTTTTATTTCATTTTTTATTTCTTCTATTAGCCAGTAATTTTTAACCAAGTTATTAATTCAGTTTCTAAATATTTGGTTTTTTTCCCTTGTATCTTCCTGCTGTTGATTTCTAACATTATTGCATTATGATCTGAGAAGATGCTTTGTAATATTTCAATGTTTTTAAGTTTATTGAGGCTTGCTTTTTATCTTCATTTTATACTTAATATCCTGTCACAAGCATGTTTGTGTTGTTGATGTTAGTTGCCCCTGAGTTGATCCCAATTCATGATGCCCTCATGAGTGTCAAAGTAGAACTACTCTGTAGGGTTTTCAAGGCTGTGACCTTGCTGAAACAGATCACCAGGCTTGTCTTCTGAGGTACCTTTTGGTGGGTTCAAGCCACCAACATTTTGGCCAGTAAATGGCTTAACCATTTATGCCATCCAGGGACTCCTTTTGTTTGGATTTTGTACCAAAACTTTTCCTTGGCTTCAGCCTCCCTGACCAAAGCATATCAACCCAGACAAATAGATTTGAGAAAAAGATATTTAACTATTATGCTTCTGCCATGGAATCCACTTGCTTCTGCAGACATGTCCTCTATGTTGATCTCTGCATGCCTAGTCATAACCCCAGGCCTGCCTTTGCTGCTCACAAACTCAAACTCTCATTTGAATTTCTGGAACTTAAGAAAACTTTTTAACCATATTAAGCACCTTGAGGGAATGAGTTGCTGGGCCTGGGGGCACATGACCATAGTCTTGAGGGACATCAAGGTCAATTGGTACAACATAGTTCACAAAGAAAATGTTCTACATCCTACTCTAATGAGTAGCAACTGGAGTATTAAAAGTTTATGAGTAGCCATCTAAGGTACATCTATTGGTCCCTTCTGGTCAAAGCAAAGAAGAATGAAGAAAACCAGAGACACATGGAAACAATTAGTTCAAAGGACTGTGAACCACATGAACCTCAGCTTCCATGACCCTGAGACCAGAAGAATTTGGTAATACATGACTATTATGACCAACCAACCACTCTGAAAGGGATTACCATAAAAAGTCCTGGAAAGAGTGGGAGAGGAAAATGTAGAACAAAATTCAACATAACAAACAAAGACCAGGTTCACTGGCTGGATAGAGTAGTGGAATCTCTGAGACTATGGCCTTTAGTTAGTTAGCCTTCAAGCCTAGACCTGAATTCATCTCCATGGCTCAACTTTCAGCCAAATAATAGACAGTATATAAGGTAAACAATAACACAAGGGAGGTACCCATTCCTTAGAACAATCAACCATATGAGACCAAAAGGGCAGCATTTGGCCAAAGACAAAAGTCAGAAAGCAGGAAGGGATAGGAAAGGAGGAATGGGAAAGGGAAACACAGGGAGGAAGTGGGAGGAGTGCTGTTGCATTGTGGGGATTTCCATCAATGGAATGAAACATAGTGTGAATGAATTGTTGAATGGAAAACTGATTTAGTCTGTAAACTTTCACCCAAATCAAAATGCAAAAGTTTAAAAAATAAAAATTTTTAAAAAATCTTTAAAAATGTGATAATAAACTTATCCCATAATAATGGAGCTGGTCTTGACACCCCTTAATTATGCCTTCCCCATCTTTGCCATTAACACACAATGCAACATCCTACTCAGGATGGCATTTCCTGGGATTCCTGTAACTGTCTGGTGCTTGGTAATAAAAGGTCTCAGTTTCCTGCAAAGTCTTGTCTAACACCTTCTAGGATCAGAACAAAGACAAAATACTCCTTTTTCTTAATCTACATATTTTAAATCCAAAGCAATTCTTCACACAGGAGCTCTGGGCATTTGCACCCTCTGGACATACCAAATGTGCATCATGTAGAAAATTATTTTGTTCAGTAACTGGTAAGGACAATTTCCTCGTTGGATTGATCCAGGAAATTACAGCAGCAACACATTACTTTTGGAGATGTGACACCCTATTGTTAGATGTCGTGGAAATGAATTTCGACTCATAGACCCCATGTGACAGGATAGAACTGCCCCTTAGAGTTTTCTAGGCTCTAATCTACAGAAGCAGGGCTCCAGGTCTCTCCCCTGCAGAGCCACTAGGTGGGTTTGAATGGCCAATTTCTCAGTTAGCAGCCGAGCACTTAACCATTGTGCCACTTTGTGCTCCTTTTTGATACCCTATCAGATATGTTGAGGAGAAACAACGCAGGGATGCCAGAGTAGCAGGCCGGAAGAGCAGGAGAAAGGGGATTAAAAGCCAGGAAGCCAGACAGAGGAACAGTCAGCCAGGTGGGGGTGA
>NW_006921840.1:4026382-4067663 GCF_000298275.1 Orycteropus afer afer | reverse complement strand
GAGATGGATTGATACGGTGGCTGCAATGATGAGCTCAAGTATAGCAGGGATTGTGGGGTTGGCACGGGATAGGGCAGTGTTTCGTTCTGCTGTGCATGGGGTCGCTACGAGTCGGAAACGACTCGACGGCACTTAACAACAACAACAATATCAGATATGTTTATTCTTCCTTCCCTTCAGTGGCACAAAGTGGACTTGGAAGGTAGCGTTGACGGCACAAGATGGCAATGAATTTCAATCGACTATGAAATTTAAAAATCGGAAAATTAGAATCTGTTTTAATTCCCCAAAATTTCTTCCTCCTAGTAATAGTTCACATGTCTCAATTACTACTAAAGATCATGTACAAAACTTCATTGTATATCATTCCTTTTATTATCAACTGATTGATTGATTGATTCAACAGAAATGTTTAAGCCTTTTTGGCTAGGTATTAGAGACATAGAGATGGAATGGGTGAGGGAGTGACACTTACATAAATAACTTTAAGCCATAAAGTTCAAATGCTGTGCTATGGGAATGTGGGAGAAATAGGTCTTTCACTTTACCTGGTAGATCTTGGAGGGGATGGGATTTGAGGTAAGTCTAAAGGATAAGAAAAATATATACAAGGAGAAATCCTGTAGGTGTCCAAACCTGGGAACTTTTGACAAATATAGATTCTTAAGCCCAACTTCAGACTGTCAAGGGTGAGGCCTGGCACATGTGGATTTGATGTGTAACCATGGCTGGGAACCTGGGAGATCAAAGACTCAGGGCAGAGAGAGCCCAGGTGTGTCTGAGAACCAGGAAGCAGGGAGGAGCCTGAAGGGCACCTCAGGGGCTGCTGCCTTTTCAGAAGATCAAAATGAAAGGAATTAAATGAAGCACTAGTTTCTTTTGAAGATGAAGTTCCTGGATGTAAAGTTTGTTAAAGGCACTGGTTTTTTGTTTGTTTGTTTATTGTGTTTTGTTTTTACCTGTTGTGCCAAGGAAAAGCCTTCTCTGGATCTATGAAGAAAATATAATTAAAAAATCCAAACCCAAATAAACAAACAAATGGCAGAATCTCAATTGTCTCAGATGGCCAATGCCAAGGGTGGCACACTTTTTCTATAGGGCCAGAAAGTAAATATTTTTGACTTTACAAACCATACAGTCTCTCTCTCAAGTACTCAACTCTGCCATTATAAATCAATGAATGTGGCTATGTTTCAATAAAACTTTGTTTATGGACATGGAAATGTGAATTTCATATAATTTCCAGGTTACAAAATATTCTTCTGATTTATTTTCAAATTTAAAAATGTAAATTCTTCTTCACTCACAGGTCATACAGAAACACGCAGCAGGTTGGTTTGGCCTGTGGGCTGTAGTTTGCCAACCTCAAGCCTATGGGTGACCAGATGGTCCAGATCAATGCTTCTCAAATTTCCCCACTGAAATTCCTTGAACAACACGAAAGGGAGAATGCAGACTCCCACAGGATTCTGTCTGCAACTCTTAAAATTCTTTTAAATACTTCTTCAAATAAAGTCCATAAGCATTTTTGAATCCTAGTCCACAATGTGTATAAAATTGGCACGGGGTCAAAACTGATGTTTGCTCAGGCTCAGGGAGCACAAGTGACAGTCAAGGACACATAGGTAGAACACGTCAGGTATGGGATTGGATCCCTAATTACCTGACTATAAGTTACTGTGTCCACTAGCATGGGCTGCTTGTCCATCCCTCAGCCCTAGTATTGAGTCAGCCATCAAAGAAGTTATGGTAAACCACTTCAGAGTTTCTCCCCAAAACCCATCAATTCAGAGGTTTCAAATGTTATTTGTTCTGTTCTGTTCTGTTCTAGAATATTTTAGTTTGTTGAGTTTGCTCTTCTTGTTGTTAAGTGCCATCGAGTCGGCTCTGACTCATGTTGTTGTTGTTGTTGTTGTTATGTGCCATTGAGTCAGACCCGACTCATAGTGACCTGTCCTTGAGTTTCCAAGGCGGTATCACTGAGGAAGTAGATTGTCCAAACTTCCTTCTGAGGAGTGGCTGGTAGGTTTGAATCACCAGGCTTCTGGTTAGTAGTCAAGTGCCTTAGGCACTAAGCTACCACAGCTCCCCCAACTCATAGTGACCCTGTGTACAACATAACAAAACACTGCTTGGTCCTGTGCCAAACTCACAATCCTTGCTATATTTGAGCCCATTGTTGCAGCCACTCTGTCAATTCGTCCATTGAGGGCCTTCCCCTTTTTCGTTGACCCTCTACTTTACCAAGCACGATATCCTTCTCCAGGGAATGGTCCCTTCTGACAATATGACCAAAATAGGTCAGACGAAGTGTGGCTATTCTCGCTTCCAAGGAGCATTCCGGCTGCACTTCCTCCAAGATAGATCTGTTAGTTCTTCTGGCAGTCCATGGTACTTTCAGTATTCTTTGCCAACACCACAACTCAAAGGCATCAACTCTTCTTTGGTCTTCTTTATTCATTGTTCCGCTTTCACATGCATATGAAGCGATTGTAAACACCATGGCTTGAATTAGGCACACCTTAGTCTTCAAAGAGACATCTTTGCTCTTCAGCACTTAAAAGAGGTCTTTTGCAGCCGATTTGCCCAGTACAATATGCCATCTGATTTCTGGACTGCTGCTTCCATTGTTGTTGATTTTGGAACCAAGTAGTATGAAATTTTTGACAACTTCAATCGTTTCTCCATTTTATTGTCATGCTGCTTATTGGTCCAGTTGTGGGGATTTTTGTTTTCTTTATGTGGATATGTAATCCACACCGCAGACTGTACTCTTTAATCTTCATCAGTAAATGCATCAAGTCATCCTCACTTCAGCAAGCAAAGTTGTGTCGCCTGCATATCACAGGTTGTTATCCTGTCACCATACTTATTCAATCTGTATCCTTTCACCTTACTCGTTCAATCTGTACGCTGAGCAAATAATCCAAGAAGCAGGACTATATGAAGAAGAGCATGGCATCAGGATTGGAGGAAGATTCATTAACCTTCAAAATGCAGACGACATTTTAGTTTGGTTTACCCTAAAACTCATTTTCTTTTCCTGCTCTAGCTCTGCTTTCTCATCCCTTTGTACTTTTTTTTCCTTTTGCGGCATCC
The DNA here is from genome assembly GCF_000298275.1 of Orycteropus afer afer. NCBI lineage: Eukaryota > Metazoa > Chordata > Mammalia > Tubulidentata > Orycteropodidae > Orycteropus > Orycteropus afer. The sequence goes on along the minus strand of NW_006921840.1, from coordinate 4,064,564 downwards.
CATTCTGTTCTTAGGCTTCCATTATATTAAACCAGCTGCTGTTGAGTGGACTTCAATTCATGGTGATCCCATGGGTGTCAGCACAGAACTGTGTTCCAGGCGAGTCTCAAATGACTGACGTTTTGGAAGTCGATCACCAGGGCTTTCTTGTAAGGTGCCTCTGGGTGGACTCAAACCACCAACCTTTTGATTATAGCTGAGTGTTTAACCATTTGTACCCCCTTGGGGATTCCTGTTGGACATGGTAGATGTTTAATTATGATGGCCCTGAGAGAATTACTGTTTTATATACCCAATATCCATTTTGATTGTTGTGGTAGATTGCACTATTTGTTCAGGGATCACCCTCCCTTCTGTGCCCTTCACTTGGTGCAGCTGATTTTAGACTTGGCCATATGATTTGGTTTACCCAATGGAATGTGAGGAGAAGTGAGAGTGTGCTGGTCCTAGGCAGACGTTTTAAGAGGCGTGATGCGTTTTCACGCACTCCTCTTGAGCCTCTGCCTCTCTTTAGAACCACATGTCCCAAATAGTGCCTGCTCTGTCAGCTTACATCTCAGACAGAAGGAGAGGATATGGGAAGGAGACCTGCACCCAACCTACAGACTGGAGCCAAACCCAGCCAAGCCCAGCCAACCTAGGCCCATTCGTTGTTGTCAGCCATTGAGTTTTACCACAGCAAAGCTGACTAATAGGCCCCTTCCTCAGAAACTATGGCTTTGATTTGCTTCTGGGCATCCAGCCCTCTTCTATTCTTCATCCATTGGGTTTAACTGGGCTGCTTCTCCCTGCTTCCTCCCCTACACCCTCCAACACAGGACACTGACTAACTCTCATTCCTCAAACACTAAGGTTCTGTGCATCAGCTTTGGTGAGATGTCAGCTGTTGTGATCAAAGCTGAGCGCCTTATTCTCTCCCTGGCAAGCAGGAATGATGATCCTGGGCTTGTCATCTGCTATAAAGATTTCCTGAAGAAATGTTACTCATAAACAGCCCACACAATCCTAACCCGACTGTCTGTTTTACAACAAAGGCATAGAAAGAGGAGTATGAATGATGCAATACTAGATACTACACGTCTTGGCTGCATTCTGATTGTGGAAGAGAAAGCATGGAAAACAAATGACAGTTTCCCCTTAGAATGCCAAGGACAGAAGCTATAGACACCTGAAAGTAAGAGTTATTCCCTGTGCTTTGAGGAAGAGCAGAGTCAGCACTGAAGCACTCATTCCTATGAAGAGCTGAAAGTCACGGTGTAGACCATCCACAATACTAGAGAAATTTAAGTCTTCATCTGGGCTGGGAAACCTAAGGGCTACATGAAAGTGTTTCAGTTGTGAGTCAGACAACAGGGTATTTCTTTAAAATAATTAAACTGCTTGGCAAAAACATGTATGCATATATCTTTTTTCCCTTAACATATTAGGATTCTACAAAGATTTAATTTGAAAAAATAAAATAAAATAAGCATGAAAGGTACTGATTTAAAATACGCTTACGTTTTGCTTTGACATACGGTCTACTTTTTTTTTTTTTTTTTTAAATAAAGCAACAAGGTGTTCTTTATTGTGTGTACATGTTTGTTTTTTTTTCTCCCCTGAGAAGGAGAATAAAATAAGTTTACATTTCTCCTAGTCCACAGAGAGCTGGATCACACAAGGACACTGCATGAGCTCTGCTAAGTGACAAGAGAAGCTTAGTAGGGATTAAAAGAGTCATTCCCAAAATGGAAAAGCAAGAGTTGATAAACCCCTCTTCCCCATACCTTTTCCTCTTCTTCCATTCTCCTACCTTGCCAGTTTTCCCTCAGGTCTAGTGGGCCTTGTCCCATCACCCAGTTAGCTACCTTGCCCAGTATGAAGGAAATATCCAACCCAACTTCCCATCCATCACAAACAGTTGGTGGACACTTGAAGTGAGGTGGGGGACTGGGTTGGTACTGACTTGCTAACCCATTGCCATCCAGTTGATTCTGACTCATAGAGACCCTTTCGGACAGATTAGAACTGAGAGTTTCCAAGGCTGTAAGTAAATCTTTAAGGAAGCAGACTGCCTCATCTTTCTCACTCAGAGTGGCTGGTGTTGGGTTTGAGCTGATGACTTTTTGGTTAGCAGCCGAATTAGCCACTGCCCCACCAGAGCTCCTGTACTAATTTGAGTAAGATACAATCCCTGCCCCTTAAAAACTCACATTTAGTGGTAGTGAAAGATTTGTAAACAATCTTTTGGAGAAATAGAAAATAAAAATGAAACAAGTAAATAAATAAATAAGCACATTAAATAAATTTTTTAAAATGTGGAGGAACTCTTTAAATGTAGTACTTTAAAAAATGGCCCATGCCCAAGCCCAGAGATTCGGATTTAATTGGTCTGCATTGAGTATAGAGTTTGACAGTTTTAAAAACACTCCTTAGGTGATTCTAATGTTAGCCAGAGTTGAGAAGAGGTCCCGGGAACAGGTATCTAACTGGAGAATCCTGGCTTTCAGTTTATGGCTCCTCATCTATTTCCCCCTCCCCCAAGTGGTCCCCACTCTGAGGGCTGGCTTTTTTTTTTTTTTTTTTGAATCGTGGCTAAAGCACTTGACTGCTAACCAGAACGCTGGCGGTTCAAACCCACCAGCCACTCCTCGGAAGGAAGGTTGGGCAATCCTACTTCCGTAGTGATACTGCCTCGGAAACCCAAGGAGGGGTCGCTATGAGTCGGGCTGACTCAGTGGCAAACAACAACAACATACAAGAACTGTGCCTCCTTTTCTGCACATGCAACATTTCATGCTAAACAACCATTCCCCCACCCACAAGAAGAGCCACCTTTTACCCAGAGCAACCAAGTCCTGAAACATACTCCAATGCCCCTTCCCTCCAATTCCCTTTCTGGGCCTCACCCCAGATCTACTGAATCAGGAACTCTGGGGGTGGGCCCAGCACCCAGTGTTTTAGTAAGTCTTCCTGGTGATGCTGATGCCTGCTCAGGTTTGAGAACTGCTGGTCTGTGGTGCTAAGGAATGGAAGCATGTAACTAGAGGGTCCTGGAAGGTGAGCAGTTGTTGGAACACAAGACTGGGATTCACTCCCAGTGTCACTCACAGGGCTCTTTTACCAGGCACCATACATCTGCCCTTGTCTCAGCCTCAGGACAGTGGATAGGCTCTCCAATTAGAACCTAGCCTGAGCCCTAGGGTGAGACGTCTCTGACGGGATATTGAGGTGTGGATCCAGTCTGGCCACCAAAGAGCCTCCTTGCAAAGTCTCAATCACTTTGTCTGGTGGTCACCCTTCATTTCCCTCCCAAGCTCTTCAGGAGGCAGGAAAGGCCCGCCAGTTGGAGGCCACACTGGACTGCCAGAAAAGTCTAACTGGAGAATCCTGACTTCCAGTTTATGGCTCCTCATCCTTTTCCCCCAAGTGGGCCCCCACTCTGAGGGCTAGCTTTTTATTTTTATTTTTTTAAATCCCATGCAGGAACTGTGCCTCCTCTTGTGCACATCCAACATTTCATGCTAAACAACGACTCCCCCACCGACAAGAAAAGTCACCCTTTACCCAAGTCCCGAAACGCACTCCAATGCCCCGCAACTCTCCTACCCCAGCTGACAAAAAGCCCCAAGTCCAGCGGCCTTCCTACCTCGGGCCTCCGCACCCAGACCAGCTATTCTGGGCACCACTCCACCAGAGTCCCTAGCTCGAGAATCCCCGAGAGAAGGGGGATGCCGGTTCTTGTCGCACCCTAGGGTCAGCCTCCCCCTCCCCCTCCCCCCGCCCTGCGTGTTGAAGTGGCTTGCTTAGGTTTCTGGCCACCCCCTCCACCCCCGGTGGGGAGGGGCTGCCGCAGCTCCTAGTCGCAGCGGGTTTGGAGGCTCCTCCCCTGGGGTGGCCGAGCAGGAAGCGGGGAGGGAGGCGGGCGGGGGCGCGCAGTGCGGGGCGCAGGCGAGCAGGCGCGCGGCGCGGTGCTGGCGAGCGCGGGGCTTGAGCGGCGTAGTATGCGCGGGCCTCGCCTGCCAGCCCCGGCGCACAGCCGCGGCCCGGGCGCCCGGCGCGGGGCGGAAAAGCCTGTTTACACAGACTGCACACCGCCTGGGGAATAATGCAGTAAAGGAAGTGAGCCGGCTCGGCCTGACTGCTCCAACTTCCTGCTCTCACACACACCAGAGAGGGGGGAAAAAAAGGAGCGAGAGAAAGAAAAAAAGGGGGAAAAAATCAGGATCTCATTACAAGAGCAACAGATTGTCTGCAGACGCCTGTCAGCATGGAAAGTCGGGGGGTTTCGCCCGGTTCTTCCTAGAAATTTCCCCGAAGAAGGATCTTGAAGGCTCCCCCACATCTGGGTAGGTAACAGGGTTCCTGCCTGTTGCTCAGGCAGTTGCAAAGTTTCTTTTTCTTTTTTTTTTTTTTTTCGCTTTCTTTCTTCTCTTTGGCTCGGTGGGGGTGGGGCGGGTGGTCGCCGCGGGGTGTGCTGTGGCTGGGGTGGGGGTGCCTCACGCAAGAGGCGAATCCGCGGGGAGGGGGCGCAGCCAAGATGCTCCGATCCGGCTCCCTCGCCGCCCTCCAGCACCTCCGCAGCTCGCGCCCCGCGCTGCGCCCGCGCGCCGGGCCAGGGGTTGCGGGGACCCTGTGCGCCACCCTTTCCTCGGGCTGCACAGCGAGCTGGAGGAAGGGACGCCGGGACGCGCAGCCCGGGGCCACTCGGGTAGGGCGGGTACTAAGGAGACCGATGCAGGCAGCGGTGGGGTGAGCCTGTCGGTCTCTGGGAAGAAAGGTGACTGGAGTAGGCTGCCTGCCTGGAGGCTGGATCGTCGCTGACCTTCCAGCTGGGCTGGGGCTTGGCTCCCCTCGAGTGGGCAGAGAGCACTGGTGTTGGGGTTCGCGGAGGGGGAAAGATGGAGGAGGCGGCGGTCATGGGGTTCCGCTGTGGCTCTGAAGGCTATGTTCACTTGCGCTCGGCAGGTGACCCCCCACCCAGGTCACCCATCCTAGACTCACTCCTAGCCGGGCATTTAAAAGCCGGAGGAGGCTTTCCTGGACACGGTTTTGGACAGGGGGAAGAGATGGTCTTGGCGACTGCTCAGCTTGGAACTTGCATGTTGGCCTGTAATGCTACTATAACTTGCGGGGTTGTGGGTATTTAAAAATTGATTTAAAGAAAAAGAAAAGGAGCTCGGTTTTGTTGTTTTCTGAGCTGAATTATCTTGAGGATAAGCAGCGGTTAGACGGCGGGTGGGGGTGAGGGGCAAGAAATGTTATTTCAGAAACTGCAAAAGGGGCTTTTTAGAAAAAGAAAAAAAAAAAAAAAAACGAGTGTCGGGAGAGTTTCTGGCTTGTCTGGAAACGGCAAGACTAATTGCCATGCGCTTCCGCTTTGAAACTGGCAGCAGACAGCATCTTGAAAATGACTCACTGCAGGAGCTCACAAAGAAACTGTGGTTTGCTCCTTCTCAGGTTTATGTATTTGTGCCTTTTACAGTTTCCTTTGTAGTTTCGAGGGGTCTCCCGCCCCTTCCCTGCCGGCCCCTTCCCACCCTCCCAGCGTTGAAAACCCCTGGCCCGTCTTTACTTCCCCCACACACACCCCAGCCCGGGGTAGGGGGGATGGGGGGGGAGGCCGAGTTGTTTTTGGAGTTGGCTGGGGAGAGGGTTAGAGGGACTGAGCTGCTGCAGGGGGAAAAAGTTCCCTGAATTTTCCACTGGCTGCTGCTGCAGGAAGAGAGAGCCCCTTTAGTCATTGCTAAGTAATGTCTGCACACACACACCAACTAATCTCATTAGGAGTTTCCGCTGCTCCACACAGGAGGGGTTTTGTGCAGCCACTGTCAGCCAGGGGAGCCCTGCGCTGCAGAGGGAGACAAGTTACGGCTTTATTTACATAGAGGTGCAGCCGCCAGTCGAGCCTTCTCAGGGCAGCATGGTGAAAACTTTGAAGTCACTCTTGGCCATTTTGGATTTCGGACATACAGGTTTTTCCTTCCCAGTTGTGCGGTGTGTGTATGTATGAAGTGTCTGTTGTCCAAGCAGTTCAAACACACCCATCCTCTCCCTCAGGGCTTCAGTCTTTGTTGGGAGGAGAGGGACGTGAGAAACCAAACTTGTTCCAGGCCTCTATTAATAAGCTTAAATCGATTTGTGCGCCTTACCGCCTTATTGCCAAACAAAACACTCTCAGATCTCTCTCTCATCTTTCTGGCACACATTTATTTGGGAGTTTCAATTTATGAGGATTATAAAATTACAAATTGTGTTAGGAGGACACGTGGGTCAGACAGTTAAGAAGACTGTCCATAAGTGTTTTCAGAGTTTCCAGTAATGATCCTGCCGGGCAAAAACCCCTGCTTTTGAAAAGTGATGGTCTTTCTATGCCAAATATAGCAAAAGGCCCTTGCTTTTTTTAAAAAAAAAAAAAACTTTTAAATGTTGCCTAGAAATGTGTAGAGTTACTAAAAAGGGTCAAGAATTAAGGAATGTGATTGTGGCTGTGGGATCCCTTTATTAACAAGGACATGTTGCCTTGAGTGTGTAAAGTGTTGACATTTCTTTTATGGTGGCAAGGCTTGTCCTACAAACAGCCCAACCAGGGTGAGTCAGTGGACATGAGTACAGGATGTCCCTAACAGTATCTCTAACAGAGTGCCTGGCACAGAGTAGATGCTCAATAAACTGTAGCAGGAGGAAGCTATGATAATAGGTTAACAACACTTATTATGCTGAACCAGTTGACAGTGACCCTCTAGGGCAGGGTAGACTGTCCCATAGACTTTTCGTCACTAATCTTTAGGGGAAGCAAATTGCCACATCTTTCTCCTGTGGTACAGCTGGTGGATTCGAACCTCTGACCTTTTGGTTAGAACCCAGTGGGCCACCAGGGCCCCTAATCTGGAGGCAGGAAGTAAAAGAGCTTTTAAAAGCTAACATCATTTTGCATGAGCCTTCTCTAAGAATAGAAGTTGTAAAAGTTTAATTTCAAGAGTACGTTTCCAACAAAATAAAAATGAGGTAACGAGAATTCCTCATTCCAATTAGTTATTACATAGTTTTTATTCTAATTAATTATTCATTGGAATGCATAAGGTTCACTTATGTAAGTGGTTCTCAACCAGGGACATTTCTCACAAGGGGACATTTGACAATGTCTGGAGACATTTTTGGGTGTCATAACTGAAGGGAGTGCTCTTGGCATCTAGTAGGTAGAAGCCAGGGATGCTGCTAAAAATCCTGCAATGCACGGGATAACCCCTACAACAAAGAATTTTCTGGCCCAAAATGTTAATAGTGGCCAGACTGAGAAACCTTGATTTATATTAGTAATAATAGTAATAATGATGAGGAGAACGTGCATTCATTCAAGTAATAGGACATTTAAAAGTCATCTGTTGGACTTTTCTGCCACATATATAACACAATATGCATGAATTTCCTTTCTGTCTCCCTTTTGTTAGCTGTATGCAAGAGAATGAACTGATGATACTGTGAGGGTGGGCCCTTTGTGAGCTAAATTAGACTGTCTTTGAACCTCAGAGCTTAGCATCTTCACTCACTCGGTACAAATGTTTTTCCGACCAGAGTGGCAGCAGCCCAGATGAGAGGGAGTATAATTGTCTGTATCCTTTGCTTTTTGGAATTTCCTAAACCTTTATTAAAGACCTCCTCTCTTTCTTATTTAAAAAAAATAATTAAATAATTTGAAACTGCTCATATTTAATGAATGCAACCCTGAGCTCATATATTGAAATTTATATTTGTAATAACTTTTTGGGACTTGAACTGCTTCCTGAAATCCATTTTCAAGGACTTCCAGGCAGTGTCTATAAATTATAGTAGCCCTTTCTTGGCTGTCAGATATTGGAGTTTGTATGTTCTGTGCTACCTGATTATATTCAACTCTCTGATTTTAAAAAAATTAACAATAAGATGTTATGAAATGTTGCAAAACATTACCTATTGTCCGAAACTGTGACTTCCTGGAGTAGAGTCTTTTTTCAGCAGTGGTGAGTTACTGCTTACTAACTGGTGGTTGCTTTCTTCCAGTCCTAGGGAGTGACTCAGTCATCTCCATGTTTCCCAGACCTGGAGTTCCTCATTGAACTTTTAAAGAAATGGGTTCTCTGACCTCTCTGATTTTGCCTCTGGTGTAGAGCCCAGAGCCTTTGCTTCTGGCCCTTCACTTACACGTGCACCTGTGCCTTGGAGCGCCTGGCATGGGTAATTTGAATAAAAGGACATCAATCCTGCCCTACTTCTCTGCATGTTTCTCTTACACACACAAAATTTTATGTCCCTAGTCCAAAAGGTCATAGCCATGAAAGGCCTATGGAGTGCAGTTTCACTCTGAAACACATGGGATCACCATAAATTGAAGTCATAGCAACTGGTTTGGTTGTCAGTCATATTTCCCAGTCCTGATGGTACAACAGTTAAGTGCTCAGCTGCTAACTGAAAGGTTGACGGTTCAAACCCATCCCGTGACTCTGGGGGAGAAAGACCTGGTGATCTGCTCCCATAAATATTAGAGCCAAGAAAACCCTATGGGGGCAGTTCTCCTCTGTCACATAGGGTTGTTGTGAGTTGGGATCTACTCCTTGGCCTTCAACAACGCATAACAGCACATTTCCTCTTTGCCTTTTTGGATTGATTTATAACATAACTGAGACCACAGTAGCACAGCAGGATTTTTTTAAAGGTTAGTTTTTTGTTGTTGTTGTGAAAAGTATTGATATGAATCGCTCTAGGAAGACACAGAAAACCCCACACACAAATCTCATGTAATCCCACTGTTAACATTTTGATATATAGCTTTCTAGTCTTTTTAAACATACACACATATATACATAAAATTCGTCTTTGGGATCACACTACACAAACTGTTTTATAACTTATTTGCACTTCACATATTATGTCACACATTGTAATAACTAGTAGTGAGACCAAAATTGCCACACATAGAGCTTGTATTTATTAATAAGTGTGTTGACTCAACAAGGGATTGCCATAATGTGTACATGGACTTGTTTGGTCTTTTTGTCCTCTGTGGCCCAAGTAATGTTCTAAGAATGCCACCCTCTTGAAACACTGAATTCGTATGTGCTGTGAAATTTGGGATTTTGATGAGTTTCTCTATGATTTAATAATGAGTCACGATTTGCAGTAGAGTATCAAGATGGAGTCACAGGAAGTCCAGGGCACGACACATCAGGATAGAATGTTGAATGATGAGAAGAGAGAAACTAGGTTGAACCGAAAAGACACCTTGAACCCATCTAACAATGAAGAAAGAGAAGGGTGTTCACTCTGACAACTCTTACTATTATTTCATTTTGCATGAGTAGATTTTCCAACTTTGAAATTGTCATTTTAGATTTTTAGCTCAGGATGACTAGTGCTTCTGGCCAGCTTTGAGCTTTCTGTAACACATTGAAAACGCTGCTTTTGCACTTAGGGTGCAGCCCCAGTGAACAGAATTATTACTATGTATGTGTTTTGGTGGCGCAGCGCCTAAGATATTTGACTGCTAACCACAGTGCTGGCAGTTCAAACCCACCAGCCACTTCTCGGAAGGAAGATTGGGCAACCTACTTCCGTAGAGACACCACCTCAGAAACCCAAGAAAGGGTCACTATGAGTCGAATCTAGACTTGGCGGCAGTGAGTTTGGCTTTTTATTTGTGTGTGTGTGTGTGTATATATATTTAACCTTCTGTTAAGAAATCCTGAAGACCTTCAAAAATAGTAGAGCATTCAGTCTTTTAATAACTATTCTAATCAGAAATTTGACTCCCTGTGATTCCTACCCACAACCAAAATAAAAATGGCCTTTTCATCCATTACTGGAAACTTACATATATGTCAGCAGTTTTTTTAAAAAAAAAAACAAAACTCTTTGAGTTTGTCATTTCAGTAAATTGTAGTTTGGTTTGACTTGCCACTAGAAATAAAGTCATTGACTACTTCATTGATATGTATTAATTTACATTTCCTGAAAGTTATTACTAAATTATTGTAAGAATTAAATTAGATTCTTTTATAACTTGGCTATGAGATTTATATGTATATTTTTAAAGAAAGTAAGATGATGGTTATACTAATGTATTCTAACTTGAATTGGACTAAAACCCATTTACTCAGATACACTCAAAGAGGCACTGAAACACATAGCTCAAAAAACTCATTGCCGTGGAGTCAGATCTGACTCATAGCGACCCCTCCTTGGGTTTCCGAGGTGGTATCACTACGGAGTAGATTGCCCAACCTTCCTCCCGAGGAGTGGCTGGTGGGTTTGAACCACCAGCCTTCTGGTTAGCCGTCAAATACCTTAGGCACTACACCTCCAGAGCTCCTCTGAAACACATAGTATCATAAATGTTTTTAAAGTTACCACATCTATGAATAATTCCTCATTATCCGTGTTTACACATGGGAGTGGTGGAGTGACTAGAAAACACACTTACCTGGATGCCTGCCATTAGCCTGTTTGGTAAGGTTAAACCAAAAAAAACAAACTCATTGCTGTTGAGTCGTATGCGACTCATAGCAACCCCGCCTTGGGTTTCGGAGGTGGTATCACTACGGAAGTAGATTGCCCAATCTTCCTTCTGAGCAGTGGCTGGTGAGTTGGAACTGCCAGCCTTCTGGTTAACAGTCAGATGCCTTAGGCACCGTGCCCCAGAGCTTCTGTGGTAGGGTTAGGGGTCCTTTCTCTAAACAGTAGAATATAGAATCCAAGACCACTGATGCCTTTTTTAAAAAACTGATATATAATTAATTTATATACATTAAAATGCATGGTTTTAAGTGTTATCTGTCATACTCATGCTGTTGTTGTTGTGTTAGATGCCCTGGGTTGGCCCTGACTCATGGTGAAACCATGCACGGTGGTGTCCAACCCTTGTGACCCGTAAGGTTTCCATTGGCTGATTTTCCTTTCTTCAGTCTTAGTCTGGAAGGTCCATTGAAACCTGTGCAGCATCATAGCAACAAGTAAGCCTTCACCCACAGACAGGAGTTGGCTGTGCTGAAGAAGTGCATTGGCTGGGAATTTCCCACGTGGAAAGCGAGAATTGGACTCATGGTGACATGACCTGTTTCAGAATATAACTGCGCTCCGTGAGGTTTTCAATGGCTGTGCTCTTCTTAAGGAAGTAGATCACCAGGCCTTTCTTTTGTAGTGCCGCTGGATGGAGTCGAACCACAAACCTTTTGCTTAGTAGCCAAGTACAAACCATTTGCTTCACTCAGGGACCTACCACTAAACCATGAGCCTTTCAAAATAGAAAATATTTCTGCTACTCTAAAATGTTCCCTGGCTATTTTATTATTATGGTGATTATTCTATTATGACAGTTTTTTTGATTCTACCATGAATTTTATTAAACCTGAGAACACCTGCTATAATATTCAATCTGCTTGGGAAAAAAATCACGAGAATCTGTGGATTTCTGCATCATGCAATGAGAGGGGGAAAAAATCCCTTCTACATTATTTAATATCATTTCAACTAACTGAAAGTATGTGTACCAACCACTCTGAGGAGGGAAGGTTGGTCAATCTACTTCCGTAGTGATACCGCCTCGGAAACCCAAGGAGGGGTCACTATGAGTCGGATCTGACTTGATAGCAATGAGTTTGGCCTTTTTTTTTTTTTTTAAATGTGATAGAAAACATACACTCCTTTAAAACTTATCATGCTGAGAAGCTATTGCTTAATCTCCCTGGGCCTCAGTTTCCTCAGCCAGATGGGAAAATGGCTGAGGTGGAGAAGCTGGGATAAATCCTTTCAGGACAAAAGCCCTCTGGGTGCACTACTTTTTTGGAGTAAAGAATTCTTCTAAGGGATGGGAAAGTGAGATGGGAATTTTTGCTGTCCTCCCCAAATAGCTGACTTTTAGACTTGTACAGCAGTTAAACTCTTTTTTTGCAGCAAGAGATGGGTTTGCCATAAGTTACCCCTTCAGTCTCATTTTGGCCCCTTACTGAATAAGGAACATCCCAGTGGAAGGTCAGTAGTAGCTGTGCTTCCTTTCCTCCTGGTCTTTGAAGGTTTTTGACAGTTAGCACTTGTTTCTCAAGACACACATCTTCCCAGTTCTTTGGGACAGCAGTGACTGCCTCTGAGTTGGGTGCTCAGTAGGTCCAGCTGAGATTTTGACAAACTGGTATAAAGAGCTCTGGTGGCACAATGCTTAGGGCTTTGACTGCTAACCAGAAGGTTGGTGGTTCAAACCCACCAGTTGCTTCACGGAAGGAAGACGGGGCAGTCTACTTCTGTAAAGATTTACCACATCAGAAACCCAAGAGGGGTTGTTATGAGTTGGAATCAACTGGATGGCAGTGGTTTTTTTTTTTTTTTTTTTTTTTGATTGGTGTGGTGGTTAAGACGTTTGGCTGCTAACCAAAAGGTCATTGGTTAGAACCCACCAACCACTCTGTGGAAGAAAGGTGGGGCGGTCTGCTTCTGTAAAGATTTATAGCCTTGGAAACCCAGTGGGGGTTGCTATGAGTCAGAACTGTCTTGATGGCAATGAGTTTGGTTTTTTTGGAGTTGAATGCGTACTCCCTCCCTCTGGCAGTCTTTGGAAATGCTCTCCATTCTCCAGGCTCTATCTGAGGGTCCCCACATCCCCTCTCTCCCCCCCTAGTTCCTCCTTCACTCAGCAGTTAGAGCAGTCCTTTAAAAACAGATCTGACCGTGTCACTTCCTTGATTAAAACTTCCCACTGGTTTGAGCTTAGAATGAAGACCAAAATCTTTAACACAGCCTGCAAGCTATGATTCGGACCAGCCACACAGACCTCAATTCCTCAAATGCTTGACATGCCCCCTGGCCCTAGGCCTTTGTCAGTGCTGTTCCCTCTGTTCCCTCTCCTTGGAATTATCTCCTCCGCCCCTACCCCCTCTCCCATCTATTTTTCTGATGTCACGTTGCCTAGCCAGCTCCTTTTTGTCCTTCAGACCTCAGCTCAACTGTCATATCCTTGGGGAAGCCTTTGCTGGTTACCAGACAAAGTCTCTTCCATTTGCCTGTCCCTGGCCTTTGGAACCTGGCTTTAACTACAGATTTCTCCATTACCTGAATTCTCCCTCTCCAAACACCTGCTATCCAAACGCTGAAACTGAGTAGTTTCAGATTCATATTTCTGGACATAGGACTGGCGCCCCACATTAATTAATTCTCTTCCTCCAAAACTCAGGTACTAAGTAGATTTGATAGCATGATATCCCTCGCTCTTGGAAGTCAGTCCCAAAGCCTAGAACCCAGTAGATCTGGATGGAGAGGGATACCTAAATGTGTGCGTGTCATGATGTGTTTCATGTCACGCCACCAGCAGTCTGTGACTTCCCTCTGGACCTGGATCTATTGTTCTCGTTCTTATGTTTATTCTAGCACTTTCTATAACACAGAGCACCCAATGAATTAAAAATTAGCTGAGGAGAAAGAAGCTCGCTATGATAGCCCCTGTTTACTTTGCCAGTGGACTTGATAAAGCACTTCAATGCTTTGCATAAATCCAGCTCTTCCCTGGTTTGCAAATTGCCTGGGATTAGTAACAGGCAAATCTCTTGGTAAATCAGAAGGATAAATAAGAAGATCTTCTCTGTCCTTTCTCCTAGCTTTTGTCCAGAGTTTCAAGAAAAGTTGTTTGTTGTTAGCTGCTGTCGCGTTGGCCTCTGGTTCATGGCGACTCCGTGTACTACTGGTCCAGGCTGTTGTGATCTGTAGGGATTTCATTGGCTAATTTTCAGAAATGGATTGCCAGACCTTTCTTCCTGGTCTTAGTCTGAAGGTTCCACTGAACCTGTTCTGCATCACAGCAACATACAACCTCCACAGACAGGTGAGTGTCATCTGGGCTGAGATGCACTGCCTTGGACTCAAGTATTGTTGTTGTTGTTGTTGTTGTTTGCCGTCGAGTCGGCCCCGACTCATAGCGACCCCTCCTTGGGTTTCCGAGGCAGTATCACTACGGAAGTAGGATCGCCCAACCTTCCTTCCAAGGAGTGGGACTCAAGTATTAGACGTCCAGAAATCAGGCTGGTTTGTTAATATCCAAAAGGATGAGCTTTAGCTCTGTTTTTGACATCAGGGTTATTATACTGGAATAAACAGCTTGAAAGATACTCAATATATTAAGTTCTTTCTATTCTAGAGCAGCCAGTATATAGAACAGAATAGAACTCCGTCATAGGGTTTCTTTAGGGAGGAGACTGCTACATCTTTGTTCCAAAGAGCAGCTAGTGTGTTTGAACTGCCGACCTTTCAATTAGCAGCTGAATGCTGAACCACTGCCCCAGCAGGGCTCCTTAGTCCTGTATTAAAGACTTTAGTTGACCGTGTTTTCACAGTTCCCCTGGATAATCAGTTTTTAGTTCCAAATATTCAGTTAAAATTCCTTCTGAATTCTGTTTATACTAAAGCCTGTGTGTATAGCGTTTGTCCAGACGTTTTCTAATTAATGATACTTCTGATTGAGTTTTTAAATAATAACAGACTCTGTCTTATATGATTGTGAAAAGATGAATGACTAAATATAGAAATTGTTTTAGGGGGAGGGGAAACAAATCTGCTATTAATTTCAGCTGTGTTTTGCCAAGGAACAATTTGTTGATAAACGTACCTTGATTAACCATGATGTGTCATTAAGCAGGTTTTTCTCCTTGTACTTAATTGTCAGAAAAGAGAATTAACTTAAAGCAAGCACAGCAGAAAAAAAAAAAAAAAACCTCAGGAATTATTTATTTACTCATTGTCCTAAGAATGACAATACGGAAACCTGTAAAGAATAATAATGCTCTATTAACTAAAGCAAGCAAAGAAACTGCTGATGTTAGAATAATTTCCTAATAGTGCCTAAGGCACTTGACTGCTAAACAGAAGGCTGGTGGTTCAAACCCACCAGCCACTCCTGGGAAGGAAGACTGGGCGATCTACTTTGTAGTGATGCTGCCTCGGAAACCCAAGGAGGGGTCTCTGTGAGTCGCGTCCTACTTGACAGCACATGACAACGAAAGTTAAAAGTTCACAAGAACACTTCTCTAGCTATTCATTGAACTGGAAATATAAATTCCCACATTTTATCCACATTTTATCCCCTTATTGACATTTGAAAGCTTTGCTATCAGAGGCTGAAATGTGAGCTCTGTTTGTTGGAATTCATTTGAAAATGAAAGAGATAAGCATTGGAAAGTGTGTATGTGTCTATGTGCCTGTGGGAAAGTAGGCTACAAGAGAGTCGTGAGTCTAAGGCAGTAGGACAACAGGTGGCTTCAGTGTGTGTTCCTTCTCTATACAGAGTCACTGTGCCCATATAGGATTGCAGCCCTGGTTCCGTATGGAAAGTAGGAGCAAAAAGGAATTGTTTACTAAACTTCATCCCAAAGAGTCATTGTTTCACTGTAAGAAGTCAGAAAAGAACCGAGATTTATTATAGCATTTCCTAGAGAAGAGAAAGCTTAGATTCCTGCTAAGTCCAGCCAGTCTCATAATAGTGTACAAAAAAGGGACCAAACCAACTAGTGTTATTTGGAAGGCTGTACGCGAGATACAATGCCTCAATACTCTTGTATGATCTTGTGTTTTGAAATCCACTGGAATCTAGAATTCATGAGTATTGGTGGGGAAGTTATTTCTCCTAATGTCCCTATTTTCCAAGCCTTAGATACTGCCTACTTAGACCAAAGAGGATTGGATAATATGTTGTTCTTGTTAGTTGCTGTGGAGTTGATTCTGACTCATGGCGACTCCTTATGTGTCAGAGTAGTCAGCTTTATAGGGTTTTCAAGATGACGACTTTGCAGAAGGAGATTGTCAGGCCTGTTTTCCAGGGCACTTTTGGATGGGTTTGAACCAACAAGCTTGTGGCCAGTAGTCAAGCAATTTACCGTATTTGCCACCTGGGGACTCCTTGGATGGCATACTGTTACTTTCTTCTTCTTTTTTTTTACATCATTTTACAAATGTCTACAGAAGCTCTGAGCAATGTTCTGAGTCAGTGCTGAAATTGAGTAAACCCCAGGCAGAGATATGTTGCCACATCCAGGCTGAGCCTGTAGTGGAGTGCATGTCAGCTTCATCTTTGATACCCACCATAATGGTGATTGTCACATTGACCCCAACTCATGGCAACCGCTTGTGTGTTCAGTGGCTGATGTTTTTGGAAGGAGACCATCTCTGGGGAGATTTGAACCTCCAAACTTTTGGCTAGCAGTGAGCAGGTTAGCCGTTTGCATCACCCACAGGCAAAAATAAGGAGACAGTCATTTGGCCACCTGGCATTCCTGGTATCAATTCACCTTTCAGTCTCTTTAACACAAATCTCAACTCTGTGATACTTAGATAAATGGAGTAATTTTGAAATGTGTCAGTATTTCTTAAAATCAAGTGTATGCTGTTGGACAATGTCTTGAATCAAACAAAGTGACCCAGGTGTACTGTGGTTCTCAAAAGATCAAGAGTGACTGTTCTCAATAGGATTGTCACCTTGCTTTGATTTAAATCAGAAGGGAACCTCAGAAACAGCATCCTCCTCCAGGCTTTGCCACATCCTTTGTTGCTGTTGTTTGTAACCCAAATATTAAGACCTAGTTATTTGTTTTTGAGAAAGTAGTAAACCTTAAGATGTAGACCGTGCACATGACACACCAAGTAATTAAGATATTTTACCTAATACCCAAACCAAACCCATTGCCAGTGAGTAGATTCCAGCTCATCGTGGCCCTATGGGACAGAGTAGAGAAGTGCCCCATAAAGTTTCCAAGGCTGTTATCTTTATGGAAGCAGACTGACACATCTTTCTCCTGTGGAGCAGCTGGTGGGTTTGAACTACAGACCTTGTATTTAGCAGCTGAGCACTTAACCACTACACCACCAGGGTGGCTTATTTTACCTGATAGAGAGTGTGATTTTCTTTAGCAAGGGAGAAAAGATTGTGTAAAGGAGGATTGGGCTGTTACTTGGTACAGAAAGTATGTTCACACTGAACAATTATTGGGCAAATAGGTACAGTAGCAAATTGTGTGTGACCCTTCAAAAGGGCTGACGAATTCCTCAATGAGAATTTAGGGCAGTGACGGTGCTTTCAGGGTTTGTATTCAATGTTTGATGCTAATGCCACCAAGAACCGTTCTCTTCCAGCAGGTGCTTTTGGTGGAGAAAATATATGAACAGGTTCAGCAGGAGCCTGGTGTGAATAAATGACCCATTGGTCTGCAACCTGATGACAGTGTGAATGTTCTTTCATTCATATATTCAATACATTTTTGTGGGTTAATTTTTAAAAAGTAAGTTTTAAGCATGAGAAGTATACTGAATATACCAGGGACTATGAGAAGAACTAACAAATCTGACTTGGAAGAAGTACAGCCAGAATGTATCTTAGAAGTGAGGATGGCGGGACTTTGTCTCACATTCTTTGGGCACGTTATCAGAAGTGGCCAGCCCCTGGAGAAGGACATCATGCTTGGGAAGGTAGAGGGATAGCAAAAAAGGGGAAGAAGTGCAACGAGACGGATAGACTCAGGCTGCAACGGTGGGCTCGGACAGCAACAGCGGGTAGGATGGGCAGCGTTTTGTCTGTTGCACGTAGCATCACTGCGAGTTGGAACCAACTTGACAGCACCTGACAGTAAGCATGAGATATTGGGAGATTATTTAGTTTTGAAATCACTCACTACTTTTCTGTTAGTTTTCTTTGAAATCAGTGCACCCACCCCTCGGGAACACCAAGATATTGTGAGTTCCACTTACTGCAGTATAGCTGTAAGTCAGATTTGATGTAAAAAAAAAAAAAAATCAATGCAAAATGAGATGCCTTTTGCTGTTTTACCTTAACAGCATTACATTTTTACTTTGTGTTCGAAAAAAATCTTTAAATAGAAAAAGTTACTTAAATTTAGAGGAAACCTGCATTTGGCACAGTAATGATTATAGCTAGACTTGGTAGCAAAAAAAAAAAAACCTCACTCCTGTGCAGTCGGATCCAACTCATAGCAACCCCTCCTTGGGTTTCCGAAGCAGTATCATTATGGAAGTAGATTGCCCAACCTTCCTTCCAAGGAGTGGCTGGTGGATTTGAACCACCAGCCTTCTGGTTAGCAGTCAAGTGCCTTAAGCACTACGCCACCAGAGCTCCCTAGACTTGATAGCCACATACAAAAATGTGAGAGAAACATGCATGTGGGGAGAGTGAAGCTATAAAAAGGATGATCCATAGCTCCATGACTTCAAATGCAGCGAAATCCTTCACAGATGTCCACCACATGAGCAGGTGATGATATTTTGAAGATTACAGATTCACTAGTTTTTTACAAATTCCTTCTAAAGTGAATATATATGTATATATTTAACATTTTATTGTGGTCTGGGTGAAAGTTTACTGAGAAAATCAGTTTCCCCTTCAACAGTTTATCACATTTTGTTTCGTGACATTAGTTGCAGTCCCCTCAATGTAACAGCACTCCTCCCACTTCCTGTCTGGGCTCCCTGTTTCCATTCACCCATCTTTCCTGCCCCTTCCTGCTTCTGAACTTTGTTTTTGGGCCAGTGCTGCCCTTTTGGTCTGGCGTGGTTGATTGTTCTGAGCAGCACGTTCCTCACGGGTGTACTGTGCAGTTTATAGGCCTGTCTATTGTTTGGTTGAAAGGTGGTGTCTGGGGGTGGGTAAAGTGAATGTATGATCATACCAGGTTGATGGAGCAATGCTTATGCCTTGAGTTTGCATTTCAGAAACCATAAAAAGTTTTACTGAGGAGAACACCAAGGAAAAGCACTGAATGTAAAGTGAAATAATCTAGAAGCCTGGAGAAATCCGTTCCTGCATAGGCTGAGCAGCTTTTGGTAGGCCCCCTGTAAACTAGCTCTTTATGCTTCTCAGAAATCCTAAAGCAGGTGGACTTGTGGTCACAAATACCAGTAACTCATGGCCATTTTTCACAGATACTGTCTATGGTGACCCAAAGACTAGCCAAGGTCAATAGTATCCTACTAAATCTTGAGATTGTTGGGAAACCAAAACCAAAAATCCAAACCAAACTCATTGCCGTGGAGTCAATTCTGACTCATAGCGACCTGCTTTAGGTGTCTGAGGTGGTAAATCTTGATGGAAGTAGATTGCCCAACCTTCCTTCCACAGAGTGGCTCGTGGATTTGAACCGCCAGCCCTGGTTAGCAGTCAAATGCCTTAGGCACTGATTAAATTTTGGACAAAAAACAAAAAAGATTGATAATACTGTTAGCCCTTTGTAAATTTTTAGCGGTTCAAATAAGCTATATTCTTCAAGTTTTAACACTGACTGTATAAACCCAGTACCAGTTGCTGTAAAGTCAGTTCAACGCATGACAACCTTGTGTGTGTCAGAGTCAACTTCCCTCTGTAGCATTTCATGGCTGTGACCTTTTGGAAGCAAGTCACCAGGCTTCTCTTCTGTGGTGCCTCAGGGTGGGTTCCAACAGCTAACGTTTCTGTTGGTAGCCCAGTGCTTAACCGTTTGTGCCACCCACATATGCTCGTACACAGTAAAACCCGAGAAAGACGAAAACTGTGTAAAGCAGAAACCTATTAGAGACAGAAAACTCAAATACTTTCCACTAAAATGTGTGATAAGAAAGTGGTAAGACTTCACCTTCTGAAAGGTGGAAAACTTCTGAGACCAGAAAAACAAGATAGTTCTGCTGAGTTCCAGTTCTTACAGGCTTTACTCTACTTCTAAGTAATGTCAAGATCAGCTGTAACTGTCTTATTTTCTATCTCTGTCTATATGCCATTTTAAAAACATCGTCTTAGTAATGGAGTGCTGCTGTAACAGAAATACCAGTGGAAGGCTTTAACAAACAAATTAATTTTCTCACAGTTTAGGAGGCTGTTGTTGTTGTTGTTGTTATTCACCATCGAGTCGGCCCTGAGTCATAGCGACCCCTCCTTGGGTTTCCAAGGCATATCACTACGGAAGTAGGAATGCCCAAGTTTAGGAGGCTAGAAGTCTGAATTCAGAGAGGCAGCTCCAGGGGAAGGCGATCTCTCTGAGTTGGCTCTGGAGGGAGGTCCTTGTTGTCTCTTCCGAGCTTCTGCTCCCAGGCAGTCTTCATGTGGCTTGGCTTCTCTGTTTCCCCATCTCCGCTCCACTTGCTTGTTTAATCTCTTTTATATCTCAAAAGAGATTGACTCAAGATAAACCCTACACTAGCCTGCCTCAGTAACACAACGAAGACAGCCCATTCCCAAATGGGATTATAATCACAAGCCTAGAGGTTAGGATTTATAACACAGATTTGGGAGGACATGATTCAATCTATAACCGACATTTAAAATGGTTACAGTGGATTTGCTCTGGGGGGAGGGGAAGATAACTTTCCCAGAAGTGCTGATACTTGGGAGAGTTTTCTTGTGTGCGTGTATGAAATCCAAAATTTGGATTTTTGCCATCCAAAATTATTAAAGAAATGATGCTTATCCGACTCGACGGCAGTATACAAGAACAGTAACAAGCATTTTAAGTTCTGTGGAGAAGATAAAAGAGTTACCCTGCAAAACTACAGTCTCTCTCCTTCTCCAGGCCACCATGCAGGCTTTCTGTGGTGAAGAGAAGCTGGAACAAGGAGGATAAGTTCCAATTGCTCCATCCAGTTCGCAGGAACGTTAGTAGACTGTTCAATGTCTCAAATAAGAAGCAGTTTCTCTGTCAGGAGTGACATGTTTTGGTGATTGCCACAAAGGAAGTACAAACAGAAATAACCTGTGTAGAGGCTATGGGACCTACGCTGGCCTTGGTAGGACAGAGGAACTGAAGCGATGCTCATTCTGGGGGGAGTCTTTTAGAGGGACCAGATTGAAGGGCAGAGCCTTGAGGGGAGGAGGAGGAGGCTCTGTCACTCACCAGGGCAGACTTCAGGAGGTAGAACTGCCGTGCAGATTCAGAGGTGGAAGGGTGAACAGATGGTTACCTTACTGCCCGGAAACTCCCGATGCTGGCGTCAGCACTAGGGATGCTGAGCACAGCTGTGCAGACTTCCCGGTCCCCAGCATCCCTTGGGGATCTTTCTGAGAGGAAGGGTGGTTACAACCTACTCCTGACCCTGCCTGGGGACTCCTTCCTTCCCAGGGTTGCACCACCCTCCCTGCACCTTTGTCTCACTGAGAAGGCCCCAGTGTGTGCACACGTGTAAGGAGAGGCAGGGCAGGCATGATGTGACGGTCGTTTGGGTGAGGTGAACAGAGGAAGAACAGGACCATTGTTAAGGAAAACATACTGCTTATTGCCATTGATGGAAAGAGCAGTGTCCAGATTTTTAATTAAAAGCGTCAAGACAGAATTTTCTTTATGAAACGTATTTTATCTTGCCTTTTTTCCCCCTAATGTTTCCACTGGGTGGTGCTGCAGGAATTCCTACCTTCTGCCTTGGCTCTGCCCTTCCCAGAAGGACGCCCCTGAAGCATAATAGGAGGAAGTCCTGATTTAGGAAGATTTTACAGTTTCAACACAATAGAAGAGTTTGGAGGATGCTCTGGCAGGAAATGTTTCAGTTTCTGCATGTGGAAAACCACCTCATTTCGTTTCATGCAAAAATGTTCTTAGGACACTGGGTATATACTTTTTGCTTTTACCCACTCCTTACTCAGCACAGAAAAGCTTTCAAGTTTATCTGAGAGATTATGGTTTTCACTTTAGTGGAAGTGGTGTGTGAGATTGCCTTTATTTTTATTTATGAAAATGATCTTTACAAAGTAAGTAAATAAACATGTTCTAACATTAAAACTTGGGAGTGTTGGTGGTGCAGTGGATAAGCACATGGCTGTTGACTGAAAGGCTGGCAGTTCAAACCCACCCAGCGGCTCTGTGGGAGAAAGACCTGGTAATCTGCTGTAACGATTACAGCGCAGAAAACCCAGCGGGGCAGCTCTGCTTGTCACATTGGGTCACTATGACCTGTAATCGACCCCCGTGGCACCTAATAACAGTATTACAGACTCACCAGTTTTTATCTGCTTTAAAGTACCACTGTTAAAATTTCATTTGAAACTGAAGTCATTTTAAAATTTTTGTTTTAAAGACCATTTGCACAGTGTATTGAGCACAAGAATAATTTATATTTTTATTTTCAAAATACTCTTCATCTTGAAAACTCTGCTTTTCTTTGATCATATTCATGTGAGGAGGGTGATAGGTGTGTCCTGATCCCCGTGTCATAGATGAGGTTGAAACACAGAGAAGTTAGCCTCTGCCTGCACTCTCACAAATCTTTAGGGCCTTGGCAATGATGAGAATTTATTTATTCTGATTTCCAGCTTTTCCTCTTGTGCATGAAAAAACAAAAACAACCAGACCTCTGCCATCTAGTCGATTCTGATTCATAGCAACCCCAGTGAGTTTCCAAGGCAGTAAATCTTTACAGATGTAGATTGCCCCATCTTCCTTCCCTAAAGCAGCTCGTGGGTTTGAACAGCCAACCTTCTGGTTAGCAGTCAAATGCCTTAGGCACTGTGCCATCAGAGCTCCTTATTAATGGTAATGTTGTTGTTGTTGTTATGTGCCATGGAGTCGGACCGACTCATAGAGACCCCTCCTTGGGTTTCCAAGTATCACTATGGAAGTAGATTGCCCAACCTTCCTTCCAAGGAGTGGCTGGTAGGTTTGAACCACCAGCCTTCTGGTTAGCCAGAAGTGTGTTAGGCACTATACTACCAAAGCTCCCATTAATGGTAATAGTACTATTTAAGTAAGAGATTTTCCATTTAAACAAAGGCCTCTGAGATATAAGGATCAAGATGAATGTTTGGGGAAATGCCCATCTAACATTAGCGAGCTCGTTAAACTAAAGCTCAAATTTAAGGAAAGTATGGTAATTTTAAGTAAGTTTTTTGATGTTGTTCTTCGGTGCCAGTTGAGTCGGTTTTGACTCATAGCGACCCTGTGTGACGGTAGAACTGCCCATAGGGTTTCCTAGACTCGTCTTTATGGAAGCTGGTCACCAGGTCTTTCTCCCACAGAGCTGCTGGGTGGGGTCGAACCACCGACCATTAAGTCAGCAGCCGGGTACTTAGCTAGTTGCACCTTCAGGGCTGCTCAGATCAGTTTTACTGGATGCAAAAAGCGATTTGTGTACACACATGTTGTGTTCCTCCATGAAACCCTAAGTATTGCTTTCTTAGAACCTGAGACAAGACTTCCCTAGAGGTATTTCTTTTGAAAGAATGGTTTTTGAGTATCTGCTGGATACTAGGTACCATGGTAGGTTTGATTTCCATCCCTGTTCACCTTTGAAGTGTTTCTCCTGATTCATTTCAGTTACGTAAACTGTGTACATGTTTGGGCTCCTTTCTGGGGCCAGGAAAAGGTCCCAAGGTGGTGCAGATGGTTTACACTCGACTACTAACCTGAAGATTGGTGGATCGGACCTACCCAGTGGTACTGCGGCAGAAAGGCTTAGCGTAGAGATTGTAACTGTGAAAACCCCATGGAGCGGTTCTGCTCTAACACACGGGGTCACTGTGGCTCAGGATTTTTTTTTTTTTTTGCTCCCTAGGGCCAAGCTAGGAGCTGCGTAGTGCCTACAAGCATTTCACTGCTAATCACAAGGCTGGCGGTTCAAACCCACCAGCTGCTCCTTGGAAGGAGGATGGGGCAATCTACTTCCTTAGCGATACCGCCTCCACAGCAGTGAGTTTGTTTTTTTTTTAGGGCCAAGCTAGATCACTCACATTGCCTCTGACATTCATCCTGTTTTGTTGTCCTGTGGTCATACTCACTGGGACTATGGAACTATCGGCACTGAAGTTTGAGAGTCTTAGTGTTTGTGTAAAAAAACAAAAACAAAAAAAACAGCTAGTTGCTGCCAAGTTGATTCCAGCTCATGGCAACCTTGTGTGTCGCAGAGGAGAACTGCTCCATAGGGTTTGCTAGGCTGGGACCTCTCAGGAGCACATTGCCAGGCCTTTTTTCTGAGGCACCTTTGGGTGGGTTCGAACCACCAACCTTTCAATCCAGTGTATGGTTGGGAGCTAAGATGTAGATTGTGTGCCTTTTAACGTCCTGCTTTTGTAATCAAGAACTCAACTCGATTACTTAGTGTTGGCTGAATGTGGAACATAACCAATGTGCAGATCTTTGAAAAAAGGAAATTGGTTAAAAATACCCACAACTGTTAGTGGTGGTGGTGGTGGTGGGGGGGTTCAAAAATTACTTCTTGCAGCAGACCCCAAATGGAATAACTTAAGTCATAGATGAAGCAAAACCAGAAAAGGAGCAAGGAGATTTCCTGACTTGACTTGGAGTGGGAATGTTGTAGTGTCCTCTGAATTCAAGGGGGACTTTTCTCTTAGAAACAGTGAGGTGAGTGCATAAGAAATGAAGCCTTTATAGGGGGAATATGTGTGGTGATTAAGAACTGGGATTCTGAAGCCACATGTCCCTGGATGTGAGTCTCTGGTCACCCATGTCAGTCCCGTGGCTGTGAGCATTGTATTTCACCTCTGTAAACCATGCTTCCGGATGGACTAGCAAGCTGAGCATATGAACTTCAACAGTTTTATATCACGTACTCATATCTGGTACATAGTAAGTGCTCATCAAATGTTAGCATCGAAAGAGAGAAGCTTCTATTTAAAAAAAATGGATTTTTTTTTTTGTTTAAACCATATTAAGAATTCCACGGGATCTCAGTATTGCTGGTGGTGGAGGATCTAGCTAACATTTCTCTTAGAAAGAGGCTCTTAGTTTTGGATTCATAAATTATCTTTACGTTTTACAGACGTTGCAGATATTGTTTGTATTTTGTATGAATATTATTATAAATGTTCAAAAGGGTTTATGGACCAAACACACAAAAAAGACACCACCTCCCTAAGTATATGATTGTGTGTGTGTGTATGTATGTGTACATGTGTCTAATCTCTGTATCTTGTCAAAAACCAAACTCACTGCCATCGAGTCAATTCTGACTTAAAGTGATCCCCTTTGGGCTTACGAGGTGGTAAGTCTTTACAGAAGTAGATTGCCCAGTCTTCCTTCCTTGGAGTGGCTAGTGGGTTTGAACCACCAACCTTCTGGTTAGCAATCAGAATGCCTTAGGCACTGAGCCACCAGAGCTCCCTCTGTGTATGAGATTATATATATTAGGCTGACTGTATGAAATTGGAGAGTTCTGATGGCATAGTGCCTAAGGCATTTGACTGCTAACTATGAAGCCTGGTGGTTCAAACCCACCAGCCACTCCCTGGAAGGAAGATTGGGCAATCTACTTCCGTAGAGATATTGCCGTGGAAACCCAAGAAGGGGTCACTATGAGTTAGAAACGACTTGATGGCAGTGAGTTTGGTTTTGGTGATATGAAATTACTTGTAATTGCTTTTGACCTAAAAAAACAGCAATTTCATATAGTTGAACCTATTAGTGATGATATTTTTTTTCAGCAAGCCTAATTTGAAGTAGTGTCAAAATAAGACAGATTATAATGAGGAGAAATCAGGGCTTATGTTCACATGTTATTTACCAAAGTCTAGCAGGTTAAAATTCATCAGGTAGCCTTTGATTACTAATAATCATTTTTATCTACAATGTCTTTTGCTGTGCTGTTCAGTTTGATGTATTCGCGTAGCCAAGAGGCCCATTGAAGGCTTTATCAAATTTAATGAACCATTTTTCTAGCTCCACATTCTTCTGATTCAAATGACTGTGTTAGGAGAATCTGCTTGTACTTTTATCCCTGTTGAATTCATAGGGTTAATACACTAAAAAAAAAAAAAAAAAAACTGCCGTTGAGTCAGATCCGACTCATAGCGACCCCTCCCTGGGTTTCCGAGGCGGTATCACTAAGGAAGTAGATTGCCCAACCTTCCTTTCAAGGAGTGGCTGGTGGATTTGAACCACCAGACTTGTTGTTAGCAGTCAAATGCCTTAGGCACTATGCCATCTAGGGCGTTAAAAAAAATTCTCTTGAGTCTTCTTGGGACATAAGAAGGGTGGTGGTGGTACCCTTTCAGAAAGCAGAGCTGGGCCGGCATGTTGAGGGTTAACACAGACCTGACACACAGGCAAAATGAAACCAGAGCCGCAATTACAAAGTGGGACAGATGTAGGAGGCCAGGTTTCCTGTGGCCCATTTTCCAGTTTCCTGCCTGCAACCTGCACGAGAAGAGGAAGCTGAGTGTTACTAAGTATGAGCACTGAAGGGGAACGTGCTTTGAGGCAGAGTTAAGGTACACGCAAACAACACGGACAACACAGAACAGTCACAAGGAAAGTAAACATTCGGGTTTGAGTCCAGACATGTCTGGAAAGGAACAAGTCATCTGTTTAAAGAAAAAGCATTGTCAGCAGAGCACGGATTTCCACGTGTGACTCTATGGGGGGACCTGAGGGGCGTCCCAGGTTGTAGGGATCCCAGAATTTTATAACCATGCTCATCTTTGAAGACATGGTTTGCTTTTTTAAATAAATAGATAAAATACAGTTGGTTACCTGGAAGGGTTTTCCTTGCAGTGCCCAGAACCTGTAAATCTGTGTCATAGGCACGTTGATATTCAGGGGAGATGGGTGTGGTTAACTGAGTGGCAGTAATGAACTACAGCTTTGCTTTGGGAAGGCTGGGTGACCCGTTGGCGGCTTTGATGTAGCAGGCGCAATAAACTGTTTGTATGATGTTTGAAAAGAAGAGATTCCTAGGAGGTGTGCACGTTGAAGACTACAGATTGCACACTTTATTTGTGTGGCTACCAGGCTAGCCGTGTGGGGAGAGGTAAGTGGAAGACACTGGGAAAGTGGATGGTTCCATCATTTTCTGATAAAAGAATGAAAAAAAAAAAAGTATTCTGTGTCGAGACGATTCAACTAGTTTGAAAAGAGTCTGTGAAGCCAGATGGGCTCAGTGGTGGTTCAACGGTAGAACTCTTGTGTTTGATGTGGGAAGCCCAGGTTTAATTTCCAGCCAATGTGCCTCATGCACGGCTACCACCTGTATTGGAGGCTTGTGGGCTGCTATGATTCTAAATAGGTTTGGGTGGGACTTCCAGACTAAGACTAGGAAGAAAGGCGTGGCCATCTACTTCTGAAAATCAGCCAATGAAAATCTATGGGTCACAACAGCCCAGTCTGCTGACGGGGAAGGTGCAGGAGCAGGCAGTGTTTCGTTCCACGGTGCATGGGTGGTCGTGAGTCGGGGGCTGACTGGACTGCAGGCATTGTGGTCTCCATCTTAAGGGTAAAGAGACTGAGATCCAAATAAACTGAAATTCGTTGCACACATTTCTACTGAGTGCCCATTGTGTGCCAGGTGCTGTGTGACACTAATGTAATAATGGCTCCATTTGTTGAAAAGTTATGCAGAGCAGTGTGCCGACCTTCTTCCATTTACCATCTCACTTAAATGGACTTGCTTCTTTATGGCACAGAAAAAAAAGTTGTGTGCTTCTAGGACAACTGCTTATTTACCCTGTGGATCAGCCACCTCGTCTCGGAGCCCAGGGGAAAAAAAAAAACTCTGTACCAAAAATATTAGGAAATGTTGGGATGGTGCCAAGTTACAGATCAAAGAGGTACCCACCCGAGGCAGCCTAGAGGAGAGTCAGCCTTTCCCTGTCCATGTGGGCCTGGTCTGAAACTCTAGGATAAGATAGGGCTGGGCCGTGGAATGATGGGGTGGGGTGGGAAACGGCATGAGTGTACGGATGTGAGAGGAAATAGAATGGCTCAAAGACACTTTCTCAGCCAAAGTTAGGTTTCTTTTCCAAAGAAAACTCACCCGTGTAAAACTCATCGGTAGCCCCATTGAGTTGCCTTCTAATGTATCCTGAGACAGCACAGATTGGAAAGGAAAGAAGGGTCGTTCGTATGCACAGTTAGCAGATTGATTCTGACAGAGATCCTCATTTGTTTTGTGGGAAAGGTCTTTCTCTTTCCTCACATGGAAGAGTTATTAGACAAATACAGCAAACTTCAAAAGGTGAATACATCGGCTGAACAATACCTACTTTTGCTCTTTTAAAAAAGGACCATCTATCGATATTTGCAGAATGAAAGAGAACATAACCATTCGATAATATATAAAAAGAGCGCTGGGATATGTGGTCTCACAGATCAGTGTTTTTTTTTTCACATGTCCTTTTTTTTTTTGGTTACACTAAAAGCTTCATTGATAGACGTACTTTTTTCAGGATGTGTCTATAAACATTTCATGTGGGACTCACTGTTTTCTCCCCTAACTTCTGTTTCAGTACAGTTGCAAAAAAGACAAAGAATTATGAGTATGATAGTGTTTCCCTAAATTCCTATATAAATTCCCTATAAACACACTTTTGAGGAACAGTGTGCAACGTTTTAATACTTTACTTTTTTCTGTTTCATTCTGATTATATTTATTGAAATGTAGTTTTTATGTGCATAGTAATAAAATACTAGAAAAGAAATTGGGCTTCCTTTTTTGGTCTGATTTTCATTTCATTTTTTTTTTTTCTCCCAGTATCTTATTTTTATTATGATTTAGGAAAGTATCTTCTCCCACAGATAGCTGGAGAGGAACATAAAATAAATCCATCTGAAGCTGATGAAACAAGAAGCCGTTTGGTTTACACCACATCTTTGCAAGCACTCCTTTTGTCAGGAGCTTTTGGTGAATGCATGCTTATGAATTTTTCTGTGAAATGTGAGGTCTCTACAATTTTTTTTTTTTTCAAAACAGAAAAATAGTTTCTTGTCAAGTTATTTTTCCACTAGTTTGTGATTAAAATGTCTTTTGAGAAGAAATTTTAATAATCTTTGTGCCGGCTTACAAAAATGATAGTCTTCAGAATTTCTGTATGATTGTGTATTTGCCAAATGTTATTCTTAATGCCCTAAAATTATTCCGTACTGAATTATTACAGACCCTAAATGATTCAAAATGTTGTTTTCCAATTCCTTAAGTACAGGGTTTGTTTTGTGTAATGAAAATGTTTCTGCCTTTCTCTTGGCCAGTGATAATAATAATGGCACAGGCCACTTAGTAGATTGTTGCTGGGGACAGAGGAGTTGAACTTGGAGAATTCATGGTCAGAAGTATTAGATTCATCTTCATTTCTCTAAGGGTGCAAGTTTTAACAAGCAAAAAGACGTCCTTACTGAACACCTACTCAGTTTATTTCCTACACAGCAGTTTTTCTCCTTATCTTGGACTCTTTCTTTCATAAAAGTTGGGTGATTTCTTTAGTTCCCATACTATATAAGCTTAAGAAAAGCAAAGAAAATAATTCTGCTCCCTCAACTCCCACTTCCGTTGTAATTAAATAAAAAAAAAAAAAACCAAACACATGTAAAGAGAAGGCTTAGGTTGCCATCAATAGAAAGAAGAAGAAATATGTGGGTATTTCAACTTCTAAGAATGGAAACAAAAAACCCTCATACTTTCCACAGTTTGTACAGCTCCAATTCTCATTAAGATTTCTGGCGCCATCTTGTGGCAAACAGAACGCAGACCAGGAAGAGGACAGATGCGGGAAAGCACCTTTTGCTGGGCGGGAGGAGGCAGGCAGACTGCTAAAGGGGGCTTGGCAGGGGCGGGTTTTGAGGGGCCAGAATTTAAGCAATTTTGGGGAACGTATTTGTAGGAAAAAAAAAAATTATAAATACGAAATTGTTAGGAACTTGGGCAAAGAACGGACCCCTGGCACTTAAGCTTTTTCTGTTGGTTTCACTGAGTCCCCCACCCCCCAAGGTCTAAGTTCAGGGTGACAAGGGGATGCTGGCAGTCCTGGGGTCAAACTAAGTCTCCTGTCTGCCCACCCAGCATCTGCTGGAGGCTTGGTGCTCTGAGTTTTGTGGGCGCAGTAACTGCTGCCCATTGGGTGGACTTCTGTTTTCTAGGTTGGCATTGGGGGCAGTCTCGGGGGAAATTCCAGGTCCGTGCCATTCCCGGTTCCCTGATGATTCTTGCCTTGGCCTTTGCCATTTTGGCCCTCGTCTCTGCCCTAGCCACTCTGGAGATGTCTGTCTCTCTCTTTTCACCCTTTTCAGATTTTACACACACACACACAAACACACCCCTTTAGTTTAAGGCTGTGCTCACGACCCCTACCTTCCTTATAAAGCCTTCTTCGACTGGCCTGTTGTTGTTGTTATGTGCCACTGAGTCGGACCTGACTCATAGCGACCCCTCCTTGGGTTTACTGGTCTAAGCCTGATCAATTCAAGTTCCATGCTTTTGGTGGGAGGCGGTGCTTAAGGACCTAGACTGGTACGCACTAACCTCAGTTTTACTCATGTATTCATTTGACAAAACGTTTACTGGGTGCCTGCTATGACCCCAGCACTAATCAAAGAGCTGGGGATACACCACCAAGCAAAACGAAGGTTTGTACTTAAGGAATTAACTTTAATCTTAATTAAACAAAGATATCTTTGATATAAGGAGCCCTGGTGGTGTAGTGCCTAAGGCATTTGACTGCTAACCAGAAGGCTGGCAGTCCAAACCCACCAGCCACTCCTTGGAAGGTTGGGCAATCTACTTCCATAGTGATAGCACCTCAGAAACCCAAGGAGGGGTCGCTAGGAATCGAATCTGATTCAATGGCAGTATGTTCGTTTTTGGTTTTTATCAAGATATAAGCCCAGAGTTTTTATTGCTAAATTTCACAGACATAAAATTACATTTTAGTAAGTGTAATTAGAATAAATGTAATGGAGAAATAATGATAAATACTGCACATTTTCATTGAAAATGTGTGTAAAGGCAATTAATATAGAAGATTGCTCTTAATACTGGCAACTTTTTGTCATTCTGTAATTGTAAACAAACTAAAAAGTTAAAGATATTCCCCACATAAAGGCCTGTCAGGTGCCCTGGTGGCTGAGCGGTTGAGCACCTGGCTGCCAGCCGAAAGGCTAGTGGTTCGATCCCACCCCACAGCTGCACAGGAGAGAGACGTGGGGATCTCCTTCAGTAATACTACAGCCGAGAAGTTCTTATGCATAGGTCTGCTTTGTCACATTGGGTCGCTGTGAGTTGGAAATTGACTCCCCACACCAACAAACCAAAAACCAAACCACTGCCATCGAGTTGATTCTGACTCACAGTGATCCTATAGGACAGAGTAGAACCGCCCTATAGGGTTTCCAAGGCTGTCAGTCTTTATGGAAGCAGATTGCCACATCTTTCTCCTGCAGAGTGCCTGGTAGATTTGAACTATTGACCTTTTGGTTAGCAGCCCAATGCCTTAAGTACAGTGCTACTAAAGCTCCTTCCAACACCAGCAGGTACTCGTGAAACAAACATTTATCAATATTTTGCTTTTAATTTGGTGAATGAGCTTGCTTCTTCTTGGCTACCTAACTTGCCCAAACTACGTTGGATCCTTGAAGGAGATGATGGTTATAAACTCTTTCTATGTTGTGTTTTAATAACACTCAAAGACATAAGCCAGTGTCATAGAGGTATGTTGACAGAAGTGGAAGAATAGATTTTTAAACCAACTCCAGCAAACTCAGGATATTCATTTTAAGCTTTCATCCAAAATGAAGCAAGTGTTGCTGCATATGAAAATTTTATCTTCCGTCTTTTACCAGTTACTAGTTTCAACAATTTATCCCGTACTATTGTAGTTACATTTAAGTCATCTTTCAGTGAAATAAATGGATTCCAGATCATTCTACACTTTTGGGTTACAATTGAAAAGCTAACCTTAAAATATCACATGTAGTTCTACTGTATGTGACAACTCCATTCATGCCACTGGTTCAACAAGATGAGTCCCTGGCCCCACACTTGCAATGTCAAATTGCAGTGGAAGTTTCTGTGTGCTTTCTCTCAACTTCAATACTTGTCACAGACTGGTGACCTACAGTTTGCAGTGGTTTCTTGGTCATATGCTTCATAAACTGTTCTAGAGGGTCCCTGCTGTGCCACACTTGGGCCTCAGTATTCTCACCTGCAAAATGGGAACAATAATTGTTTTTCCATTCTGTAGGACTGTTGTGAGAATTAAAGGAGATAATTTGGGTAAAGTGTTTGGCATATGATAAGAGCTTAATAAACAATGTAGAGAGAAGACACCTCACTGCTGTTGAGTTGGATCTGACTCATAGTGACCCCTCCTTGGGTTTCTGAGGTGGTATCACTACGGAAGTAGATTGCCCAACCTTCCTTCCAAGGAGTGGCCGGAAGGCTGAGCAATCTACTTCCGTAGTGATACTGCCTCGGAACCCCAAGGAGGGGTCGCTATGAGTCATATCTGACTCCATGGCAGTGAGTTTGGTTTTGAGTTTTTTTTAACTGTACTCTATTTTAGCAAGATCTAATCTGTACATTACCAAGCAACAGGGACAGTTGGAGCAAACAGCAGGTAGCTTTGTTCTCTGGAAGACCCTGGTGGCACAGTGGTTAAGCACTTGGTGCTAACCAAAAGGTTGGCGGTTTGAACCCACCAGCTGCTGTGCAGGAGGAAGATGTGGCAGTCTGCTTCTGTAAGGCCCTACAGCCTCGGAAACCCTCTGAGGCAGGTCTGCTTTGTCCTGTGTGGTCGCTATGAGTCGGAATTGACTCAACGGCAAGGGGTTTGGTTTTTGTTCCCTGGAGAGGCCAGAGAATGGCTCTCAGCCAGCTGTTGTGACCAGTGTTGTCAGTCAGTTCCAGTAGAAATGGTGCCATCCAGAGGCAGAAAGGCCCTCAGGCGGAGAGATTGAGGTGAAGCCAGAGGAGTACGGGAAGTACCAACCGCTGAGGGGCCACCCACTTCCTGTAACGGCAGTGGTGCCTTTAAAATTGAGTGGACTGAGCCTCCTGAGTGGGGAAGGGCAGAGTTTGATTTTCACACAAAGACAGACACTAAAATGCCTGATAGTATTTTGTACATTCCAAGTAAGATCTGGGCAGGGGCAGGAGAAGCATTTTCTAATAAACAAACATTCAATTTGGGGACTATTTTGAAAAGATTTATACTATTTCTTTCATGTGTTCTTCACAGTTTAAGCTAAGAGTTGTGGGAAATGAGCTAAATGAGGTTAAACTGATGAAACAGTGTAACTTAAACCAGGCCTTCATTTGCATAATAATGTATCAAACATAAATCTCAAATAGCAACTCTTTCTTGAACTTCTTATTTAAAAAGAGCCACAATATACTGTTGGAATCACTAACATTCCATATAATTGTATCCAAATCAGTTGGACTTTATTGTACTTACATGTCACGAGAAAGAACTCCATTAAGGATTCCAGGAATCAGGATTAATGTGAGTTATAGAAAGAAAGCATCCCTTCATTTTTTTTTTTTCCCCAGGCAGAGAGTCTCATTTAGATGAACTTGCTAGAGACATGTGTATAGTGTTAGCAGTTGTTGGAAGGGTATGTTTTCAGTCACAATGTCAGAACCTGTTTCTCTCCTGTCATCCAAGAGGGAAAAATATTTGTAGCTGGCAGATACATGATAGCACATAAAACATGACTGTGTATGGGAACAACTGTGTCCATTTTGAAACTTAGAGTTTTATTTTTTGGTCATTGCATTTGTTAGCTGTGCTTGAGCTGCCCCTAACACATGGCGACCCCATGCACAATGGAACAAACGCTGTCTTGTCGGTTTTGATTGGACTGTTGTGATCCATAGGGTTGGATCACCATTGTCTGATCTCCAGTAGTAGATTGCCAGGCCTTCCTTCCTAGTCTGTCTTAATCTGGAAGCTCCTCTGAAACCCGTTGAGCATCACAGCAATGTGCAAACCTCCACTGAGAGACAGATGGTAGTTGCATGTGAGGTGTCTTGGCTGGGAACTGAACTCAGGTCTCTCCCATAGAAGGCAAGAATTCTACCACTGAATTGCCAACGTCCTCATTTGTTTTGTAGCAGTACAGTAATCATAATTAAAGTAAATTTAGATTGAAACTAAATTCAGAGAATCACGGTGATTGCCCTCTATTGCAGAGAACCATAACAGTGATGCAGATGCCAACCTGGCTCCCCTACACACACACACACACACACACACACACCACCCTTCCCTGTCTTGGCTCCCCCACACAGACTGATCATGCTGATGGCTCTGGCCCATACTGGCAACCTTGGGCCCATACTGTACCTTGGACTTTGGCCGAGCATGGAAGAGGGTGATAGGTCTTTGTGGTTGGCTTTATGAGTTATGAGTTCACAGAGGACTGTTTTTGAGACTCAGCGCTGAGTAATCTGTGACTGAAAGTTTGAACAGTAAAGATGTATGTGATTGGACAGTCTTTGAAACTGGTGGGGCAACCATGGAAAGGAGTGGCTGAAGCTACCTGGAGGAGAAGAGAGTGTAGGCTCCCAGCACCGGGTTTGGGACAGGGAGGCCTGAGTCACCTCCGGTAGAGAGGTGCTACTTACATTTCTGCTTCCTGTGTCATTCTCTAGTCCTCAGTTGTGGTTGTGACACCTCGCCATAGGGGAAATGAGGAGGAAGGAGGGGAACGTTACCCAGGCACCCAGCCACCACCCAAGCTCTGCTGTGGTCTGAGAGCTTGTCAACGGCAGCTCTGTGAGTCCTAGTCCACAGTTCATTGCCCTCCCCCAGCCCAGCTCCTCTACTCCAGAAATCTGGGAGGCCTCTAAAGCAATGGCTCCCTGTTCCCCACCACTGGCTCCTCTGTGTTTTCCCTTCCTCCTCCTTTACACCTTCCATCCCTCCCCCTTTTCTGCTTCCCGCTGTCTTGGCCTTTGTTGTTGTTAAAGGCTGCCTAGTTGACTCTGACTCAGGACGACTCATACCTGGCCCCGTGCCATTATCACTGGTGTTGCTATGCTCAAGTCCGTTGTTGCACCCACTGTGTATGCAGGGTGTTCTCTAACCTGGGGAGCCCATCTTCCAGCAGCATACTGGATGCATTCTCTTGTGATCAATGAGGTTTTCATTGGCTGATTTTCTGAAGGTGGTCATTAGGCCTTTCTTCTACTCAGTCTTAGTCTGAACCTGTCCACCATGAGTGGCCGGTGGCATAGCTTCCAGCACCATAACAACACACAAGCTACCGCAGTACAACAGAGAGGCAGCTGGTAGACCTGCTCCTTAAGGCTTGGCAAGAGCACCCGTAACCATCACTTAGACTGCTTGTGGCCTTTAGAATTCAAGACATAATCCCCCAGTCCCCCACACGAAAACTAAGCCAAACCCACTGCCATTGACTTGATTCCAACTCATAGTGACCCCATAGGGCATAGTATAAGTGCCTCGTAGGCTTTCCAAGGCTGTAAATCTTTATAGAAGCATGCTGCCTCATCTTTGTCCCACGGAGCAGCTGGTGGAGTCAAACTGCCAACCTTTTGATTAGCAGCCCAGTGCTTTAACCACTGTACCACCAGAGTTCCTTATCCAGTTCCCCGTGGATGGTAAAATGTTTTTTATGTCTAGGCACACCTTCTCATTGTGAATGTAAGCTCTACAGTGTAAAGATACTGGCAAAAGGAGACTTTACAATATTCAGAGTCTTTTTTTAAAAAAAAAGTCAATTTTTGCTGTGATGATGCCTTCAAAACCCTATGGAGCAGTTTTACTCAGGGGTCACCATGAGTCAGAATTGATTCGAAGGCAGCTAGCAACAACATTTTAGGATGCATTCCTAATCTGCTTTCCTTTCGCTGGGAAACCCACAATGCTGGGAGAAACAATGTGATGTATTCTTCTGACAGAGTATGCGAAAGGAAATAATGAAATGAGTACTTACTGGTTGGCTGG
The DNA here is from genome assembly GCF_000298275.1 of Orycteropus afer afer. Lineage (NCBI taxonomy): Eukaryota > Metazoa > Chordata > Mammalia > Tubulidentata > Orycteropodidae > Orycteropus > Orycteropus afer. Next base: position 4,028,926 of record NW_006921840.1, on the reverse strand, counting down.
GTATTTTCTCACTATTCCTGTGTGGCAAAGGAGAAAAGAATTGTCAGTATCTGCTCTGGTGGCATAGTGCCTAAGGCATTTGACTGCTAACCAGAAGGCTGGTGGTTCAAATCCACCAGCCACTCCTTGGAAGGAGGACTGAGCAATCTACTTCGGTAGAGATATTGCCTCAGAAACCCAAGGAGGGGTCGCTATGGGTCGGGACCAAGTTGAAGGCAGTGAATTTTTTTTTTTTTCTGGTTTGAAAGTTTCCTCAAGAGGAGTGCATGGGAGGAGTTGTGGAGGCGACAAAAAATATTGGTACAAATAAGCATCCACAGGGCAGTTACTGCAGTTGCTAGGTCTCCACCCTTGTCGTGCATATCTTGCTGCCCCTTTGATCCTGTCGTCCCTGGCTGCCTCCTGTGTCTTCAGTGTCCACTCCTTGCGATTGGGCAGTGATCTCCAGCTCTCTCCTGACTTGGCCTTGCCTCACAGGTTGACTTCAGAGCTTCCCTTTATCCTGTATTCAGGCTTTCTCATCCAGGAATGTGCCTCGAAGGACTCTGGCGGGACAGTTGTTAACGCATTGGGCTGCAAACCAAAAGGTCAGCGGTTCAAACCCCCCAGCCACTCTGCAGGAGACCGATGAGGCAGTCTTTCCGTAAGGATTTACAGCCTTGGAAACCCCGTAGAGAAATTCTCCTCTGTCCTAATGGGTCTCTGTGAGTCGGCATTGACTTGATGGCAGTGGGTGGGTCTTCCTCAGCCCAGCAGAAGGATCTCATTCCCATTCTGTCCCATCAAACCTGAGGGCACCTCAGATAGCTAATCACCATAATTGACTGGTGATGTCCGTTACCACCTGCTGGTGTTAGTTACCACCTATCCCTTCTTAATTTAATGAACACTGAGAAAATAACTTGTTTTGTTTTGTTTTTTCTTTTGGACTTACTGTCATGATAGTCCTCAAATGACTGGAGTTTAGAAACTTCCTGGGAGAGTGGAGGGAAGCTCCCTTAAGAAGTCCCATTGAGCCTGGTCACAATGGATAGATGAGCAGGAGTTTACTAGGCTCCAAAGCTTTTTTGTTGTTGTTGTTGTTGTTTTGCCGTCGAGTTGGCCCCGACTCGTAGCGACCCCTCATTGGGTTTCCGAGGCAGTATCACTACGGAAGTAGGATTGCCCAACCTTCCTTCCGAGGAGTGGCTGGTGGGTTTGAACCGCCAGCCTTCTGGTGAGCAGTCAAGTGCCTTAGGCACTATGCTACCAGGCTCCAAAGCTAGGGAACAACATTTTAGGCAGAAGGAACAGCTCTTGTAAAGTCCACACCAGAGTCACAGGAAAAGGATAACCTTTCTGTCATAGTGAAATAATTTTTTTTCATCCATGTACATGTGATAATGAGGTTTGACCTACAATATGACAGATGGCTAGGGAAGTAAGGACTCTTCACTTGGCAATGACCAAATTCTTCAGGTCAACAAAAATGTATTGACTAGTTCCCCTCTACTTCTAGTCATTGTGCAGGGTTGTCAAAGTGCTGAGAATACAAATATTAATATGACAAAGTCCCTTTCTCATGAAGCTCATCATTCAGTGGGAAGAGGCAGGTACAATGACTGATAATGACAACCTCTTTACCTCTTGTGCAAGAGTTAACATACTTGGCTATTAACCAAAAGGTTGGAAGTTCAAGCCCACCTACAGGCACCTGGGAAGAAAGGCAGTCTACTCTTCGAAGAAGCAGTCACCGACAACAGTGTGGAGCACAGTTCTCCTTTGACACACATGCTGTCGTCACAAATCTGACTTGACTCATTGGCAACTGTTTTGTTTTGTTTTCATTATTCCAGGTTCCTATGTACAGTGTGTTTCATGGGAACCAGCACTTCAGAGCAAATGGTGAGCTTGAGTCTGACCAACAAAGGAGATGGGCAGGCATAGACACTAGTGTTAAGTGGGGAATAGTTTGAATGGGGACTTCCAGTGGTCAGTCCATTAATGCTCTCTTATACCTGATACAGCCTTGTCACTTTCAGGGACCTGTGTGGCAAATATGAGGATCATGGGGCTTCCCTGTATTTACAAATTATGACTGCTTATGAAAATGCTCCCAGTTAAGAGGGCCTGTTGGTAGATGGCAGTGAAAACTACTTTATTTGTTTTACTAGGGGAGGGGGTGATGGGGATGAATCATGCAGCTCAGTGGTTCTCGATGCCAAATCCCTTGGATGTTGGGTGCCAGTGGAGTAGAGTTGATTCTGACTCATGGGGACTCCATGTAACAGAGTAGAACTTCTCCGTAGGGTTTCCTAAGCTGTAATCTTTACACGTTGCCAAGTCTTTCTCCCGCAGAGGCACTGGATGTGTTAGAACTACCAACCTTTCACTTAACAGTTGAGCACTTAACCATTTACGCCACCCACTGAAACCAAAAACTAAGCCCACTGCCATTGAGTTTGAGTCAACTCCAACACATAGTGACCATATAGGATGGAGAAGAGCCTCCTCATAGGATTTCCAAGGCTGTAATCTTTACTTAGGAGCTCTGGTAGCATAGTG
>NW_006921840.1:4024243-4025873 GCF_000298275.1 Orycteropus afer afer | reverse complement strand
ATGATGGTGAATTCAAGCTCCTCAAAGCAGAGGAAGTGGCCAAGCTGTGGGGTCTCAGAAAAAACAAAACAAATATGAACTATGATAAACTGAGCAGAGCCCTGCGATACTATTATGACAAGGTAAACCTTTCAGGAGGCTGTCTTGGGTGGGAGGGTGGGTGCCAACGTCATAGCTCATTGATGAAAACAAACACATTGTGCTGTGAATCAAATTAGAAAAATGAAACAGAGGCGATTTGGGCAGTAATTCTTTTCAGGAAAACAATGCTAGAGGGACTTTTTTTTTTTTTCCTGGAAGCTGGTGAGATGTTATTGTAGGTCAAATTTTGTTCCCTCTGCATTTCCATCTGTAGTTGTTGAAGAGCTTCACTAACAGTATAAATTAGATGTAGGGAGGTCCTGGGGCTTCCCTGAAGTTTGGGCCTTTGAGTAACAGGTTGAATGTTAAAATCTAGAAAGTCTGTGTACAGGGTCTGGTTTGCAGTTCACTCAAATGGGCCTTCTGTGGGTAGCTAGGGTTGTTGTGCGTTGTGTTGGAATCATTGCGAAGATTTGGCTTGGTTGGTTGGTTGGTTGGTTGGTTGCTTTGGTAGCTTGGGCAAGTTATTTAACAAATGGGTGCCTCCATGTCTTCATTTATAAAATGGGAATAATCGTAGTACCGACCTCAGGATTGCTGTGAAGACAGACTGAGCCACTGAATATGAAGTCCTTAGAACATTTGGTACCATGTTCGAAACTTCACAGGAAACTCCCTACTTACAAGAAGGGTCATTTTCATTTTTAAGTCACAGAGATGAAGCGGGGTGGTTTGTTAAGTGATAATGTAGCACAGTTGCCAAACCCAGGACAGTTGGGGTGAGTTTTAATGCATTTCTGGAAAAACACTTAATGGTGCCTGTTAGGGCAAAATTATTGCTACTTAGGGATAGCCACTTCAGGCTTGTAATTGTGGACCATTTCTATTTGAATCTTTTGTTGCTGAATATTTAGTCTCGTAGACTAAGAGTCATAATAATAGTAAGCTTTTGTTCTGGTTGGACTGTTCACGTTGAGAGGTGAATTAACAACTGATTTAAATATTCGTTTCTGATCTATATTTAGTCCCTTCCGTCTGCCAGCCTCTTTGGAATTCAAGACATAAGGATTACACATTTCAGGAAGTGGAGACATCATTAATTATAAAGTCTTCCTTCGTATGATCGTAATTGCATATGATTATGTCACTGAAATGCTAAAGGTGCTTTCCTTTAATGTGGCAATTAATTAATCCTGACTTAATGCAGAGTTCTGCTAGGATGTAAAAGCTCTTCTTGTAAATTGCACTGTCTGAAAGCCTTGCAGATGGTTTATTGTTTTGCATTTTTTCCCCAGGTTCTAAGTTACACAATGGGAATTGGGGCCTCTGAAGGAAAACAGTTGTTTTCCTGCCTACTGGCAGGGCGCCTAAAAGCAAGGCTTTGAGTCTGGGGAAAAAAAAAAAAAAGATTTCATTGTTTTAAATCAAGGTGTCAAAGAATTCTGACTTCCGTGTCTGTGACACGATGCATCTCTTTGTGTGGCTTGGGCACAGGCGCTAATGAGTGTGTCCCCAGTGCATGTACAGAAATCACGGGCTGGAAAAGACT
>NW_006921840.1:4005262-4023578 GCF_000298275.1 Orycteropus afer afer | reverse complement strand
TTGTTGGTTTGAACCCACCCAGTGGCACCATGGAAGAAAGGCCTGGTCATCTGCTTCTGTAAAGATCACAGTAAAGAGAACCTTATGGGGCAGTTTTGCTCTGTAATGTGTGGCATGCCATGTGTCAGAATTGACTTGGTGACCATGTTGTTTTTTTGTCAAGAATACTGAAGAATCTTGGTCAATGGCAGCATATCAGGTTGAGCCCAAGGTCATGGGTCCAAGTGGCCAGTGGGGCCGTCATGTCACAGTTGTCTGTTTCCTCTTCTCTCCAGGCTGAGTCTGGGGTTAGGTCACAGGACCTTTGAGCGGTGGGCTGGAGCTAACACTGAGGGCATCTTGTGGGCTGATGCCAGTGAGGAGCTTCCACACCTGCCCTGGCAGCTGCAGCCTCTCGTCTCCCAGAGTGTCTTGGAGAGCTGGCCAGCAGGAGAGGCTGCTCCGAGTTCCTTCTTTAACACGTACACCCGTGCACTCATGCATGCACACCCAGCAGTTTGAATTTATCTTATGAAAAGTTCCCAAATGATGAGTGAGATGAGTCATTGACGAAAACAAACAAACGAAACCAATCAAACCCAGTGCCATGGAGTCTATTCCAACTCACGGCAACCTCATGTGGTACAGAACAGAACTGCTCCATAAGGGTTTTTTTTTTAAGACAGTAAATTCCTAACATGTTAGCTGCACAAGCCTGAGATCTGTGTCTTAGGAGGAGAGAATCTTTTAATGTGGGAGAGGAAACGAGGAGATGCTTAGCTTGGCCATCTTAGGATTTTCCAATCTTAGAGTTGGGTGGGACCCATAAGGTTTTCTTGCCTGTAATTATTACAGAAGCAGATCATTAGGCCTTTCTTCTCTGGTGCTTCTGGGTAGATTTGAACCACCAACCTTTAGGTTAATTTTTGTTGTTGTTATGTGCTGTCAAGTCGGACCCAACTCATAGTGACCCCTCTTTGAGTTTCTGAGGCGGTATCACTATGGAAGTAGTTTACCCATCCTTCTTTCCAAGGAGGGGCTGATGGGTTTGAACTGCCAGCCTTCTGGTTAGCAGTCAGATGCCTTAGGCACTATACTACTGCAAACCATTTGTGCCACCCAAGTGACCTTTTGACTTGAGGAGACCCCATGTGTGTAGAAATCATAGGATTTTCAAGGCTGTAGCATAGTGCCTAAGGCACTGGACTGCTAACCAGAAGGCTGGTGGTTCAAACTCACCAGCAACTCCTCGGAAGGAAGATGGGGCAAACTACTTCCGTAGTGATACTGCCTTGGAAACCCAAGGAGGGGTCGCTTTGTGTTGGGTCCTCGAGGGCATATAACAACAACAACAACAACATCCTTTTGGAAACAGACCACCAGGCCTCCCTTCCCCAGTGCCCGTGGGTGGGTTTGAACGGCTATCCTTTGGCTAGCGGTCAAGCACTTAACCATTTGTGCCACTTGGGGACTCCAGATGAATCATTACATGCCTAGTATATTTTAAAATGAAATATAAGAGGAGGAAGAGAGGAGAGAGAGGGAGGAGAGCAGGAGGAGGAGGAGGAAGAGGAGCAAGGAAAGGGGGAGAAGGAAGGAGAGGGACAGGGAGAGAGAAGAGCAGGGAGACTGGGGAGGGACAGAGAGGAACGAGGAGGAGATGTGTCAAAGCAAAAACCCAAATTCACTGCCATGGAGTCAGTTCCAGCTCACAGCAACCCCCACTGGGTCTCCAAGGCTGTAAATCTTTACAGAAGTAAATCGCCCCATCTTCCTTCCGTGGAGCGGCTGGTGGGTTATGAATTACTGACCTTCTGGTTAGCAGCCAAATGCCTTGTCCACTGTGCCACCAGAACTCCTTGATAAGTCATAAGAGGGTTACAAATTATGCTGTATTTTATGTTTTACAATGAATACTTTCTTCTTTCAATGTTACTCATGAGACTATATATATATAATCTGAAGCATATGAAATTGTCAATATCTGTCCGCAGCTTTGACCCACAAAAATGGCGATTGTATGTGGTCCAGCCTCAGGCCCTGAGCAACAAATTGGAAGAGGCTCTTTTGAATGTGAAGCCCTGGGCCACGCGGGCACCCCTGGGTGGCCTCGCTCTGCACTACACGCACTTCTCATGGTTACCCGTCCCTCACTCTGACCTCCCTGCCTTTCAGAGTCCTGGCCCTCTCCCCATTCTCATCCTCGTCCTCGTCCTCGTCCTTCCCACCCGTCCCCCTCACATTTCTCCAGAGCACGCTCTGGCTGTGCCGTAACTTGGGTGACTCCCTAACCTAGTGACCTGAGGCTTGACAGCTCGTCCTTTCCTCCCGTTGTCTTTCCTGCCCTTTGCTAGCTAGCGTCTCTCCACTCTTGGCTGAGACTGCACATCTCCTCAGTGTCCTAATCGGGAAATTTTCCTGCTGGAATAGATGAGCATGAGACTGTCATTATTTTAATATGTTATGTGTTATATTTTTTAGACCATTATAGAATATTACAAATGGGCAGAGATTAAAAAAAAGTGGAAAATATGTGCAAGACTTAGCAGAAGGCATCAGAGGGAAATGGATGGATGCTTTAATCACTGTTCCTTAAAAAAATGCTTTTTTTTTTTTTTTTTCCTGATAATAGTGACAAGGTGGTTAGCAGAATGGACCCTGGGCCAGTTTGCCTGGGTGTGAATCCAGCCGCATGACCATGGACAGTGTGACTAATCTCCCTGGGTCTCAGCTTCCTTTTCTGTGAAATGGGAGTAACGGTGGAGTCTATAGACAGTAAAGGGTTGTGGTTGTTAGCTGGGTGCCGAGAACAGTGCCCAGCGCAGGGCAGACATTACGTAAGTTTGTTGTTGTGTTTAGCTTCCATTGAATTGATTCCAGCTCATGAAACCCCATGTATGTGGAGAGAACTACACTCGGAGGGCCTTCAAGGCTGTGACCTTTCAGAAGCGCATCTCCAGGCCTGTCTTCCGACGCACCTCTGGGTGGGTTCCACCTGTCAGCCTGGCAGCTAGTAACCGACTGCTTAACCGTTAGCACCACCCAGGATGTCCCTTACATAGGTATGAGCCGGAATAATAACATGGATAATATTTTCCCTAGTGCTAATTTGGAAAATTCAGAAAAGTGCAAAGGAGAAAATGGGAACTTTCGTGCTACCTTTTGAGGCAGACACAGAGAAGGAGGAGGGGACCAGATCCTGGGTGTAACGGCTCTTTTTACTTCCTGAGCTACCAGAACACTTTGCCAGAGTAACTGAAGATACATGACCACAATTTCCTCACCCTGTTGCCTAATTTTAGATCTTTATGTTGTTCTGAAAATTTAACTACTCAGATGTTTTAATGTTTAAATGACTCTTCCTTGAACCCTTGAGTCCAAGCTTCCATGCCCTCTCTGCACCCCAGTTGGAGCTCGAGTAGTGGCCAGCATGGGCTAAGAAGTCAGAGCCATCGAGGTCAGATACAGTTGTCACTCAGTCTCTGAGTCTCAGTTAACCTCTTGGGAAAAAACAATAAACCAAACTCATTACCATTGAGTCTGTTACAACTCATAGCGACCCCTCCTTGGGTCTACGGGAGTCGATTGTCCAGTCTTCCTTCTGAGGAGTGGCTGGTTGGTGTGAACCACCAGCCTTCTGGTTAGCAGTCAAATGCCTTAGGCACTATGCCACCTGCACTCCTTGGAAAGTGAAGATAATTATAGCTGAGTCCCTCAAAGGATTATATAAGGCTTCAAGGAGATGGTGCTTGTAAGATGCTCAGCACAGTGTCAGGCACATGGTAAGTACTCAAACATGCTTGTTACTTCTCTCATATAAAACGTAACTTACTGCACAGCATTGTGTTTACATAGCTATCCTCTGCACGCACTGTCTTCACTGTGGCTTCTGGCTTACCCGCTTTTGCTGTTCCAGCATCTTGCACATGATCTGGTATCTATTATCTGCTCCAAATCCACTGCTACTGACTTGATTCCAACTCATAGTGACCCTATAGGACAGAGTAGAACTGCCCATAGACTTTCCAACAGTGTAAATCTTTACAGAAACTGCCTGCCTCATCTTTCTCCCACGGAGCAGATGATAGGCCTGAACCACTGAGTTTTTGGTTAGCAGCTGAATGCTTTAACCAGTGTACCACAGGAGTTCCTTCTAGGGGCATAGTGCCTAGGTATTTGACTGCTAACCAGAAGAAGGCTGGCGGTTTAAACCCACTAGCCACTCCTCAGAAGGAAGGTTGGGCAATCTACTTCCATAGTGATACTGCCTTGGAAACCCAAGGAGGGGTCGCTATGAGTTGGATCTGACTCCACGGCAGTGAGTTTGGTTTGATTTAGTCAGTGTTAAATAAATGAACAAATGGGTAAACTGGTGAAAGGTACATTACCCAAATACTAATCACTTACATAATGAAAGTTAACATGAAATCAGTGCTAAACTTAAAAAGAAAAGAAAAAAAAAGATCACTACCTTTTGGTTATTGTCCATATAAACTGTGTACATATATACACTACTGATCTTTCATTTAAATTTTTAAAATTACGTGTAAAGGGAATGCTTTGGAGATAAAAGTTTGATTTGAGCAAATCCTAAAGGAACGCTGCCCCCTGTTGTAGGCATAGCAACTAGATTCAACAGCAAGTGTGAACAGAGTCAACACCAGATGTGAAACTAGATTTTACACTAGGTGGGTCATGATGTGCCCACCATGTGCCAGGTACTGTGCTGGGTTCCTGGGGTGGAGACACAGGTGAGTAAGAGAACCCTGCCTCGGAGGGATTCAGAGATGTAGGAAATCATCAGTCCCCGACCTGGAAAAGCCAGTGATTGAAATCAGTTACTGAAATGGGAAGATACGCTGACCCTGATGGCCCGAACCTTGTCTAGCGATGGGTGAGAATTAGCATCAGCCTCTGAGGTTCCTTTCTCCCCCTGAACGTCTGTGGATTATGTTTTGCACATGCATTAGGGGTGACAGGAGGCACAGGGCTTAGTCCTGTGTAAGCACTGCCAAGGACCAACTTTCCCCACTTCAAGCTTTTGATGAGGCTGCGGGCCAAATCCAGTTAGAATTCCAAGAAAAGAGTCATGCCCCAGGGCAGAAAGCATGTTTTATTCCCAGGGCAGTTGGAGACTGCAGAGAATGGAGGGGTGTCTGCCCTTGAGTCTGTGAGGGGCGAAACTGAGACAGCGCAGAATTAAACGGAATCCCGGGGTGGTGTTAATGCACTCAGCTGCCGACCGAAAGGTTGGAAGTGCGAGTCCCCCCAAAGGCACTCGGGAGACAGGCCTGGTCATCTGTTTCTGAAAAATCAGCCGTTGAAAACATTACGGAGCACAGTTCCAACGTGGCCCACACAGGGGCGCCATGAGTTGGGGTTGGTCCGACGGTAACTGGCAAAACAGACCCAAACAGGACCTTTAGTTTGTACCCAAGCATTTCAGAACCCCCTTCCACCAAAGAGCTTTTTTTCCTCGGTCTCCACTGAAGCCCTGGAGAAGGGTTTATGCCTTATAGTTCTGACTGTTTGAACTTTGGGGAAGGGCTTGTTTTTTTTCCCTTTAGGTTTCAATCGAGTCTTCCAGAAGGTACTTTTACAACTGATGTTATAACAAAGATTGTCTTTGGCTCTTTCAGAGATTTATTAACAAGTTTAACATGTTTTCACTCCTTAACAAGACTGGCCAGAACTAGCTTTTTAAATCTTTCATTTTGGGTGGAGAAGGGAGGGGCCAGCGCTGGAGCCTTCCTGTGACTGGCTGATAACTGCAAACACACCTTATTGGCCCAAGTCTGGGGGGGCAGGAGGAGCTTCTGCTAATCGCAGCACTTATTGAATAAACTCTGTTTTCTTCCCCTGCTGTGTGATAGTTATTCATCCTTGTCCTCTTGACATGACCGCTTCCTTTCATCTCTGCCATTTCTTTGAATAACACCACCACCACCCCCTTGAGTAGCTTGGCAGCTGTTCAGGGAGACAGACGTGCAAACCAATAATAATATCGTACATCCCATAACGTGCTAGCTTGGCTGTGATGCCGGGATCTTCCAGGACAGAGGAGGAGGGACGTAAAGGCAGGAGGAAGGTTTCCAGAGGGCAAGACACTTGAGCTAGATCTTAAAGAAGGAGACTGAGGTTTTAAGGCTGAAAAAGTTACGAAAGGTTATACCGAGAAAGGGAACAGTATTTGCCAAGGCAGGGAGGTATAAAAGGTTTGACTTTCTCAAGCATGGAGGGACGGTAAGGAGTATATGTCTAGGGAATGGAGGAGAGATGAGGTTGGAAAAGTGAGTGGTGATTGGCACCCAAACTCACTGCCGTTGAGTTGGATCCAACTCATAGCAACCCCTCCTTGGGTTTCCAAGGCGGTATCACTATGGAAGTAGATTGCCCAATCTTCCTTCTGAGGAGTGGCTGGTGGGTTTGAACCGCCAGCCTTCTGGTTAGCAGTCAAATGCCCTAGGCATTACGCCACCCAAAGCCTTGCTATTGGGGTTAGCTGACATCAAGTCTGCCCCAACTCATGGCAGCTGATGCCCAACATAACGAAATGCTGTCCAGTCCTTTGCCATCCCTGTGATTGGTTGCTTGTGATCCAAAGGGTTTTCATTGTCTGATTTCAGAAGTAGGACCTCCGGAGGCATAGTGCCTAAGGCATTTGACTGCTAACCAGAAGGCTAGCGGTTCACACCCACCACCCACTCCTCAGAAGGAAGATTGAGCAATCTACTTCCCTAGTGATACCACTTCGGAAACCCAAGGAGGGGTCACTGTGTTTTGGATGCGACTCGACAGCAGTGAGTTTGTTTTTTTTTTTTTTTTCAGAAGTAGACCACCAGGCCTTTCTTTCTCATCTTAGTGTGGAAGCTCTGCCGAAACCTATTTAGCATCATAACAGCATGCATGCCTCCATTGACAGATGGGTGGTGGCTTCCCATGACATGCACTGAGTTGGAATGAACCCTCTTCTCTCCACGGCAGGGGAAATTCTACCACTGAACCACCTGTGCCCCAAGGGCCTTGTGAATCATGCTAGAAGAGTTGGAACTTTAACTTTGTATTGTAGTTTGGGTGAAAGTTTACAGAGCAAATTAATTTTCTTTTCAACAATTTATATATGTCGTGTTTTGTGACATTGGTTACAATCCCCTGAATGTAACAGCACACTTCCCTCATCCTCCCTGGGATCCCTGTTTCCTTTTGTCCTTCCTGCCTGCCTCTTCCTGCTGTCTGAGCTTTGTTTTGGGGCCAGTGCTTCCCTTTTGGTCTCATACGGTTGATTGTACTGAGGCGTACATTCCTCCAGGGTGTTATTCATTTTATTAGGCCTATTGTTTGGCTCAATGTTGATCCCAAGGGGGTGGGTTCAGTTCCTGGCTTGAAGAGCATCTAAAAGTCAGAGTCTTAGGGGTTCCACCAGTCTCTATCAGACCACTAAGTCTGGGCTTTTTTATGATTTTTAATTTTGGTACAAGTTTTTTTTCCCCCCACTCTGTCTAGAACCTTCTACTGTGATCTTGATCAGAGCTATGCACTATATAATTCTTTGGTCTCAGGGTAGAAGATGCTGCATTTTGCATGATCCATTAGTCCTTTGAACCAACTGTTAAGAGTTAGAACTTTATAGTGAAGGCAACGGAGTGCCAGTAAAGAGTTGTAAACAAGAGAACACCGTAATAAAATTTGCCTTTTAGAAATAAAAATCTGCCTCCTCTTACTGTTCATGGCATTGAAGTTTTACACTCTGATTCCACAGCCCTGATCTTTTTCTGCCAGGTACCATGAATCCATTTCTTTCCACTGGACAAGTTGGCTTTATCACGCCTTCTGCATCTGTGCATGTAGGCCCTTCTCTAGAACTGCCCCAGCTGAAGGACAGTATGGTGTCTGGAGTTAGTGTAAAGAGCTTTGGTGGTGTAATGGTTAAGACATTTGGCTGCTAACCAAAAGGTCGACGGTTCAAACCCACCAGCTGCTCATTGGAAGAGTGATGAGGCAGTCTGCTTCTATAAAGATTTACAGCCTTGGAAACCCAGTGGGGGTTGCTGTGAGTTGGAATTGACTCAGTGGCAGTGAATTTGGTTTGGTTTGGGATCAGTACAAGCTGAGAAGCTGTCTTCTCCCATAGGAAGCTGAAACCATGGACTGTGTTGTTAGCTGCCATTGGTTGCCTCTGACTCTTGGTGACCTTATACAACAGACTGAAAAGCTGTAGTGTCTTCATGATTGCTGGTGTGCTTGAATCCATTGTGTGGCTGTTGTGTCACTGAGGGTATCCCTTGTTGTCACTGACCCTTTACTTTATGAAACATGATGTCCTTTTTTAGCAATTGGTCTTTCCTGATGATATGTCCAAAGTAAATGAACCTAGGTCTCACCACCTTCACTTCTGAGGACCATAAGCTGTCCAGGTTGCTGCAAAATGAGACCTGAAAGCTCCTTTTCCATCCAACAGAGCTTCTGTCCTTGTTGTTGTTGGAGGTGAGCATCCATCCCAGAGGGAGGCTGAAAGCGTTGCCAGCTCCCTTCTCATCAAGAGATGAAAATGGTGATATGATGAAAAATCCTCCCATCTCCACAGCAACATCCCAGCTTATCCTCACAACGTACCGAGCAATCGTTATTTAATTGGAGAGGGTTTAGGGGAGAACAGTCAAGACAGAGTCATTGGCAGCCTATTCCTGGAAGGAGAACGCATCACCTTCTTAACTTAATTGGATAATTCATTTTAAATTGGGTGTGCAATCACAACAGGAAAATGTTAGCATTAATAATACATGTCTGAGATCGACTGCCCGTGCCAAGAAGTCTAGCCCTGGCAGAATTCTTTAATTCCCAAAAATAAATTTTGTGAAGATAAAATAATACATTGCCACAGTGGAAAAAGAACAAAAGTCCAGCAGTCGTTTGCATCCTGGAACTTTCTAGAAGTTGTGGAACTTCGGGACATTTTTTATGTATCAAAGGTGCCCTGTGTGCCTAGCGCTGGGCCTGAGTGTTGAGGGCCGGTGTTGTTTTTTTCTTTTTCTTTGTGCCATATCAGCTGCTCAGATGGCTTGAGCTATAGCAGATGGCAACTGGGCTTTGCCTGGGGGCCAAGGGGAAAGCAAGGGCCTTTTCTGCAAATTTCTGGTCTTGGAAGCTATCTAGAGACCTGGAGGGTGGCTGAGTTGACTCATGGAGGTCTTCCAATCTGGTCACATCTCCTCAGGAGATGATAGCAGTTGGCAACAGGAGCTGGGAGGCGGTTGCTCAGTGACTGTGAGGGACATGGAGGACACAGTGTCGACTGAAGGTACTGCCCAGCTTGCATATGCTTTCAAGCCAGCTTCCCTGTGGCACGCCATGTTCCCCCAAATAGGGCAGTTGCTTAGAAACAAGGATGAGTGAGAGCCTCAGGAGCACCATAAACACCGTGTTGATGAGGATGCTGCCGTACTCTGTGCTCAGCTGCCAAAGCCCTGGCCGCCTCGCCAGATCCACTGACGTCAGGCTGTTGCCCAGGCCCACACCACATCCAGGTCTGCCAGCATGAATGCTCCTGCTTCTGGGCTGTTAGCTGCAGGAACATTTAGTGGTTATGTAGGCAAGCTGACAGAAAACCTAACGTTCACATCATACCACCCACCACCCACCATCCACCATCCACCCACTGCCCCAGCTGCTCCTCTGTACAGCCTCTTCTCCACCTCCGGCCTGGGCTCCAGCAGCTTATTTGCATTCCTACCCTGAATATATAACATAAACAAGGGAAGCTCATGTTTACTGAGCATAGTCAGGCACCAAGCTAAGTATACTTTACATTTATTTTAAATCTTGCGAAATCCCTGTATTGGTGTATTGGCCCATTTTAGAGGTGGGAATACTGAGTGTCAGAAAGATTAAGTAAAAGAACTAAGGCAATGCAGCTAGTAAATGGTAGAACTTTCGAGGAGTCTAGACAACCCCCAGGGCCATGCTCAGGATTTTGAAGCTGGAGGATTGCAGAGGTCATGGGCCCAAACTTGAATCCTGTTTTCCTAGTATTGATGGTTATAACCTCAAGAGCAGGCAGAGAGAAGAGACCAGCCCCCAACATTTGTTGATTGAAATGATGATGGAAAAACTGCTGGAAGGTTTCTCTGAGCCAGCTAAAATGGCTGACACCATGGATGGTAGCTCAGGTGGGCTGAGTGGCCTGCCCACACACCCAAGTCATGTCTCTGTGGCCCTAGAATAGCCCACACCTCCAGATGGTGCTTCCTTAAGAAAGACAGATGGGTGCTTGGGGCCTCTCTGCCTGTGCCTCCATGGCTCTCTGTGGCTCCCAGGGAAAACTCCAAACTCCCTTCACCATGTGGTCTTCTGACTGCCTCTCCTGCAGCACCCTAGGCCCTGCTGCCCTTACACCACCCTGCCCTCACCCAGCATCTGTCTACTCAAACCTCATCAATCCCAGGATATTCAGCCCCTGCCCTCTGCCTTCCTGCCTGGCCCATTCCAGGTCATTCTTCACACTCAACTCCTATTTCACCTCCTCCAGCTGATTTCTCTGCCAACATCCTCTGTCAGGGCCTGACTGAACATGGTGACTCCTTCCCTGCTCTGTGTCCCCTCAGCGAGGGGCTTTGTTTCTCCTGCTGTAACCGGGCCTGCGTTACCAGACCCGGTGGTGTTTTTCTCACTGTTCCCAGCACTGTTCACTGCAATGACAGTTTGTGGGGTGCAGAGTCAATGTCAGGTGAGTAGATAAAAAACAGACACACTCCCACCTAGAGTCTCAGGAAGTCTGTCAGCTTGGCATGTCAGCTGTGGAGAGGACTTAAGAAGCCATCTTGCCCTACCTCCCCCTCCTTTGGCAGCTGAGTAAAACAGTGACCCAGGAGGTGAGGTGATTTTTCAAGCAAATTGGTGGCAAAACCAGGATGAGCTCGTACTCCCAATGCACCTGGTTCCTGACTCCCCCACACCATCTGCCAACACAGCAGGTTGCCCCTGAGAGTGGGAAGGTCCTTGTTATCCACTCCCCTACCCAGCAGGAGAAATAGGAGGAGATTTGTATTTAGGGAGCAGTTTTACATTTTAGTTTATGAACGCTCCACAGCACTTTGAATTTAAGAAAAAGCCCGTAGTGTTTGAGGAGAGCCAGGAGGTAGACAGGACTCCAGGGCCAGTGAGAAGCAGCCGTGAGCCAAGGAGGGGGCTGGAATACAGGCTACGAAGGTCCAGGCAGAGCCTCTCCCGGATTAGGGTGGCCTGCTCGGCCAGCAAGACGGGCCTTCTTGTCCACAGCGCCCTCAAGACACTACAGTCACTCAAGGCAGCAAGAGTGACGAGCCCTCCAGGTTCAGGCCAGCGATTCAGTGAGACAGTTCACGCTGCCGCTCAGCAGTGGCAGAAAATAGAGATCTCGGTGCAGACCACAAATCAGCCTCCCCTGGGAGCTGGCGGAGTCAGCTGATTCAGAGCCAGAGTTAGAACCTTTTACTGGCAGCACATTATTCTTAGAGACTTGAAATGGGGTGAGAGAGTGTGTGTGTGTGTGTGTGTGTGTGTGTGCCTGCGTGCGCGCACAAGCGTGTGTATGCACGCAAATGCACATGTTGCACACAAGCTTTAGAAAAAGGACTGGCCTGGCTTCCCCGACCCCGGGGCCTTTGGACAGCCTAGCAACAGCGTGAAGGGCAGCCGGAGCACTCCAGGAGAGAGTACAGATGCCCCCGCCTCCCCTGCTCCGCTGGACAGAGACAACGTTAAGAAGGGCAGCGTAGGAGTTTCCTTTGTTTCTGTTAGTTCCCATCGCGTTGAGTCTGACTCATGGCAACCTTATGCATAACTGCCGTAACAAATTACCACAAACTTGGTGGCTTCAAACAATGGAAATTCATTCTCTCACAGTTCTGGAGGTTAGAAGTCTAAAATCAAGGTTGTCAGCAGAGCCACGCTCCCTCTGAAGGCTCAAGGGGAGGATTATTCCTGGCCTCTTTCCAGCTTCTGGTACCAAAGAAACGAATCAACTACCATCAAGTTGATTCCAACGTGAGTTGGAATGAGTTGGTGACCCCTGTGTGTCAGAAGAGGGTTTTCAGTGGCTGTGATTTTTTAGAAACTGATTGCCAGGCCTTTCTTTTGAGGTGCTCTGGGTGAATTTGAACCACCAACCTTGTCATTAGTAGCCTTTTGATAAATAATTTCCAACACCCAGGTTGCCTCTGATGGCTCCTGGGAATTCTTGGTGCTCCTTGACTTGTGGCAGCGTAACTCCAGCCTCTGCCTTCTCATTGTCTTCTTTTCTGTGTCTCCCTGTGTTCTCTCCTCTTCCTCATAAGGACACCGGTCATTAGATTTAGGGCTCACTTGAAATCTGGAATAATTTCATTAATTACGTTCATAAAGACCCTATTTCCAAAAATGGTCATATTCTGAGGTTCTGGGTCGACATGGGTTTTGGGGAGATACCATTCAGCCCTCTACAAGGAGGGGGGATGCCCCAGTTAGAACCAGCTCAGGTTGTCATATCCAAGAAGTCCTTTCATGGATGCTTCTGAGGTTGACAGGTATGGGGTGAATGTGCCCAAAACAAATTCGTAGCAGAGCCCACCATGGGCAGCCACTGCCCACCCCAGCAGATGCTTCAGGGACACAGGGTGGATTCACTTGTTTTTTGTTCCTCAGAGCCTAGCACGGAGCCTTCCCTAGGAAATGTCTATGAAATGTTTATTGAAAGAGTATTCACTTATTAAAGAGAAGGGACTTTGAGCATAACTCCTACAGGAATTACTTGTTCTAACATTGGCAAGAGGACAGTTCAGGTTTTGTGTCAGGAAAGAGTGACTCAGACGTGGTCTGGAAGGAAACCCAAAACAAAGCCTGAAGAAGGGGTGTTGGTCAGGAAGCTGGCTGACTGGAGACTGGCCTCTGCTGCTTACTATTCGGGAGAACTCAGCTCAGAGCCTTGGCTTCCTCCTCTGTAAAATGGGTATCAGGATATTGGCCTGCTTCACAAGGTGCTATGAGCCTTAAATGAGATAATTGTGTAAGCTCTCAGACAGCTATAAAGTGAGGTAACCATATTAGGTGCTTGATTACTGGAAGGCAGACTAAAGTGAAAAGACAGTGTGATGTAATAAGCATTTTATACAGTTAGATCATTGCTGACCAAGTGAAATTCCACTGCAGGAGAGGGCATGTTTGGAAAATCTTGACTGGTGGAATTGGTAGAATTCTCGCCTTCCTTGTGGGAGGCCTGGGTTCAGTTCCCAGCCAGGGTACCTCACGTGCCACTACCACCCATGTAGTGGGTGGACACGTGAGTAGCTATGACCCTGAACAGGCTTTACCAGAGCATCCAGACTCAGATGGACCAGGAACAAAGTCCTGGTGTCACCTTCCAAAAGTCACCCAGCGAAAACCCTATGGGTCAGAACAAAACATTGTCCAGTCCACAGCTGATCATGGAGCTGGTGCAGGACTGAGCAACCTTTCATTCCATTGTGGATGAGGTCGCCATGAGTCAGGGCCAACTCAGTGTCACCTAACAACAGCAAAGTGATTAGGATGTTTATAGTATATATTGATCCTTTACAAAAAACAGCCCTGTGAGGTGCTTTTAGTCCCATTTTAGAGGCGAGCAAACTGAAGCCTAAACCCAAACCAGACACACTGTTGTTGAGTCAATTCTGACTCATAGTGACCCTGTAGGACAGAGTAGAAGTGCCCCACAGGGTTTCCAAGGCTGTAATCTTTATGGAAGCAGACTGCCACATCTTTTCCCCACAGAGTGGCTGGTGGTTTGAACCACTGACCTCATGGTTAGCAGCCAAGCCCTTTAAAACCACTTTGCTGCCAGGGCTCCTAACTGAAGCCTAGACAAGTTTAACTTTCCTAAGGTCACAGTAAATAGAGAAGCTGGCATTCAAACCCAGGTATGCCCACCCCAGAGCTCATTCCATTGTAGCGTCTGGCCCCTCAAGGCTTGCCTGACCCTCACGTAAGCTGCTGCTCTGCTTAGGCCCACAGATACTTGGGCCGGTGGGTTAGCCTCCCTGTGCCCTCTGCAAACCCTTCTACTGCTCTGGGAAAAACCCAAACACACTGCCATCGAGTCAGACCCGACTCATAGTGACCCCTCCTTGGGTTTTCAAGGCAGTATCACTATGGAAGTAGATTGCCCAACCTTCCTTCCGAGAAGTGGCTGGTGGGTTTGAACCACCAGCCTCTGGTTAGCAGTCAAATGCCTTAGGCACTTGGATATTAGCTTCCTATTATTTTTCCCATCATCCTCAACTCTTGGATGTCATGTGACTTAGAGGTGGGCTTATGATAACCAGTCTGCTTCATTGGGACCACTGTACTCTGCCTCATGCCAGTGTGTCCCATCAGAGCAGGGAGCTTGTCTAGTGGGGTGGACAGAGGTTGCTCTATTTCCAGTTAAAGGACAGGCCTTCGGGAAGTTGGGCTCTTCATCACGGGGAACTAGAAATAACCACTCTTGAGCAAGGACCATGCTTCTTTAGCTCTGAAGCTGGTTTTACCAGGCACTCTGCAGTTAACCCCACTATTACTGTGGAATGCAGAGCCCCTGGGTCCTGGCAGGCTCTGGGCTGAGTGCAGCTGCTTTCTGGGAGAGGGTGTGGTGGTGGATCAGAAAAGGCTTTAGATAGATCAGGTTTGAACGTCAACTTCACCAGTTATGTGCTGAGTGATCTTGGTCTATTACGGCCTGTTTATTTCTCTTAAAAAAGCCTTAATTTGAAGGCAATACATATTAAATTCATATTACTATTTTCAAGTTTGAAAACACAGATAAGTGGGAAAAAATATAAAATTATCGACAGTCCTACTATTGTCAGGCTTTATTATACATTTCACCCAATTTAATGCATGTCTCTAGTTAGTGGTTTACCCTCCCTTCCCCACCCACCCCTGGTAACTATCAAAGAATATTTCTTTCTTCCTTTTTTTGTGTGTGAAACTATTTTCTTGACTTTTTACAATAATGGTCTCATTCAATATGTGTCCTTTTGTGATTGACTAACTTCACTTGGCATAATGGCCTCTGTGTTCATCCATGTTATTAGATGTTTCACAGATTCATCATTGTTCTTTAACATTGGGTAGTATTCCATTGTGTGCATGTACCATGTTTTGTTGATCCATTCCTCCATTGATGGCATTTAGGGGGTTTCCATCTTTTTACTGTTGTGAATAGTGCGGTGATGACCACGGGTCTGCGTGTATCTGTCCGTGTCACGAGTCTTATTTCTCTAGGATATGTACCTAGTATTGGGATTGCTGGATCCATTTACACATTTTTGAGATTATTATTTTTTATTATCTTTCTCCTTTTGTTTAAATATATATATAATTGTTTCATTAATCATTTCTTAATACTGCTTTTTTTTATCCAATGTATATTTTGAAGACATGGAAAGATGTTGACACTGTATTATTCTCTTAAATGACTATGTGATATTTCATTGTATGCTTCTCCTAATACTTAAGTCATTCCGATATGGTCAGAAATTGAAAGAAGTTAGGATAATTTCTTAGCCACCATTAAGCACCTTGAAGGAGTGCAGTCACTGGGCCTTTGGGCTCGGGATCATGGTCACGGGGGAGATCAAGGTCAATGGCAGAATGGTAGTACATGAAAGTATTACTCTGCATCTTACTTCAGTGAGTAGTGACTGGGGTCTTAAAAGCTTGTGAGTGGCCATCTACGATGCAACTGTTGGTCACTCCTTGTCTGGAGCAAAGAAGCGTGAAGAAAATAAAAGATGCATAGAAACAGTTAGTCCAGAAAACTGATAGGCAATGAGAACCTCAGCCTGCGTGACCCTGAGACCGAAAGAACTAGATGGTGCCTGGCTACCAATGCCAACTATTCAGAAAGGGTTCAAAATTAGAGATCCTGGATTGAGTGGGAGAAAAAAATGTGGAACAAAATTAAGAAACATTAAAAAAAGACCAGGTTTACTGGTCAAGTAGAGACTGGTGGAACTCCTGAGACTATGGCCTTGAGTTACCCTTTGGGCCTGGAATTGAACTTACTCCTGTGGCTTAATGCACAGCCAAACAATAAATAGGCCTGGGAGCAGAACAGCTACACCAGAGAGTGCCCTCCTTAAAGCAATCAACCACAGGAGATCGGAAAGGTAGCATTTGCCCAGGGAGTAGTATGGTAGGGAGGCAGGAATGCATAGGCAAGGTAACCACAGGGAGGAAGTGGGAGGAGAGCTGTTAGACTGCGGTGATTGTAACCAGTGTCACAAAACAAGATGTATATGAACTGTTGGATGTGAAAGTAATCTGCTTTGTAACATTTCACTGAAATCACAATAATTTTTAAATAAAAGAAAAAGAAAGAACTTTACTGTTGAACTTAGAGCCTTGACTTCATCTTTAAGACAGGTATTACAGTACCCCTCTTGCCAAGGTGGTTTTGTGTGCACAGCACATGGTGGTTGTTATTAGCAGTCGTGCAGTCAGCCCCCTGACTCACGGGGACTGCATGCCCAAAAGAACGAAACACTGCCCAGTCCTGCACCATCACCATGATGGGCTGTAGGTTGGACACTTATGATCCATGGGTTTTTTTTCATTGGCTGGTTTTCTAGAAGTAGATCACCAGGCCTTTCTTCTCAGTCCCTCTTAGTCTGGAAGCTCCACTGAAACCTGTTCAGCATCATAGCAACATACAGGCTTTCACTAACAGTCAAGTGGTGGTTGTGCTTGAGGTGCATTGGCTGAGAATTGAACCCAGATCTTTCACATAGAAGGTGATGGTTCTACCACAGAACCACCAATGAATGCTTCACAGCACTGGTAGGACCGCCCTCATAACTAGTTACTCCTTCCCTTTGCCCTTCCTCCCACTGGTTCCTTTCATGTAGGGTATCAACCAATAATGTGATGAGCACACCAAAAATAAGCCCATCGTCCAGTGTGTCAACTCAGACCAGAACTTGCAGCTCCTGGTTTATCTGCCCCCAGAGATCTTGGTGACAGGCATCCAGGGCCAGCAGCTCCCATCACCCTCACCCAGGAGCCCCCACCAGAGACCTCCGCTCAGAGCAGACACCACAAAGCCGGGTAGCGTGTTTCCTGCTCTGAGATGCATCTGCAAATAGTTGAGATCAGCTGGGGTGTCTGGTTAGTGTCTGCACCACGTTATAGGGTCTGACATGCAGCGTCTCTGTTGTCAGCTATGATCACAATCTAAGCGGAACCCTGGGATTCCGCACTTATTCACATCTGCTATTCCCTGCAGGCTGATCACCACCCCCTCCCCCCAATTGGATTGTGTGAGGCTTTCTTCACAGTCAATGTCAAGTGCTGACCATGTTAGGCATGATATATTGTAATCCTTGCATCTATTTCTTGTCTGAACTCAACTAAGTAAAACATCATATTTTCCCTGCTCGGTTGAGATATGCAAACCAGATGTAATTCTGTCTGCCAGACAACTAAATATACTACCCAAAATTTCAGTTAAGGCAAGTAGAATTGCAGAGCCTTCTGAAAGGTTTTTAATGTAGGTGATTAACTTGTCATGAGAGTGGACAGAGGGTGGTATTTGTGTTTGTTTTGTTTTTGCTTAATTGTTGTTGGTAGGTGACGTGGAGTCGGTTTTGACTCGCAGCACCTTGTGTACAGCAGCACGAAGCACCGCCTGGTCCTGGGCCGTCCTCACAGTTGTTGCTGTGCTTGGGCCCGTTGCTGCAGCCTGTGGCGTCCCTCTTGTTGAGGGTCTTCTTTTTTGCTCACCCCCTAGTTTACCAAGCATGATATCCTTCTCCGGGGACTACTCCCTCCTGACAACATGGACCAAAGTACTAGAAGGGAAGTCCTGCAGCCCTTGCTTTTAAGAAGCATTCTGGCTGCACATGCAGACAGTTTTGTTGTTCTTCTGGCAGTCCCTGGTATATTCCGTATTCTTTGCCAAAACCATAATTCAAATGTATCAACTCTTTAGTCTTCCTTATTCCTGTCCAGCTTTTGCATGCATAGGAGGCGATTAAAAATACCATGGCTTGGGTCAGGCACACCTCAGTCTTCAAAGTGACATCTTTGCTCTTTAACACTTTAAAGTGTTTTGCAGCAGATTTGCCCAGTGCAGTATGCCGTTTGATTTCTTTCTTTCTTTCTTTTTTTTTTTTCATTGTGATTTGGGTGAAGGTTTACAGAGCAAATTCACTTTCCATACAGCAGTTTACATATACTTTGTCTTATGACATTGACCACAGTTTACCACAATGTAACAGCTCCCCTCCCACTTCCTCCCTGTGTCCATCTCTCCATGGACTCCTGCCCCCTGAGCTGTCTCCCTGTGCATAGGCAGCCCTTCTTTCTC
>NW_006921840.1:3980171-4001417 GCF_000298275.1 Orycteropus afer afer | reverse complement strand
TAAGAGAAAAAAAGTAGAGAATGAGAATAATGAAGGAAAAGAAAATGGGAAAAATGCAAAAAGAAAAAGAAGGAACGGGGTTAACTACGAGAAAAAAGGGGGAAAAAAAAACCCTTCAATTAAAAAAAAAAAAATTTCAAGCAGGAACAGGGAAAAGAAAAAATGCTGAAAACTAAGACCTGGGAAAGGAAGATTAAGAATAGTAGTAAAAAGGACAAAAATATTATTAATAATAGTTGTTTTAAAACAGACAAATACGAACAAACTAATCACCAGAAAAAAGAAAGTGCAAAAGAAAAAAACAAAAAAAAAGAGAGAAAAAAAAAAATACCGGTGGAGGACAGGACAGGGCACCTAGGCTCTGTCTGAGCACACAGACTGTGTTGGAATTCCTGTGGGCCCAGAAGGTAGGTGGGAGTAGGGGGTGTCTGCACCTCTGTTCACCAAGCAGGTGTGGGGTATAAGAGTAACAAGAGGAATGTCATACCTTTTCAGTCCTGCAGGTCCGGAGGGCCCTTGGGGTTGCTGGAAAGCAGAACGTGTTTTTAAGCCCCGCAAAACTGCAAGAGCACTGTGCTGTCTCTTTAAATATCCAAAATAGTCAAGCCGATTTTAGACCTTCAAAATGGTGGCATCCTCCAAACCGGCAAAATTCCACAGCTCAGCCCGCCTTTCTCTTCACCTTCTCCATTTATTCCCCAGCCACCGGAGCAGTCCTCCATGCAGTCCCTGGCTAGCAGGGCTGATTTTTAGATTAATTCTTAAGTCCTACCAGCACTCGGGAATCTCCAAGCTATCTGTGCCATCAGTATCACTGCCAGACCACAGCTCCGTATGTCTGCTTTTTTGGTATTTTCACGCAAATTCTTCTGCTAGTTGGGGTTTAGTCCACTTCTATATCCTTCCCTTCAAGGCTCAGGGGTCCAAGATTATCTTCTGTGTCTGTGTTAATTGGTTTCCCTTTTCTTTGTTGAAGAGGGTCTGTGTGGTCTTTCTGCCTAGTCCGCCATCTTGCCGGAACTCTGCTGTTTGATTTCTTGACTGTTGCTTCGAGGGGCATTGATTGTGGATCCAAGTAAAATGTCAATGTCAGTATCTCCTCCATTTATCATGATGTTGATTATTGTTCCAGTTGTGAGGATTTTTGTCTTCTGTTTGTTGAATTATAATCCACACTGAAAGTTATAGTCTTTGATACTTATCAGTAAGTGCTTCGAGTCCTTTTCATTTTCAGCAAGCAAGGTCTGCATATTGCAGGTTGTTAATGAGTCTTCCTCCAATCCTGTTGCCACATTCTTCTTCATATAGTCCAGCTTCTTGGAATCCTTGCTCAGCATACAGATTGAATAATTATGGTGAAAAGATAGAGCCCTGACATATACTTTTCCTGATTTGAAACTATGGAGTATCTCCTTGTTCAGTTTGAACAACTGCTTCTTTGTCTATGTATAGGTTCTTCATGAGCACAATTAAGTGTTGTGGAATTGCCATTCTTCCCAATGTTATCCATAATTTGTTGTGATTCACCCAGTGAAATGCCTTTGCATAGTCAATGAAACATAGATAAACATCTTTCTGGTATTTTTTGCTTTCAGCCAAGATCCATCTAAAATTAGCAGTGATTTTCTTCATTCCATGTCCTATTCTGAATCCAGCTTGAATTTCTGGAAGTTCTCTATGTACTGCTGCAACTGTTTCTGAATTATTTTCAGCAAAATTTTGCTTGCATGTGATATCAATGATACTGTTTAATAGTTCCTACATTCTGTTGGATCATCTTTGTTTGGGATGGGCACAAATAATGGATTTTTTTCTAGTCAGTTGGCCAGGTACTTGTTTTCCAAATTTCTTGGCTTAGATGAGTGAGCACTTCAGTGTTGCATCCATTTGTTCGAACATCTCAATTGGTATTCCATCAATTCCTGTGGCCCTGTTTTTTTCTAGTGCTTCCCGTGCAGCTTGGACTTCTTTCTTCAGTATCATTGGTTCTCGATCATAGGCTGCCTCCTGAAATGGCTAAACATTGACCAATTCTTTTTGGTTCAGTGACCCTGTGCATTCCTTCCATCTTCCTTTGAAGCTTCTTGCATCATTGATATTTTGCCCATAGAATCCTTCAATATTGGCACTCGAGGTTTGAATTTTTTCTTCTGTTTTTTTCAGCTTGAGAAATGCTGAGAATCTTCTTCCTTTTTGGTTTTCTAACTCCAGGTCTTTGAACATTTCATTGTAATACTTTACTTTGTCTTCTCAAGCTACCTGTTGAAATCCTCAGTTCAGCTCTTTTCCTTCATCATTTTTTCCATTCACTTTAGCTACTCCACATTCAAGACCAAGTTTCAGAGTCTCTTTTAACATCCATTTTGTTTTTTTCTTCCTTCCTCGTCTTTTTAATGACCTTTGGCTTTATTTATGTATGAGATCCTTGATGTCAATCCACAACTCGTCTGCTCTTTGGTCATTGGTGTGTCAAATCTCTTCTTGAGACTTCTCTAAATTCAGGTGAGATGTAATCAAGGTTGTATTTTGGCTCCCCTGGACTTGTTTAATTTTCTTCACCGTCAGGTTGAACTTGCTGGACTTGTTGATAATTTGTTCCACTGTCAGCCCCTGGCCTTGTTCTGACTGATGACATTGAGCTTCTCCATCGACTCGTTTCATAGATGTAGTTGATTTGATTCCTGGGTATTCCATCTGGCAAGCTCCATGTGGATAGTCGCTGTTTATGTTGTCGAGTAAAGGTATTTGTAATGAAGAAGTCATTGGTCTTGCAAAATTCTATATGTAATCTCCAGCGTCGTTTCTGTCACCAAGGCTGTATTTTCCAACTGCTAATGCTTCTTCTTTATTTCCAATTTTCACATTCCAATCACTGGCAATTATCAATACATCTTGATGGCATGCTTCATCAATTTCAGACTCCAGAAGTTGGTAAAACTCTTCAGTTTCTTCATCTTTGGCTTTAGTGGTTGGTGCATAAATTTGAGTAACAGTCGTATTAACTGGTCTTCCTTATAGGCATTTGGATATTATCCTATCACTGACAGCATTGTACTTCAAGATGGATCTTGAAATGTTCTTTTTGACTAAGTTCAAGGGGAGTATTAAAATGATGATGACAATATAGCTAGCAGGTACCGTGTGCTGTCATATGTGGATGTGTCGGCATTTGGCTATAAGCTTATATGGAATATCATTCATTGCCATCTGTCCCCATTTTACAGAAGAGGGAACTGAGGTATATGGTTAGTAAGCGATGGAACTAGCATTTGTGCTCTGCTTTTAACAGCCCTTGTGTAAAATGGCCAGAGGGCAGAGGCATGTGACCTCCTCTAACTTCACAAGCCAGAGAAGAGGATCAAGATCAGTAGCCCAAAGCTGATTCCTGTTAGGCAGAAGTCAGACACACCTCCACCCTCCAGCCTTTTTACCAATTCTGACACCAACCATCCCTCCCACGACACTCTACATCTCTGCTGGGTTCAATAATTTGTTATACTGGCCACACACAACTCACAGACCATACTCACAATAATGAAGTTTGTTCAGGAGCGACAGGTTACATTTCAGGTTAGGAATGCTCATGATACAGTTCTTCAGTGAGGATAGCCTTTTCTCAGCCATGCCCACAGACAGGTCTTTCTCTGGCCCTCGGCCCCTGGATCTGACCTCTGTCTTGCTCGGGCAAGTGTTACAGAACTTTTTTAGCTCTGCCAGTAATCACTTAGAGGCACCCTATTCCACCAGCAAGCCTCCTGCCTGTAGGCACTCAGCTTTCTTGCTCACTGGGCTGGGAAGCCCACCATACCAGTCTCCTGGTTCCTGCCATCTCAGGCTGCCATCTCTCCCTGTCTTCCATGTTACAGCTCCCTCTCTCTGTCTCCTCAGTGTAGGAAGTTCTCAGCTCCGGGATCCTGGGTCCAAAGGACGCACTCCCCTCCTAGCTCTTCTTTCTTGGTAGCTGTGAGGTCCCCCATCTGCCTCTGGAATGGCTTCTTTTAAGCCGAGAAGGATAGTAAATCTGACCACTTCCCTTGTTAGGGTTCCACGTACTTATTTGCATTGTCCTATCCCCTACAAGGGTGCTGTGAGTTGTGACATTTTCAGTTTTGAGAATAAGGAGAGAAGTTGCAAAAACAGAGGGCTGGGGTCCTGTAGTTTCTGGGAGCCTCCACATGGTAGAAACTCAAAGGAGCCAAAGCCATCACTATGGAGCACTCACTGCAGGTCTGACTCCTCCTGGGACCAGGAGCAGCCCCTGGGGAGTTGACGAAATAGGAGGTTGGGTAACACATCTGAGAACATGAAAGGCAGATGGATCAAAATTGCATGCCAGACCAGAGTGGGCACATGCAGCAAAGATTTGCTGAGCAAATGGCTGACTGGATACATGAAATGACAGTTTATTAAATGCTCCCAGGAGGTGTGAGGGGTTTGCATATAGCCCCAGTGCCTTGGAGACTTATTTCAGTTAAATCATGCCAGCAAAAAGCACCTCAGTTCCTACATGCAGGTCTGCACTGGGCTATATACACTAGAGCTCTCACTGACCTGGGGTCCGGCCACAGGTAGTCTCCATCTGTTACTGGGCTTAAACCTCTGGCTTCATGCCTGGGACATTTCTCCCTACGGAACATTCAACAAGCGTTTCATGAACTTAATATCATCCTAATAATATCATCATTAAGAAGGTGAGTTCAATTCAACAAACATTTCTCTGTTACTTAGCCCCTTATTTAATTTTTTTAAATCATATACTTAATAGAGATATTTCTAATTTATCCACTATTTGGGATTATTTGCACATGGCTCTTTCTTCTTCAAAAGTACCTGCAAGGCACAACTGACTCTGTGTGTATACTGAAGTACACCCATGCACACGCCGATTTTTGCAGGCAAGCCTATAACCTGCCATATGCTCTCATAACCTGAGATAACTTACAGACACTCCTATGGAATCCCCTCAGTGGCTAGTGGTGGCTGCTGAATTGGGAAGGGACCCTTCAACGTGCCTCCATATAGTCCTACCCCCAAAGGGTGCTGGTCTGTTAGGCTCCTCCTGCACTCTGAAAACACTGCCGTGGCTGTGGCGACGGCACGGTAAATTTTGGTAACTGCTATTCCACTTTCTTCTGGACCTGCCACTTGGTATGTGTTTACATGGGTGTTACTCGTCCTGCCCATCACAGAAGTCAGTTCTATCCTTGCTCCCTGTAAACTCCTGTGGAATGCTGGGAGACGAAGTCAGCCCTTTGTTGTAAATGTGCATTTAATGGGAAATCACGAATGAAGAGGCTGGTCTACTGTATGTAAAGGGAAGCAGATGTGTGCAACTGTCTCTAAAACCACTCTGGAGAGTCACTTAGCTCAACTGGACACAGACAAGCATTTGTCAGGTTACCAGGCAACTATAAGCAACAAATACTTGTGTGTCTGGGAATCAAGGGGTGAAAACCAGACTTTTTCTAAGCATCCTCATTGCTTATCATAATAAAAGCCCTGCCTAAGTTCTCCCATGTTCTGGGCTGTCCAAGTTAGTCCAAGTTCCTGTACCTACCTACCGCAGGGTAGCCAAGAGCTCTGGAGTCAGACTGCCTAGGGGAGGTACATCCAGCTCTTCTTAGTACTAGCTTATGACCCTGGATAACTTATGCTCTCTGAGCCTCAGTTTGCTCATCCCTGAAATGGGGACAATAATAGTTCACCCTCCTAGAGAATCAGTGAGTTGGTGGTTGTCAAGTTCACAGTGCAGAGCCTAACAGATAATATGTGCACAGCAAATAATACCTATTACTGTTCCCTTACACGGTCAGTTTTCTTATAGACCCCCCACAAACTCTTGGAAGGAAACTTCCTTCAGAAACCACAAAGAGATCTTCAAACATACCTGCCGTCAGTATGCTCCTCAGCTGTGTCCTAGAAGCTAAGAAGTGCACACCACCTAACTGCCTGTTTGTGCAGCTGTGGGCATCCTGGAGGGGGTGGGGAGGTTCTCCTAACCAGCTCCCCTCCTGTGAGCAGATACCTTGTGTGGAGTTGGGCACCCACCCATACAGGGCTGCGTCACTCTGAGCTGCTTCCCCATCACACCTTACCCTCTTCTTGCTTAACTCCATCTCCAACCCCTGCAGAGGTTTCAGATTGTCTTGGTGGTGGCGGTGTATGCCGTTGACTTGATTCCAAGTCATAGTGACCCCTTGTGACAGAGTAGACCCACCCCACAGAGTTTTCTTGGCTATGATCGAAGCTGAGTGTCAGGTCTCTCTTCTGTGGGGCGGCTGAGTGGATTTGAGCCACTGACCTTTTGGTTAGCAGCCTAGCACTTAATCATCATCAGGACTCCTCTTGTCTTGGTTGCCAGATCTAATCCATCTTTCCAGTTGGTCTCTAGAGAGACAATACCTGCCCTGGTTCTTCCTAAAACAATTGCTTCCTCCTTTGGGTGGGCTTTCTAAACCGTGTCCCTTCCACCTGACCTTGTGTAACCCTAGAAGCTCTCTTGGCATCCCGGTGAAGAGAAGGGCCCTTCTTACCCCACAAGAACTCAGTGTCCTTGTTGTCTTTCTCATTGTACTCAGAGGAGGGTTTAACACGTCATGGCATTTGCATTCTGGAAAATTCCCATTGTCTTCCTGTTAAACATGTAAAATATTTAAGATTGTTCATGCTTTTTAACAGGTTTATTGAGATATAATTCATGTAACACACAGGTTAGCCATTTAAAGTGTACAGTTCAGTGGCTTGGAGTATAAATCACTACAATAAATTTTAGAATATTTTTATTACCCTGAAAAGAAACCCCATACCTTTCAGCTCTTTCTCCTGCCTCTAAAGCTCCCATCTGCCCCCTGAACCCTAGGATATGACTAATCTGTCTCCTGTTTCTATACCTTTGGCTGTTTTGGACATTTCATCTAAATGCAGTCCTACAATATGTGGCCTTTTGTGTCTGGCTTCTTTCACTCAGCATCATGTTTTCAGGGTTCATCCATGTGGTAGCATGTTTCAGTACTTCATTTCTTTTTACAGCTGAATAGCATTGTGTAGTATTATGTATGGATAGACCACTTTTTGTTTGTTGAGTTACTAGTTGATGGGTGTGTGAGTTGCATGCTCTAAAGGCCCAGCCCTCTAGCTGAGATTGCCTTTCAGTTATCAACCGTTTTTTGAGGAGAGGAGGCATTTTTTTTTTTTTTTTTACCATTTTTGTCACAGCTCCAGATTCTTTCTTGGTTCTTTCATGAATGTAATCCCTGCTTATACATTATATTCCGAATAGCCACAAAAATATTAAAGTTTTTTTTTGTGATTAGTTTATAAAGACCAGTCAGAAGAAATGATTTTGACCACACTGTTTCTTTTTCCTCTTTCCTTGTGTGTCCCTGCCTTAGATGGCCACCCTGAGGAATTCCTTCTTAAATCTCAGTGACATGGCCAATATGCCTTTCTCTCCCAACCACAAGATAAATTCTCTCCTGGGATATGATGATTTATGTGAGGGAGGAAAGGCAAACTGGAATGCTGTGATGGAACAAGGGGGCCCCTGGGTGGTGCCAACAGTTCACACGCTTGTCTGCTGACCAAACGGTGGGAGATTCGAGTCCATCCACAGTGGCCTTGGCAAAAAGGCCTGGTGATTTACTTTTGAAAACTCAGCCACAAAAATCCCTGTGGAGCGCAGTTCCGCTTAGACACATGTGGGATTGCCACGAGTCAGGGAATCGACTCAACAGCAACTGGTTTGTAATGTAACGGGGTTGGCAAAAACGTGATATATTTATGACCCAAACTGTGATCACAAAAGGCAGATCAACATTTGATTAAATTTTGTTTCTACTTGGGGTTCTTTGATTCACTCCCCAAATCCACATGGAAATTTGGAAAGCTTAGTCTTTAGAACCAACGGGTAGATGTCTGGTTCTTGGGCAAATGACCCCCTCTTTCTAAGCTTGGGCTTGTTTTAAGGATGCTTGCTTCCACCCTACAAGAGAGTTGATAAGGACGTCTTGCGTAAAACACCCGCACAAAAGAAGTGCTCAATCACTGCTGTTTCTAAAACTCTTCCCCTCCAAATGAATTCTATTTTTTTTTAGCCCTGATTCATAACCAGGTTTTCAGGGAAAGTGTTTATAAGCAAACATTCTAGGGCCTTTTCCCACGGGATGGCGCTAGTTCTTTGTTCTTCAGGGGAACCATTGATGTCTCCCTTCAGCTCCTGGGATCTGAGTCAAGCATAGTGAGGCCCACAGCAAGCATTTGGTAGATATTTGCTAACATATCAATTTTATAAACTTCGAGAACAGTACAGCCTTTAAGTTAAAGTCTGTTCTCCCGAAGGGGTGTGGTGTGGAAGCGTTAGCATTGATTATTATTTTTCATTTACATCGTAACGTTTGAGGGCGGGAGCCATAAACTTAAGAGCCAGAAGTGGATACCAGCAACTTAGAATCCCATATCAATGCTGTCAAGATCCGAGCAGACAAGTTACTTTTCCTCCAGTGACTTTCTTGGCCGAAAATTAAAACAAAGAAACGGTTACATGATATCAGCAAATGCTGTGGTGATAATGACTTACATTTCTATAATGCTTTCCAGCTTACAGAATATTTTCACATTATTATTTCTCTGAATTCTCACAACTCCCAGGGGTTGGTGAGAGAATATACTGTGTTATGCTTAAGGAAATGCTGCCTCTAACACTTACCTACGTACAGCTGTGTGTGTTGTTGAACCGTTCCCAGCATATTTTCCTAATTCTTAAACTGGGCAGACTAGGATCGTCCTTTTAGGATTACAGATTTAGTACAGGTTTTATGAGATAAGAGCTCTAGTGATGTAGTGCCTAAGGCACTTGACTGCTAACCAGAAGGCTGGCGGTTCAAACCCACCAGCCACTCCTCAGAAGGAAGATTGGGCAATCTGCTTCCATAGAGATACTGCCTCGGAAAACGGAGGAGGGGTTGCTATGAGTCGAATTGACTCGACGGCAGTGAGTTTGGTTTTGGTTTTATATGAGACAATGTAGGAATAATGCCAACCATATTTAAAAAAAAAAAAAAAAACCCACTGCCATCGAGTTGATTCCAACTCATAGCGACCCACACTGGGTTTCCAAGGCTGTAAATCTTTTCAGAAGTAGATTGCCCCCTCTTCTTCCCATGGAGCAGCTGATGGGTTTGAACTGCCAACCTTCTGGTTTAGCAGCCAAGTATCTTACCCACTACACCACCAGAGCTCCTTAACCACATGTTGTTGTTGTTGTTGTTGTTGTTATGTGCTGTCGAGTCGGACCCAACTCATAGCGACCCCTCCTTGGGTTGCCGAGGCAGTATCACTACGGAAGTAGATTGCTCAACCTTCCTTCTAAGGAGTGGCTGGTGGGTTTGAACCGCCAGCCTTCTGGTTAGCAGTCAAGTGCCTTAGGCACTATGCTACCACATATTAAGTGCTTAATAAATGGCAACTTTTAGTATATGTCTAGGTATAATAGTCCTTATTTTACCAGTAAAAACACAACTATCATTGAGTCCATTCTGGTTCATGGCGACCCCATGTGTGTCAGAGTAGAGATGTGCTCCACCGAGTTTTCAAGGTTGGAATCTTTTGGAAATAGGTTGTCAGGCCTTTCTTCCAGTGTACCTCTGGATCAACTCAAACCTCCGACTTTTCTGTTAGTAGCCAAGCATGTTACCTGCTTGCACCACTCAGGAACTCCCTTTACAGATAAAACCAAAAACCAAACTCACTGCCATCGAGTTGAATCCGACTCATAGCAACCCCTCCTTGGATTTCCAAGGCAGCGTCTCACTCCTCTGAAGGAAGATTAGAAATCTACCTCCGTAGTGATACTGCCTCGGAAACCCAAGGAGGGGTTGCTATGAGTCGGGTCTGACTCGACGGCACATAACTACAACATCTCTACAGAAATAGATTGCCCAATCTTCCTTCCAAGGAGTGGCTGGTGGGTTAGAACCACTAGCCTTCTGGTTAGCAGTGAAATACTTTAGGCACTACACCACCAGAGCTCCTATTTACAGATAAGAAAAGTAAAAATGGCAGTCATTCTGCCCAAGATCACACCACTAGTAATGGGCAGAATCAAAACGCAAACCTAGTTCTTCTGTGTCTCGTTCCTTTTTCCACGACACTTTAACAAAGATGCGGATATCAGGAATATTTTGGTGCGTGGGCTGCCAGAACTCACCACTATAATGACTGTATTCCTCTGTGTCTGTGGTGTACTAATACTGTAATTGTCCACTTTTGTATTCACAGAACATCATCAAGAAGGTGATTGGGCAGAAGTTTGTGTACAAGTTTGTCTCTTTCCCGGAGATACTGAAGATGGATCCGCACGCGGTGGAGATCAGCCGGGAGAGCCTTTTGCTGCAGGACAGAGACTGTAAGGTCCCTGAGGGCCGCGAGGCACACAAACACAGCCTGTCAGCCTTCAAAAGCACAAGCCGCAACGAATACATCCACTCAGGCCTGTACTCGTCTTTCACCATCAACTCTCTGCAGAACCCTCCAGATACTTTCAAGGCAATCAAGACAGAGAAGCTGGAGGAACAGCCCGAAGACAGCCCTCCTGTGGAAGAGGTCAGGACTGTCATCAGATTTGTGACCAATAAAACCAGCAAGCATGTCACCAGGCCCGTGGTGTCTCTGCCCTCCACGTCTGAGGCTGCAGCTGCATCTGCCTACCTGGCCTCGTCCGTCTCCGCCAAGATCTCCTCCCTAATGCTGCCAAATGCTGCCAGCATTTCCTCCACCTCGCCCTCCTCATCTCGGTCCCCGTCCCTGTCCCCAAACTCGCCCCTCCCTTCTGAACACAGAAGCTTCTTCCTGGAGGCCGCCTGCCATGACTCGGATTCCCTGGAGCCCTTGAACCTGTCATCGGGCTCCAAGACCAAGTCTCCATCTCTTCCCCCAAAGGCCAAAAAACCCAAAGGCTTGGAAATCTGTGCACCCCCACTGGTGCTGTCGGGCACCGACATTGGTTCCATCGCCCTCAACAGCCCTGCCCTGCCCTCAGGATCCCTCACCCCTGCCTTCTTCACCGCGCAGGTAAGAGCCAGCCCTGCCATCTTGCTTTAGCAAAAATGAACAAAGAGCAACCCAGGCTCCTTCCTTCTGTCCCGCAAAAGATAATGCCTATGACCCATGATCCACACTAGTTACTGTTGAGTCAGCGCTGACTCATGGTGACCCCATCTGTGTCAGAGTAGAATGGGCTTCACAGGGTTCTGAAAAAATACATTGCATTTATTTTTGGTGGCAATAAGTACAACCAAACATACCTCAATTCATAATCTCTACATGGACAGTTCATTAACACTGGTTACATGCTTCATGTTTTATAACCACTCTCACTGTCTCTACCCATATTGTTTCATCACCATTCATTTAGGCTTTCTGCCCCTTAAGGTTCTCACCTGTGCTTGAGATTAGCTGTTGTCAGCTTAAACTCATACAGGTAATTATAAGAGCTCTATGCTGGAGTCAAGGCGCTTTGGTGGCCTAGTGGCTAAGGCATTTGGCTGCTAATCAGAGGCTCAGTGATTCAAACCCACCAGCTGCTCCACAGGAGGAAGATGAGGCTTACTTCCATCAAGATTTATAGCCTTGGAAACCCAGTGGGGGTTGCTGTGAGTTGGAATCGAATTGATGGCAGTGGGTAGGTTATGCTTGAGGCAAACATTCTTTATTAATTGGGCTGAGGTGTCGTTTAGTCGATTCCAACTCATAGCCAGCCTGTGGGTGTCAGAGTACAACTGTGCTCCACAGGGTTTTCAGCAGCTGGTTTTTTGTAAATCTCCAGGCCTTTCTTCAAGGTGTCTCTAGGTGGACTTGAACCTCCAACCTTTTTGGAGCCGAGCATGTTAACTGTTTGGGACTCCCTTTGAAATATACAGTGAGTGACAAAACCCATATTTCTGTTTCCACCTGAAAATTCGGATGCAATTTTCAGTAGAGGTTAAGAGCATTGAGTTGTGAGGGTTAAATGGGACAATGGCCATGGTCAGTAAGTACTATTATCATTGAGCTTGGTGTCACCAGGATGGAGCATGTGTTTAAACAGCTTGGGATACTTTTTATCCTGCCTTTGTAATTGTTGTCATCTTCCTTGTCACCAGCACCAGCATCCTTGTAGCGCTTCATATGTGGCAGGCACTCTTTTAGGCACTTCACATGTATCCACTTATTTATTTGTCATAGCAACCCTGTGAAGTAGACACTATTATCATCCCATTTTCCAGCTAAGCAAAATGAGACACAGAGGTAAGATAAACCCTGTCCAGGGTCATGCAACAAAACCAAAAACCCAGACTCACTGCTGTCAAGTTGATTGGACTCATAGTGACCCCTCTTTGGATTTCTGTGGCAGCATCTCTAGGGAAGTAGATTGCCCAGTTTTCCTTCTGAGGAGTGGCTGGTGGGTTTGAACTGCTAGCCTTCTGATTAGCAGTCAAATGCCTTAGCAGGGATTTAGCTACCGTTAGGAGCTCTGGTAGCATAGTGCCTAAAGCAGGGTCCATGGGGAAGGTTTAGGTCTGCAAAGCAGCTCTTTGCCATTTCCCTCTACATATTCTCCAGATTGTGGTTCAGGGATTTCATGGCAAGTCATGCTGGTCAGGTGGGCAGAAGTCCCCAGGTGATACAAATGGTTAATGCACTCTGCTGCTGGCCAAAATGTTGGAGGTTCGAGTCTACCTGAGGCACCTCAGAAGAAAGGCCTGGCAATCTGCTTGCAAAAATCCAGCCAATGAAAACCCTGTAGAGCACAGTTCTACCCCGACACATATCGGGCATCCACGAATCAGAGTCAACTCAGTGCTGCTTTCTTTTTTAAGCTGGTGGCAACATGTTTGCATCACAGCGGGATGGGCTGGGGGCTCAGTTATGGGTCCGAATGAGCACATGTGCTCTTAAATCAGGCATTTTCTAACAAAGCAAAACTGCCCAGTGACTGAGGGCTGCTGAGTCAATGGCTCAGAAACAGTCGCTCTGGAGAGAGCTCAAAGAAGTAACTGGAGAAACTGGGCCAGGCTGGACAATCTCAGGACTGCCTTCCCAGCTTCCTCAGTGTTAACAACAGTGAGGTTTAGCAAGGTCTAAAACTCCACAGCACATAACAACAACAACAACAAAGCCAGGCCAAGACCAACTCTGATTCCAGTATCTGCTTTCTCTGTCAGCCTGTTACCTTCTCTGAACCAACTAGGACAGATGCTAGCCCTGTGGTCTGCTTGGAGGACACTGGCTCTGGCTCATTGTGTGGTTCTGAACAGGATACTGTCAAGTAGCCTAGGTGGTACAATGGTTAAGCACTGGGCTGCTAACCAAAAGGTTGGTGGTTTGAACCCACTCAGCAGCTCCACAAGAGAAAGACCTGGCAGTCTGCTTCCGTAAAGGTCACAGCCTAGGACACCCTCTGGAGCAGTTCTGTTCTGTCATATGGGGTCACTATGCCTCGAAAATTGGCTCAGCGACACCTAACAACAACTACCCCTCAGTGGGGCTGAAGGAGGGTCTGGCTGGCCTGAGGGGAGGAGGGGACTTGACATGAAAGAGAGAGTGAGAGGGTGGTTGCAGTGTATGGACACAACATTCAAGACCCCAGGACAGAAACACTAGAATGACCTGAACCCAGAGGGAAAAAGCATAGGAAAGTTGGGATGCTCGAAGAGGACCTGTGCTTTAGGCAGATCAGAGTACGTGGTCCTCAGCCAAGTTGGGAGGATGTGGCCCTGAAGTTTCACTTAGTACCAGGAAGTCAGTCCAAGAAATCACACTAGGGCTTCCTGAGGACACACACGGAGGCAGGGGGCAGGGGAGTGGAAGTAGGGTGGCCCAGGCCGAGAGAGGGCCTAGGATCAAAGGAAGAGAGGGGCACAAGTGCTTTAAACCTGTTCAGAACTCAGTGAGTCACAGCTGTGTTTGTGAGGAGCTGGTACCTCAGGCCTTGAACCCCACCTGGAGATTCCCTCGTCTTCCACGAATGTCAGCAGCACCTGGCTCGGCTTTGGGTGGCAGACAGAGAGGGAGAAAGAGGTCATGAGGGAGAAACCACAGCGAGCAGAGAAAGGTCAGGATTGGGCTGTGACATTCAAAGCCTAGTTCTCTGGCCCATCTCACCCAGGTGGTTTATTTTGGAGCAGAGACTTTTCGAGCTGTTTTATCTTGGCCTCAGACTAGATCCTCCAGTGTTAGGGTGAGGGTCACCTGGAGCCAGCCTTCTGGTTAGCAATGAAATGCCTTAGGCACTATGCCACCAGAGCTCCCAGGAATCCATGGGTGGTGCAGATGGTTAATCGGATCAGCTGCAGACAGGTTGAAGGATCGAGTCCACCCAGTGGCACTGCAGAGGAAAGGCCTAATGATCGGTTTGTGCAAGATTACAGCCATTAAAAGCCCTGTGGAGCGCAATTCTACCCTGGCACGCATGGGGTCGCCAGGGGTCAGAATTGACTTGACGGCAGCTGGTTCTAGAGTTAATGTAGGATTTATATTCTCTGAGATTCCCTCTCTCAGGAGCTACTTCAGGGGGTTAATATATTACACGTATAGTATAATGAATAAAAGATAATGTAATGTGCCAGAAAATGACCCACTGATCCCATATTTCTCCCATCAGTGGACAATCAGGAACATCATCAGCTTTGAAGGGCACAGCCTCTTTGAAGCACTGGTTATTCTACTGAATTCCATTCAGCTGTAGCCTGAAGGGTGGTGTGTGTGGGGGTCCCTGAAATCGTACCCAGGGCATGTGAATGAATGACTTCTTTTTGCTTTTCGGTGAATTCTAGAGGGTTTCTCCCACCTGAAGGGGTTGTCTCCCACATATCCATGGGCTCATTTGTTTCCCTTCATTATTATCTCAGCAACTCTAGTTTCCTCTGGGCTGTGCAGCGTGCAGTGTGATGCTTTTTGCACATAAAACATTTGGCAGTTACCTGTGGGAACTCCTATAAACGGTTCCTAATAGTTGCCTTTGGAAAAGATGGGAGGCGTGCTGGAATAATGTGCTACTTTGAAAATCAGACTCCCAAGATCCATTATTTTCAGCTAGAAACATGGCAGGCAGAAGGGCAGGATTAAGTCTGGGGAGTCCCTGGGTGGCACTGTCAGTTAAATGCTTGATTGCTAGGCGAAAGGCTGAATGTTTGACTCTACAGTGATGCCTCAAAAGAAAGGCCTGGTGATTTGCTTCTGGAAAAATCAGCCACTGAAAACCCTCCGGAGCACAGTTCTACTCTGACACACACGGGTTGCCACAAGTCAGAACTGACTGGATGGCAGCAGTTCTTGTGTTTTTTTGGTTTGGCATGACCACAGTGTCTCGTGGTTACGATTCCCTCCAGGAACTTTATTAAGCCACATGCTTCATGCAGGCCCAAATTCAGTTTAGAAACTGAGATGTGCAACATAATGTGCATAAAAAAACCACCATCAAATGCATGGAGACAAAAGCTTATTATAGTTACCAGAGGCTGAGAGGTGGGAGGAATGGAAAGGATTGCTTAAGGGGTACTGAGTTTCTGTTTGGGGTGATGAAAAACTTTTGGAAACGGATAGCGGTAATGGTTGCAAATGTGGTAAGTGTCATGAATGTTCGGAATTGTACACTTAAAAATGGTTCAAGTGGTAAATTAAAAAAAATGGTTAAAATGTAAAATTTTGTGTTACATATATGTATTCCAAAAACCCACTGCCATTGAGTCAGATCTGATTTATAGCGACCCCTCCTTGGGTTTCCAAGGCAGTATCACTATGGAAGTAGATTGCCCAACCTTCCTTTCCAAGGAATGGCTGGTGGGTTTGAACCACCAGCCTTCTGGTTAGCAGTCAAATGCCTTAGGCACTACACCACCAAAGCTCCTATATATTACCACAATAAAAATAAAAAAAAGACAACAAAAATCCCCAGCAACAGCTTAATTATTATTTGGTTTTAAGAAGACTTCAGGTGATATTTTGGTTTAAGGTTTAAAGATTATCTCAGGGTAGTAGTTTCTGGGGCTCATCCACTTCCCATGGCTCCAGAAAGTCTAGAGTCCCTGAAAATTTGAAATCCTGTTCTGCATTTCCCCTCTTTTGATCAGTATTCTTCTGTGGAATTGTTGCCCAAAATGTTCAGTTATGGTAGCCAGACACCATCCAGTTCTTCTTGTCTCATGGCAAAGGAGGCATGCAAAGTAAATTTAAGAGAGATTAATGCATAATCAAAATTATTAATGTAGACAGATAAGATGATCACCCAAACACCTCTCAATCATGGAACAGTGAGGAACTAAAAAACTAGAATGAGAAAGGCAGCTGTGTATCAAGGAGTGATCCAGTTGGAGCTTGGCCAGAGAGGTCACATTTGACTCTTCCTAGAGTATACAGCAAGGATGTTATCACTGATGGCACGAGTCACAGAAATTGAGATAGAGGGGGAGGAGCCAGGAAGTGAAACCCTCCTGGCTCCCAGCCAGGCACCATGAGTGCCCGAATGCTGCCAGCTGGAACTTCTGATTCTCTGTATCTTTTGCACTTTGGTATCATCTGTCCCTCTTCTGTTCAGTCTTTCTCTCCTCATTTCTCTCTTTAATAACATTTTATAGTGTTTTTGGTGAAAGTTTCATGGCAGATAAGGTTCCCATTCAACAGTTTCTACACAGATTGTTCAGTGACATTAATTACATTCTTCAAAATGCATGAACATTCTCATTATTCCTGTTTTGGTTGATCCATTGCCATTAAGGGGGCAGTTTCCCTGCCCCTTACCTACTCATTTGTTTTAAAGTAATTGTTGACTATTTGAAAGACAAAATGGCCTACCCGGGGATTGAACCTGCGAGTTGGGCATTATTAGCACCGTGCTGTATCCATCTGAACTGCTCCTCATTTCTTAACAATGTGAAGTTAATTCAGAATCTGAGTCTGGTGCTGTGCATTCCCTTCACTCATGTCAAGACCTCTGTTCATCTCACGTGGGAATGTTCAAGATGCTGAGCTCAGATACGTGCTGGCACTGTGGCATGAACTCCCCGTCAGAGTCTGAGTATGCACGCCCCAGGATGTTTTATTAGCAGCAGCCTTGGCTTAGCACTAATTGAGCAGAGACAGTCTGCTGAGTAATAACATGTTAAAACCTCCTTCCTTCTTATCCTGGGTGATGTAACAACTTGGAGCCAAGTCATAGGGTGGGAATGTGGAATGAAGTGGATGTGTGTTACTGCATCCTATTCCAGTTCTGGGTGGCTTCTCATTTTTTGGCCCCTTTGCCATTATCACCAAAGGGAAAAGGTTGTTTGTGTTTTGTCTCCTCCCACTCTACAACTCTTCCCCAGTTCAGCTTGCATCTCCTTCCACACTGACCATTCCCTCAGGGGAGACGGTGTCCCTTCAGGAGCTCCTTGCAGTACAAGTGTATCACTGGTTGAGTTTCATGTGACTCGTTGACACTCCAGGGGAAGGCTCTTGGTGCTGCCAGCTCTGGTTGCCTGGAGAAGCCCAGCACAGTAGTACCTTCTTTCCCAAGGGCCCATCTCTTCTCCCCTTGCCTTTGCCTTTGCTTGATCCTCCATGGTTCTGCCCACCTCAGGAATACTTCTGCATGTATTCCTTTTTTGTCCCCCGTTACTTGCTGTACTTACCCTGGCTCCATTTAGAATCTCTATTTGGTCCACCTTTCCTTAAGACCTGGCTGGTGCTACTAGCTAAAACATTGGTGGTTCGAGTCCACCCAGAGGCTTCTTGGAAAAAAGGCCTGGTGATCAACTTGAGAAAAAAACAGTCACTGAAAACCCTGTGGAGCACAGTTGTATTCTGAAAAACATGGGGTTGCCATGAGTCTGAACTGGCTGGTATGGCTGTCCCTCACATCAGTGCTACCCAAACAACTTCTGAGATTCTATTTCTCTTTTAAAGTCCTTAAAACCACTCCTGAATGTGAATTCAGATGACTCCAAGAGTTTCCAGAGACTCATAGTCACCTTGTAAGGATTTTCTTTTAACCCCAAGGTGGTATTGTAATGGATTCTTTTGGCTTGATGCTGGGAGATTAAGGTTTGGAGATGTTTATTGGTACAGCCTGCTAAATGGACATCCCAGTTTTGTCCCCTTTAGTTTCTAAAGCCTGAAAGACTTAACCAGTGTATCAATCAAGTAATCTTCTAACTTCCTATTGAGCACCTTATCCTTTTTAGGCACTCAAGAAATGACTGCCTGCCATTTATTAACTAATTCATACAGGAAATAGTCACTGACCACCCACCATTTGCTAGGCACTTTAACAGACACTTGGTAATACAGAGTTGAGCATGACAGACATAGCTCTTACTCTCATTAGTTTACAGCTTGGTGTCTAGCAGGTGAAGAATATGGGGCAATATGTAATGTAGGGTACTGTGAAGTTATAGAGGATCCTAAAAGCTGACTGGGGAATTTAGCCTTGTTTTGTTGGGAAATTAACCACTACCAGAGGTGTAAATCAAGTGAGTGAAAAAATTCCTATTAGAATTCATCAACAAATAACTAAATTATTGAGCATTAATTATTTGCAAGGCATGGAAAGGATGCCAAACAATAAGACCTTGTCTTTATGGCTGTAATACTATTATTAGGAAAACGCAGGAGTTCAGTAAAGGTTGGGGGATAAATTCCAAAGATAAAGGAGGTAGACGGAATTGAGACAATAGGGAACAATGAAGACATGTGAGTGACATAGAACTGTGTCTTCAGAATCACCCTGCTGTGTGAATTGGGAAGGGGTAAGTGTGGAGCCAGTCAGGATGCTGTTCCAGTATTCCAGGTGAAAGACAGTGAGGAGCCATGGCTGTGACAGTGGGATAGAGTCAGAGCGGGTGGGTGAGAGATATAGGGAATGCCACTACAGGACCCAGAGACTGAGTATGGGGGTGGTAGGGAAGAGTGACAAGCTGAGTGTGAGGAGTGTGGAGGGAGAATAAGCTTATGGGCCGTGTTGAGTTTGGGAGCCTCTAAGACATTCAGTTTGAAGTGTGCAGCTGCAGCTGGAGCAAAGGAGAGCGTCTGGGTTGGAGATAAAGTTAGGGAGTCACAGCACAAACGCAAACCGAACCACCTGCCTTCAGGTTGATGCCAACTCACAGTGACCTCTCTCAGAACAGAACTGTGCTCCACAGAGTTTTCAAGGACAAGACTTTCTGAAAGCAGATCACCAGGCCTTTCTCCTGAGGTGTCTCTGGGTGGGTTCAGACCTCTGGCCTTTCGGTTAGTAGGCAGTGAACTACCCAGGCACTGACCAGGGCTCATCAACAGGTAAGGGTGTTAAAGGATTTGTTGGTAGCTGCCGCTGAGTCACCCCTCAAGTCATGGCAAAGCCCAGACACTAACCAGTCCTGTGCCATCTACATGACTGGTTGCAGGGCAGATTACCGTGATCCATAGGTTTTTCACTGGCTTACTGCCAGGCTTTTCTTCCTCATCTTAGCCCAGAAGCTCCACTGGAACCTGTTCACCATGCCACACACAAGCCTTCACTGACAGAACGGTGGTGGCTGTGCGTGAGGTGTATTGGCAAAGAGTCAAAGCCAGGCCTCCCACGTGCAAGATAGAATTCGACCATCAGATCACTACTGCCCCCTTGTTAAAGGACTCAGGAAGCCAAACTCACTGCCCTTGTGTTGATTCTGACTCATAGCAACACACATTGGGTTTCTGAGGTGGTAAATCTTTATATGGAAGCAGATTGCCCCATCTTCCTTCCATGAAGCTGCTGGTGGGTTTGAACCACCAGCCTTCTGGTTAGCAGTCAAGTGCCTTATGCACTGCACCACCAGAGCTACTTTGTTAAAGGACTTCTTGTTATTGTTGAGTGCTGTCGAGTTGGCTCCAACTCATAGCAACAGTATTTACAACAGAACGAAACATTGCCTGGTCCTGCGCCATCCTCAATCGGTGCTATATCT
Source organism: Orycteropus afer afer (assembly GCF_000298275.1). Lineage (NCBI taxonomy): Eukaryota > Metazoa > Chordata > Mammalia > Tubulidentata > Orycteropodidae > Orycteropus > Orycteropus afer. The sequence goes on along the minus strand of NW_006921840.1, from coordinate 3,981,477 downwards.
GAGCCTGTCATTACCGCCACTGTGTCAGTCCATCTCGTTGAGGGTCTTCCCCTTTTTCACTGACCCTTCACTTTACCAGAGAGCTCTGGTGGCGTAGTGCCTAAGGCATTTGACTGCTAACTAGAAGAATGGCGGTTCAAACCCATCAGTCACTCTTCAGAAGGAAGATTGGGCAATCTGCTTCCATAGTGACATTGCCTCGGAAACCCAAGGAGGGGTTGCTATGAGCTGGGTCTGACTAGACGGCACATAACAACAACAACAACAACACTCAGAAACCCAAGGAGGGGTCACTATGAGTCAGATCCGACTTGACAGAAGTGAGTTTGGTTTTTGATTTGGTCACTTTACCAAGCATGATATCCTTCTCCAGAGAATGGTGCGTTCTGACAACATGACCAAAGTAGGTGAGACAAAGTCTGACCATTCTTGCCTTCCAAGGAGCATTCTGGTTGCACTTCTTCCAGGACAGATTTGTTCGTTCTTCTGGCAGTCCATGGTACTTTCAGTATTCTTCACCAGCAACATAACTCAAAAGCATCAACTCCTCTTCAATCTTCCTTATTCTTTGTCCAGCTCTCACATGCATATGAGGCAACTGAAAATACCATGGCTTGGATTAGGTGCACCTTAATCTTCAAAGAGACATCTTTGCTCTTCAGCACTTGAAAGAGGTCTTTTGCAGCAGATTTGCCCAGTGCAGTACACATCTAATTTCTTGACTGCTGCTTCGATGGGCATTGTTTGTGGATCCAAGTAAAAAGAAGTCCTTGACAACGTCAGTCTTTTCTCCATTTATCATGATGTTGATTATTGGTCCAGTTGTGAGGATTTCTGTCTTCTTTATGTTGAGTTGTAATCCATACTGAAAGCCTGTGGTCTTTGATCTTCATCAGTAAGTGCTTCAAGCACATTCAGCAAGCAAGGTAGGCATATTGCAGGTTGTTAATGAGTCTTCCTCCAATCCCGTTGCCCATTCTTCTGCATATAGTTCAGCTTCTTGGAATCCTTGCAGAGCATACAGATTGAATAAGTATTGTGAGAGGATAAAACCCTGACACACACCCTTCCTGATTTTGAACCATGCATTGTCCCTTTGTTCTGTTGGAATGACAGCCTCTTGGTCTATGTACAGGTTCCTCATGAGCACAAATAAGTGTTCTGGAGTTCTCATTCTTTTCAATGTTATCCATAATTTGTTATGATTCACACAGTCAAAGATATGCATCGTCCAAAAAACACAAGTAAACATCTTTCTGGTATTCTTTGCTTTCAGCCAAGACCCATCTGACATTAGCAATTATAG